>NC_056725.1:1990789666-1990979666 GCF_019279795.1 Protopterus annectens
AGAGTACAACAGTTGGTAGTGCCTAGAGACTACTGTCTGGCACTTCTAGCCATAGCCCATGATATTCCCTTTGCAGGTCATATGGACATAAAATGTACAAAGAAGCATATTATGCCAGAACTTCTACTGGACTGGAATTTCCATTGATGTAACAGGGTACTGCAGGACCTGTGAGTAGTGCCAAAAGGTAGGCAAGGCAGGAGACAAGGTAAGAGCTCCTTTGATTCTTTTACCTGTGATTGAGAAGCCATTTCAGAGGGTAGCTATGGATATTGTGGGTCCTCTGAGTACCCCAAGTTCCACAGGGAAAAAGTATATCCTAGTGGTAGTGGATTATGCTACATGATACCCTGAGGCAGTGGCTTTGTTCTCCATTGAGAGAAGAAGGCAAATGCTTTGTTAGAGATTTTCAGCAGGGTAGGTTTCCCAAAAGAAATACTGACTGACAGAGGTGCCAATTTCATGTCAGACCTGCTGGCTTGTCTGAGGAAGTCCTGTGGGGTGAAGCACATGAAGACCACCCCCTACCATCCCGAGACTAATGGTCTTGTTGAGAGGTTAAACTCTACAATTAAGTCCATGCTACGAGCATTTGCAGATCAGTTTAAGAGGGAGTGTGAAATATTTGCCCCATCTGTTGTTTGCTTGCAGAGAAGCTACCCAGGAATCCACAGGTTTTTCACCCTTTGAGTTGATGTATGGGCCTAGGGTGAGCGGACCTCTAGATTTAATTCAAGATGAGTGGGAAGGTGAGTGAAAATCTCACAAGGAGTCTGTTGTGGCATACATTCTAAACCTCAGGACAAGGCTTAGGGAACTCATGGGCTTGGCCCAGGAGAACCTGGCAGAAGCCCAACAACAGAAAAAGGTGTGGTATGACAGGAATGCTCAAGCTAGAGAGTATGCTGTGGGGCAGCAGGTAATGGTTTTCATTCTTTTCAGACACAGCAAGCAGCAAGCAGATTGGAAGGGACCCTACAAGGTGGTAAGAAAGGTAAGTGATGTTAACTACATGGTGGAACTGCTAGGCAGAAGGCAGTGACACAAATTGTACCATGTTAACATGATGAAACATTACCATGATAAGGAGACCCTTGTGCTGAGCATTTGCAGTGGATTGCAGGAGAAGTCTGAGGGAGATATGGGGTCTGATAACCTCAGTGAGGCTTGGGCTGACACCTCAGTGGAAGGGGTAGCAATGTCCAAGCAGCTATCTCCTACCCAGGTTCGAGAAATCCAAGCAGTGTTGCAGTAATTTGGGGACATGTTCACTGGGAAGCCAGGGTGCACCCACCTGGGGCAGCACTAGTTGGATACAGGACCCCAAAGGCCTATTAGGGAGGCCCCTTATAAAGTGCTTGAGAGAGTCAAACAAACTCTGAGGGAGGAGGTACAGGAGATGTTGGAACTAGGAGTGATTCAAGAGTCCAACAGACCCTGGGCCTCCCCAGTGAAGCTGGTGCCAAAGAAGGATGGCAGCACCAGGTTCTGTGTGGACCTCAGGAAATGAAATAGTCACACAGAGTCGGATGCTTACCCCATGCCTAGGACAGATGAGGCCCTAGAACAGCTGGGTGGGGCTAAGTATCTTATAACCATTGATCTTACCAAGGGTTACTGGCAAGTGCCCTTGACTCTCAGTGCTAGAGAGAAGTCAGCCTCTGTGACTCCCTTTGGATTGTATGAGTACACAAAGATGCCCTTTGGGATGAAGAATGCCCCAGTGACTTTCCAGAGGCTGGTAGATAGTATCCTAGTGGGAGCAGGAGGATTTGCCCTTGCTTACCTAGATGATATGCACCATCTGCTCCCCCGACTCCATTTTCTGAGCCACCTCTAACTGCTATCTCTTTTACAGATACTTGTATTCTGCCCTCTGCCCACTAGGTGGCACTCTAATCCAGCCTTGGGTGATAACCCTTCCTCTACTTTACCTATTTTCTAGATTCCTTTTCAGTTTTTCACCCCTTGACTAGTTGCTAATCTTCCTGTGTTATCTCACTGCCCCTATCATCTCTTCCCTCCTTCTAGCTATTTTTCTATTTATTTTAGTTCTCCCATTCCACTATCCTTTTCTACTATTAACTGCTTCACCACATTCTACTTACCTGTGACCACTTTCTCTGCCTCAGGAATCTCCTCCTCTCAGATTGTCTCTGTAAAATCTTTCATTTAGCTGCTTTGTAACCTCCCCAGCCCTCCTACTTACTTGGAACTCAGTATTCTCTATATCCTCCTTTACCCCCTTTCCACACTCTATTACACTCTCACCTAATACTTAGCCCCTATTCTTTCTCTTTTTACTTTACTTTTTAAAGAGTACTACTGAGAAACCTGCCTCTCCTGATACCTTTGCTTGGTTCCTTGCCCCTCCCTTATCTACCTGCCCTTGCCTTTCTCTGCCTCCTCCTCCTCCCACCTTACATCCTGCTCCAAAGGCATATAGGGGGGAAGTCCATTGTGGTGCCATCTTTATTATCCTTGTACCTGCCCTGGTTGCTGTGTGTCCATGGCCCCAGAAGTTCGGCTCTATTGTAAGTACTATAACTGCACATCTTTGGCCTTTTTAATCATGCAGAAAACTGTTGTTAGTTGCCTATCATATTAATTTGCAGTAATTGGTAATAATCCTAGCTCCAAATACCTAGTAAAGTGTTTTTCTAGTTGTGTACTGTTAAGATTCTACTGCAGCTTATATCTTGGGTAATAATGCACTATTACTAGCCCATGCAGGCAATTGTAGAGTGTTTTTCCGCTAAGGATTACAATGATTTTGTTAAGGTGAATGATTTAAACTGTGTCCTTTTGGTAAATCAGTGTGAGAGGGTTGCAGGCATACTAAATGGCTACTTGGATGTAAGGTGCTTCCCACATGGACTTTTTTACTCGCTGCTCTGCGCATTTTCAAACGCTGCTCTACCCGTGACTTTTATTAGCTAGTTATTCTAGCATTTGTCAGTGAGGCTAGTGATTAAAACGCTGGTTCTACAATAAGAGCGCAGTGTATTTGTAAGCATTTTCACTGTATTTTTATGTGGTTTATGCACACTCTTGTTTACATGTAGATATTATAGTAAGCTAATTTTACAGCGTTCTTGCCTATGCGTTTTTGCTAGTCTTACAACTTGATGCTCCCTTACCACCCTGTGTGCGTAGCATTTTTGCTCCCTGATGCAAAAATAAAATAAAGTTAACTGAACCACTTGTCGGAGTGCTTAATTGGCACCTGGGGTACTCTGTCGTGAAGTACGCTCTCCTGCAAGAGCGTATCATTTAATTTCAGATAGCGTTCATCTATATTTAAGGCTTATCTGGCCTCTGACTACATTATATCACAGAGTGACCTATTTAATCGCTATATTTCTGGATAATGTTTCTACTTTCTACCACTAATGCTTGATTGATTTGGTGTGTGCATGTATTGGTCTACCGGTAACTGTGTCTGCAAGTTAGGGCTGCTTAGTTGTTTTTAGTGACCAACAGTAGAAAACCCTGTCTAGAGTCCTGACCGCATAGTTTTTGCTGATTGATCGTTAATTCTATATTAGCTATACTTTATATCCGCAACCGTCGTGTAAATAAGGACTGCTTACTCCTTGTGCGGACATCCAGAAAGGCATTACCTACCTCCCTGGATTTAAAGTTTGCTGAGTTGCTTTCTGATTTTTTCCCTTATTAAGATATACACATTAACTGCTGTTAAGAAGTGTTCTTTTGGCTAACCTCTGTGGGAGTTACATGCAATTTTCCTAGTGGTCGTTACCTGCACATTACTTAGGGAACTAGACCAGAACTTATTGAATAATTTATCTTGCCTCAAGTAGTGGTTTATTTAATATTAACTTACTGTGATTATTTGATTGTCATACAATTTGCATTATGTAATTCTATTTTGTTTTTTGTTAACACAAGTCAGGCATTTTATTTTACTTTTGCTTGCTCTTCCTTTTTGTAATTTTAAAGGGTATCTCTCCAATTCCCTTGTGCTTGCCTATACATGAATGCTTAGACTATGTCTTAGTAGCCATCTGGAAGTACTACTTTAAGTTTGTGTTCTTTGCAACCTTACATATTGTATAATACTGTCTGTACTGTGTCTTTACCCTGATTGTCTTAATAGTACTACTAGCATTTTATGTTGCCTTCACACCTAAAGTAAACCTTATCTTTCTAATCCTCCTAGCTCTTTACCCCCTATCCTGCACGAAAGGACCTGCCTAGTCATTAAGGAACCTTTTAATTTTACCCTCAGCCATCCCAATGACTGGTCAACAAATTCTGCTGTTGCGGTGTTTAATTCCCTGTTTTAAACAGATCAAGAAAGTATGTTTCCCCCTGATCCTAAACATTAAAGTTGATCTGTTATATTTATACTGTACCTATTATGAGTCTCAGGCTGATCTTTTCTAATTACACTGTACCTAGCTTAGAATACATTTCAGCCACTGAGTCAGGAAGCCAGCAGCCAGACTCCTCTCTGTCCCTGCACCATCTGCTCCCCCAACTCTATTTTATGAGCCACCTCTAACTGCTATCTCTATTACAGATACTTGTATTCTGCTCTCTGCCCACTAGGTGGCACTCTATTCCAGCCTTGGGCGATAACCCTTCCTCTACTTTACCTAGTATTATTTTCTAGATTCCTTTTCAGTTTTTCACCCCTTGACTAGTTGCTAATTTTCCTGTGTTATCTCTTTTCCCTCCTTCTAGCTATTTTTCTATTTTTTTGTTAGTTCTCCCATTCCATTCTTTTCTACTATTAACTGCTTAACCACATTCTACTTACCTGTGACCACTTTCTCTGCCTCAGGAATCTCTTCCTCTCAGATTGTCTCTGTAAAATCTTTCATTTAGCTGCTCTAACCCGCTCTGTTCACCCTTCGGGCTCACTCGCTGCCCTACCCTACCCCAATTCCCACCCACCCCCAGTGGTCCTAGCCCTATACTTCTATAGCCACACCCCCTCCCATTATCACCCTATCACTTACTACTTCTACTTAGCTCCACCCCTAATCTCAACAATTCCTTAATTAAGTTAATTACCTTTTTAGGTCCACTCCCTAACCTCTCCACACCACATCTTGTATTGCTAATATTATACAGCTTCTCTATTACAACCACCTTTATTTTAGTTTATTGTACACTTCTCCCCTCAACCTACTTTACCTCATGCAGCACTCTCTCCTTCTCCCACCTTTAGTTTTACTTGCTACACTCCTTCCCCTCAACATACTCTAACTCCTTATCTACACATCCTAATGGCCCCAACACACAAGTCTATATACACAAACCTACTACTGTTAACTTCAACTCTTGCTTCTCTTACAGTACCATACACACTAACCTTCTTTGAACATTTTTCTCTTCCTGAACAACAACACCACCCCTATCAGCAAACTCTACCAGTTTCTCACATAAATTCCCTCAACAACAGTAACATAACCTCCACCTCTATCTATATACTTCCAAAGTACCATAGATCTACCCATGTTAATTACTTCCTTGTCAAAAAAACCTAAACAATTACTACAAAATCCTTAAATTTGTACAATATCCTCAACAACATCCCCTATTAGATGATGGTATTCATCCAAACCCTGGCCCCAATGCTGAAATTCCCAATAACCCACACAACCTAACATCTCACTACCTCAAATAGACTGTCTAACTCCCTCCTGATAACTCACCTTAACTTCACCTACATGCACTCTTAGATGTGCACTCATTCAATATTCTCTGTATTACAGAGACATGGCTAAAGCCCTCAACTCTGGACCAGGAGATTACCCCTCCTGGATACAATATCCTGAGATGTGACCGGAAAACCAAAAAGGGTGGAGGTGTAGCCATTTTGTATAAATCTGAACTCCAAGTTTCACCCTTCAATGTGCTCCTACCCTCAGATATCAATTCAGAAACCCTTACTGCCAAACTACAAATCAACAACTCCAAATCTATCTATCTAATTTGCACATATCTCCCCCCTGGAAATAATATCAATACTCTTGAAAACATATTTAGTTACCTCTCTACCCACCTACCTCAGGAAACCATTGTGTTAGGTGACTTTAATATAGACTGGGCAACCTGAAGTTCCCCTAATCCTACCAATCACATAAATCTTTACGGATTCTCACAAATAATAACCACTCCTACTAGAATCCATAAGCCACACAGTAAGGAAACCACCCTAGACTGGATACTTCTCAGCAGCCATCTTGATACTTATAAACCAGGAACCCTTCCTGATGATATCAGTGACCATATTCTAAGCTATATTATTAAAAAAAATTACAAAAATTACAAAAAATTCATAGCCCTAATACTAATATTTTTAAAACCTCCCATTCCAAAAAATTCTTTAATCCAGAGAGCTTCCAAAATGAACTGAAAGCATGTGACTGGTCACCAATGTTTCACCTTCAACTTGATGAAGCAGTGACCTACTTTAATACTAGATTCCTTCAAATCATAGATTACCACGACCCCTATCACTCTTCAAGAATAAGGACCAAAATTGCCCCACTGGCGCACAAAACAAACTAGGCAAAAGATCCTCCTCAGAAATAAAATTTGGGCCAAATGGAGAGCCTCCAAACGTCCATCAGATCACCTTTACTTTAAACAGTTAAGAAATGCCACCAAGAAAGACATTGGGCAGGATTCACGAAGCCTCCGTGTAAGAGATACAAGGCTTACATGGAGGCTGCAGTTAAACGGTGTGACGTCAGCATGTCATGCATATGCATGAGGGCATGCTGAATCACACCTAAGGCTAACACGGTCCGTGGAAGACAGTAGGGGGCATGACCATAGGCCGAGCCCTGCAAGCGGACATGCCCCCAGAAGAGTAAAAGTGCCCAAAGTAAACACCCACGACAGAGTCCATGGAAATGTGAATAAACACAACACAACACATGCCCCCACAGATTATGAACATAAAATATATAAATGAACATGTTATATTCTTTTTTTTTAAATTGTAAAGATGTTTGCCCATGAGTGAGCTCGTTTGAGCGGGTGTGCCCGTAGCTCAGCCACAGTTAGCAGCAAGTAGAAAAGCATATAAGAACTAACTATGCAAAGTAAGCCAAAAAGCAATAGCATAGTGGTAGAGACGTCGGCTGAAGAGCAGGCAGTCATGGTTCGAGCCCCCACAGCATCAATTTTTATTTTTAGTAAAATAAGCACGAAACAAGTCCCTGACATATATGTACACATATAAAAGTATATTTTATGTAAAATGTAATGAAATAGGCCATGTATTTTGAAGAAATGTGAGATAACAAAATAATAAAAAATGCCAGATGTGCCTATAGCTGAGCTACAGTTTAACAAGGTGAGTGCATCTGCCCGTAGGTGAGCAGTGGTTTAACAGGTGTAAAATGAGTGCCCGTAGGTGAGCAGTGGTTTACCACGATGAAGCTGTGTGCCCCTAGCTGAGCTGAGCGTAATATGCATGCTGACAACCAAATGAAGTGTAAACTAGCGTAACCATTTGCTTGCTGAGCTGCGACCGCCAACAAGCTAACTGACGGGCAACGTTGAGCAAGCTGTAACAAAACTGCCTTTACACAGACACACCCCCTAGCCTGTCTAGACAGTAATAAAATATAAAAAGCAGTGGCCAGGTTCGAACCCAGGATACCATGCACCATAGTCAAGGTACTAAACCACTAAGCCATGGCAGCTGTACTTAGAAATACAGTAATAGCAAATATATAGGAATGAATAGAAAGTGGAGCATGACAAAGCAGGTTTTGTGAAGTTGATACAATTCCAAAATGGCCAATCACAGATAAGTGTGGGAAAAACGGCATATATAAGCCCCATAGGTGGGAATACACATCATAAACGATTGTAGAACTAACTTGCAGCCAGAATGTCAGGAGTAGGTGAGGGTAGTTGCTTTCGAGCCAGAGGTGGGGCATTGAGGAGTCCAGATATATGGTCTGACTCCTAGTCTACAGTCATGAGGCCCAACTCATGCAGGGCCAGGTCCTGTGGGGAGCATATAGGGCTGAGGCGTGGGACTGGTTGGCTCATGATCTCACCAGTGCCACAGGGATTCCAAGGACTGGTGAGCAGGTCCGTCACCACCATGCGGACCTGAAGAGACGTAAACAGGACAAATTGAACCTTTGGATCCAGGAGGCCCAGCAAATGCCCAACGCCCCACTACTGAGTAAGTTACATTTAATTATGTATGTAAGAAATTAAACTAGCTGATATTATGGAGATGTGTATTCCAATATTACTTCATTTATATTACAGCTGCAGGTGTCCGTTCTGCGAACCGCAAAGCCTATGGCGATAGGCTGGTGCGGTTGCGCCACCAGGCAGGTCAGTAATCCCCTCCCAGTAACTGTAAAGAAATATAAAAGTATGACAGTTAGCAAAAGAGTGCAGCGTAGTCACTAAGTAATAAAATGTGCAAGTAACAGTGTAAGAGTGTTTGCAAGTATTGCTTGATTACAAAAGTGTGTTGCAGTCTGTAATCCAAACAGAAAAATGAAAATGTCTGAAATAAAGTCTGAAATAAAGATGCCTCACCTGTAATATAATAGTACACAACCTGCAGCAGGCTGAAAAGTACAGCTGCAGAAGATGAGCAAATCACATGTGTGAAATATATCCCTGTTGAAATACTGAAACATGACAGAAGTGAGACTGCTGGAAAGGATTGTAATAACTACAGGTAAAACATGTCAATAAAGCCTAGAAGTAAGTACCATCCTGAATAGTAAAATGAAAACAAGAGAGAGAGAGTGTGAGAAAGAGTTATGAATCCACCAATAAAGTAGTAATAACCCCTGAATAAAGTATACTGCAGTCAGTACAGTATGAAATGAATGTGACAAGCAGAACCAAACAGCGAAATGTGTTCAAAGTGTTGCTGCAGCTGGAATGTGTATCCCAAAATCTGGATATGTTGCTCTCAGTCTGCAATATGCAGACAGTATGATTGTCTGAAATACCAAACATCCACAGTTGTCTATAGCTATATATAGCAAATGTAGCAGGATGATGTAGCTGAACAAAGCCAGATATGAACGTGTATGAATAACAATAAAATGTATATTGATGTAGCAGTAACAGTCCTATCACCAAATTGAAGTAGTTATCATATAGGAAACTGTAGTTAGAACAGTAGTGTGTATATTTCTGCAGCTATTAGAAATGTACAGCATATGTATTGGTATTCGAAGGTGTTAATAATATTTTCTTCACCCCACCCTATAACCACATATAATCCATTCCACGTGAAATTGGTATGTGCAATCACAATTAACACCCCTGGACATTTGTCCTGTTGGGTTATAAATATTTGCATGTACGTTGATGCATCTGCCCTGTTCATACATCCAAACCTGATGGCCTGTTGACATCAATCAACCCTGCATGTTGTTGGACTGTGTATTGCTGTTCAAATTATGCATGTGTTATGCTCGCTGTTCAATGGTGTGAATATCTGGGTGTTTGGTTAATGGGAATACTAATGCATGCTGTTACAACTAATTGCGAATGGTATTGTATGTTACTAACCCAAACTGTCATGACATAATGCAAAACATAGGACAACAGGGAAGGCGGGTTCCAGCGGACCCACCTCTCCCACCTCAGCTGGCGAGTGCACCTGGCACTAATGCCCAGTCTGGACCCTCCTCCGGTGGCCCTGTGCCACCTGCAGGTGGAAGCGCTGCAGGGGATGGGGCCTGTCCGCCCTCTGCAAGTGTGGCCGGAGGAGAACCACCACTCATCCTCCGTAGCATCCGGACTGTGGTGCATAGGGAGATCTGGGACTCTGTTCTTGGGCCCCTACGCCAGCTTGAGGCACAGGTGGCACAACTTACGGGCATGCCTGTTGCCCGGCCTACACAGCCCCCAGCACAGCCCCATCCTGGGCAGTGAAGGAACAGTGGCAACTGCCCATGGGTGGGGATATCAGTTCCACTGTTGCCATCTGTGGGCTCATGGGCTCTGGATATCCAAACATCCGTCCCCGTCAATTGTGTAACCCCCCCCATACGTGTCATACACCGCCCCTGTATGAGTCTTGTTTGTCTTGTCTGTTGAACTACCCAACCTACCTCCCCAGCTATAGCGACTTCCTTTACCTGACATACCACTCTCACCTGAAAAAAAAAAAAAAAAAAGGCCACTCTGTACCCACAAAAAAATTACGCCCCATACATAGCTGCCCATTCCGCACACATGTCTGCCGGACATGGAAACTAATTACAATTGGCTGTACAACAAGTATTATTGTTGTTCTGACACCTCTCTCAGGGGTGGAAGGTTTCAAATGTCACACCAAATTACAAACATATGCACAGCTGTTGTGATGAAGAAATGGGCAGCTATGGGCCTCACCTATATCCCTCCTGCAAAACCCAAGCTTGTTTCCCTACTGTCTTACCCTCTTTGTGACCCCTTTTTCACCACTTTCCTGTCTCCCCATTTTCATTTCTTTCAAAGAAAATAGCGCAGGTGTGCGCCAGAGTAAGCACTGTTAAGCGGTTATAAGCAGGTGTGCGTGGAGCTGAATGCCAGTGCGCATGCGGGAGCTCCGCGCAAACCAGCGCTAACCCGGTTACAACTGCTTAAAAGTGCCTTAGTCACTCTGATTGACAGGTCCTGTAGTCAGTTCAAAAGCAAAATAAAATCCCACAGTCAATCCCGAACCCAGGACCTTGGAAACAGTAGTCTGCATGACCTACCACTAAGCCATGACTGTTATACAAGAGCATTGTGCTAAAATAAATATAGCATGTAATAGTAGGAATGAATGTAAAGGGAATATAGGATGTGTAGTACACAAAGCATGTCATGTATACTTAGTGTCAAATCGAGTGGATTTCTATAATAGTAGTGTGCGAACAGAAACAGCCATTCTAGTTGGTATCTAGTAGGTAATAATGTCAGTTAATGTACATATATAAATGTATGTATATTTACATATATATATATATATATATATATATATATATATATATATATAGTTGTAGGTGTCAGTGTGCATACACACTTAGTACAGGAAACAGGAGAGAGGAATGAAGACATGTGAATCTACAACACAGTCTGAATCATGAGAGAGATACTAACCTTTACACTCACAGAACAGTGTCCACAGCATACCAGCATGGTCCCCGCCCTTGCAATCTGAAAGGGCAACGCCTATCTCACATACCCTTTTATAGCACTGTCCTGAAATCACAGTGAGAACTGCAATCAGTACACAACTGGCTGCATGCAATTAGCAAATGCTGGCTTACAATTGGTGCAGAGGCCATCACATGGACTTATGCAGATACCTACAAAAGCATCCTGTACTCACACTCCACACATGCAATACTTTCATTGCACTGTCTGGAGGCAGACAGAGAGAGAGAGAGAGAGAGAGAGAAAAAAAAAAAAGAAAAAAAGAACACAAACAACAACGCACGTGACACAAACTAACTTGAAGCTGTCAGCAGTGTCAGTACCAAGCTGGGCTAGCAGCAGCAGGAAGCTGTAGTAACAGTAACGCAACCAGCTGCGCAAACACAGGTAATGTAAAGTAACAAGTTAATAGTCTACATACTGTGAACCCTCCATAGGTGTCATAGGTCTGTATCTATAGGTATGTCCATGTGATATAGATTCATAGATTCATAGATTAGTACTAAGCTAACTACCCTTGCGAGCCATTTTAAGCCTAGCCAATTATCCTTTGTGAGATTCAAACCATGCACCTTGTGCTTGCAAGGCAAACACCTTAGCCATTAGGCCACCCTCCACCCACCATAGTTCCACCCAAAGGGGATGACTATACATTACATGTCATTCAGTGTTAGGCCATGATCCTGGCACCAGTTGTCCGTTTCAGTGAGGCCTGTCTGTAGGATGTGTGTGTCAGCTGGTGTAACAACTATGGCGCTTAGTTCACAGTCATCTGGGAACTTTGTCATCCACAACCCGCACATGTTTGCTTTCACATCTGAGAAGTAAATGCCAAACAAGAGGGGTCCTAGGACAGAGCCCTGTGGGATACCACATGTGACTGGCATTGAGTCTGACATGGCTCCCGCAATATCGATATTATGGATTCTGTATGTCAACCAGTGTGCAACCCATCATGTGACATATGTAGTAACATGTAAGCTAATGAGCTTGTCTATGATGCCTGAGTGGAGTACTGTGGTGAAGGCCTTAGGCAAGTCCAGGTAGGCTGTATGGACTGCGTTGCCCTCATCAATGGCTGTAGTGACTGTTTTGAAAGGTCAATCAGGTTCAAAAGGCAGGATCAGCCCATCACAAAGGCAAACTGGGTGGGATCAAGTGTCTGCAGGTACCCAATATCGCTGTATATGCGTCCCATACTGAATCATTCTATAGCTTTGCAGACCAGGCTGGTTAAGCTTATGGGGCGGTAGTTCCCAGGGTCAGTAGAGGTGCCTCCTTAGTGGAGTGGGACCACTGTTGCTGTATGCCAGTGTTCAGGTACATATCCCGTAGTACGGCCAAAGTTAAATATCAGTCTTATATGCGGTTGTATGTCCTCTTGGAGTTCACGTAGCACACATCCAGGGATACCATCAGGTCACATTGATGCTGTGTGTTCTGCTTTGCTGAGGGCGGCCCTCACCTGGACATCTGAGATGATAGGGAGGTTACATTCAGCTGTGATAAGTATTTCTAAGTGTGGGGAAGAATGAGGGTGGATACGTGCACTGAACCTGTCTGCCAGAATGTTGCCAATATCTGTGTGTTCAGTGAATGTTAAGTAGGTGTGTAGTAACTCAGAGCATATCTGAGGCATTTGGTCCATATGTCTAACATAACTGAAGAAGGCCTTGTGGTTATCTATAGTGTTCATGGCCATTTCCCTCCCAGAGTAGGCCGTGGATATTGTTATGAGAGACCGTAGCTTATTACCAGTGTTGACCACAGATGCCTTCCCTTTATGTGAATCTGCTCTGTCCTGCAGTAGCCTCCTTCTATCGTTATACAATCTGCCTTTGGCTGGGGTCCACCAGACAGGATGCCTAACCTTTGTGCATAGGGTCTGGGTTAGAAATGTGTGTGCATGTTCCATGCATTCTTTGGGATGTCCATGGGAAGCATTCGCAAAGGGGTCAGCAGTGTGGGTTGTGGCTTCCACTGGCCCAGTGGGCTGCATGGATACCATGTCAGTCCTAACAAGTGAATATCTGTCTAATCACATATATATCAAAGTAGTCTACTGTGCTGCTGGTGGTGGTGGTGGGATATGTATATCCAGGCTGAGTAATTTGTGTCCAGATCACAGTAGTGGATGGCGTTCCACATACAGTACCTTGGTATGAACCCCCAGAGTGAGGTTGTGCATTGGACCTGTCTCAGTGTGCTGACCGATGGGGCATGCTACTATGTTGTATGGAATGTGGCAGGTATTGTTGCACAGGCGTTGGCTGAGCACTGATATCTGGCCATGTACTTGTGTATCCACCAAGAGACACACACATGCTACATATGGGAGTAGTAGTATATCACTACAGTTGAGTATCGTGTATAGTATGTGTGCCATATATTGCTGACATAGTCTGCTGATATCCTGTTTGTGTTCTCTTCCAGGGACATGGTGTGTCAGCGAAATCCTGCCTACTCTGCTGCAGAAGATGAAGAGATACACCAGAGCCTGGTGCGGGATTATGACATACCGTTTTCCCGCACCAGCCAGAATCAGCAGGAGAGGGCTGCACTGTGGCAAGACTTTGTCCGTAGGGTAAATGACATTGGCACGCATAATAGGACATATCAGCAGGTACAACATCACTGCAGTTTTTTAATCAGAAATGTCCATCAGCGTGCGTCGGATATCCATAGGCAACAGGTCGCCATAGGAGGTGGGGTGGCCACACATCCCCCCCTCACCAGACTGGAGGGGCTACTCCTAAGTATTGTGGCTCCAGCCTCAGAACATCAACAGCAACACACCTGCATCATGATGGAGGCTGGATCCACACAGCAACATGACATGGAGCATGCAGGTAATATGCCATATGTACACTTGACTGTTCTGTACACTGTTAGTTTATGCATGTGTAAGGTGTGTCCATGGTATGTAGCTGTCAACATAGTATGTAATTGTGCAGGTGTGATATTGCCAATATCAGCAGCTGACATGTGAAAGGCAACTGGTGTACTACTGCACTATATCATACGCAGTATCAATGGCACAGTTGTGCCCACTGACATTAATCTCCTCATTTCTGCAGGTCCCTCCAGTGTTACAGCAAGGCAGCCCATCCATGCTGGTGAGTGTGTTTTAACAATACCTATAATAGTCCTGATAGTGCTAGTAATACTAGTGTAACTCAGTAGTGCTCTGTGTGTATACTGTGGGGTGTGCATGTGTGCATGTGTGCCTGTGTCCACGTGTGCATGTGTGCATGTGTGCCTGTGTCCACGTGTGCATGTGTGCATGTGTGCATGTGTGCCTGTGTCCACGTGTGCATGTGCATGTGTGCCTGTGTCCACATGTGCATGTGTGCATGTGTGCATGTGTGCCTGTGTCCACGCAGCATGTGTGCATGTGTGCATGTGTCCACGTGTGCATGTGTGCATGTGTGCATTAGTGCATCACTGGTAACATTATGTAGACATTGTAAACTGTGTTTCCTGTCTTCCTCCCACAGGTTCTGGTGCTGCTCTGGTGTCCTGCAGCAGGAACCTGAATCTGGTGCCACAGGTACTGATAATGATGATATCTGTGTAATGGCACAGGAAGATGTGTCAGGGTCCATCATTGGTCAGCCAATTGACAGTTCACAGCTGTCAACCCCATCATTGCGCACAGTCATCCTGCCAGTACATCCTATGTCACCATTGTCCCTAGGTGATGGACAGGATACAGTGGGCATTGACCAGGGTAATGTGGTATCTGTGGCACATGCTTCCCCACATAGCAGCCATGGGCAGGGTCCTGCAATGGTACCACATAGACAGTTGCCCATGGGTTCTCGTGGGAGCATCCGCGGGCGTACTGTTTCTGGCAGACGTGCCCAAAGAGGTCTGTCAACCTCAGCTATGTTTCAGGCTGTTGTGCAGGCACAGTCACGTATGGAAAGGTACTCTAGACAGGGTCTGAGGGAGCTGAGAGCATGTCACACAGCCATGACTGACAGTATGCGTGACATCGCGGATGCTATCCGTAATTTCACCGATGTCATAGACAGACGTTGTGGGGACATATTACAGCAGTTCCACAACCACATGTCCATGAGCCAGGGCAATGGTGGACGGTTGCAGTGTCGACGTGGCCGTATGCCAGCAACAGCAGCAGCTGGCAGTCGGCACGGATGACAACAGGCCCGCGGATGCCCCATAGTGCCAGCAGCAGCTGCAGCAATGCTGGGTCTGTGCTGTCATTGGAACGCCCCAGGAGACCACGTGCACGTGGCTCTGGACAGTCCCAACAGGGACCTGTGTCCAGTCAACACACTCCCGCTTCTGATGACAGTACCCAGTCTGGCTTAGTACCGGATACGGTCCGTAGCACCCCTGCCAGGCACAGGTACTGTGTCCATGCCGACAGACACTGATCTGTATAACCCGCCAGGTGCAGTCTGTGGCTGTCCACAAACTCCAGTATATGGCAGCCATGAGGTGGAACTGTGTGCATGCATACACACATGCAAAATGTTAACACCTAGGGCTACCACATACACACACACTGCACCAACAGTGCCCCACCCTGTACTGCTGTCCCTCACCAACACACATACACACACATGTCAATTGGTGGTATCAGTGGCAGACTCAGGCATACCTAATTCACACCCTGTGCATATGATGAAACTGTGCCACCTCCTGCAATCTCCAACATCAGTGCAGGAACAGGTAAACACGTTGCTGATGCACATGGTGACTACATAGAAGTGTATTACTAGTATCATGTTGGTAACAGTACAGTGTGCTGATATGACTGTGTGTATATCCCAGCATGCCTGATGCAGTAACTGTATGACTGTCCTGAATTGTTATCTACACCCATAGTAAGTACCATAGTGTAACAACTGCACATTATTGCATACCAGTGGTAAGGATGTCAACAGATAGCCACATACATAGGTAGCACAGGGGAGAAGCTAATGTAAGTAGTGATACGCAATGATGGACATGTACAGTAATGGTCTCATGTTGCCCACAACGACTATGCAATGTGGATGTTTGCGCATGGTGATATGTGTCCAGTACCAATGTAATACAAATCACAATTAACTATGACATAATATCAGTTCTACCATGGACATCTGAGCTGTACATTCCTGGGTACATGTTGAAAGTGCCTACATATTTGCACTGTTACCTACTGTAAGTGTAACCCCTTCTTTGTTGTACAATGGACTACTTCCAGCCCTGCTTACTGTAGCTTTGTTTGCATGCATGTTTGCTTGGGGTTCCCTGGAACACTGCTTCCACCTGCAATGCAGAGTTACAGAGCTTCTGTGGACTCCTAGTGACATCTGCATAGCGTACTATACGTATGTCAATTTTCCACATGACAGAACGTCACTGTCTGTCCTGTTCGCATGTACGTTGCCTGTGACACATTGCACATGACTTACCTGGCATTTACCCACATGTGCAGTCATATATGCCAGTGCTATGAAATCAGTAGCAGTACACCCACACATACTCACCTTCAGTATGTTGTTCCCCATTGGCCCTATGTGTTGGTAATCACCATGGCAATCACACTACTATGGTAGCATGTGCATAGGTAACCTGAGAATCATCTCTATGGTCCAGTTGTGGTTTATGTGAGTCATGTGGCAATGTCACAGCTGCCACATGTATGCAGTCAACCCTCTCCCCTGGCCAGGAACATACAACACATGTGTGGGATGCCACCACATAGCCAATCTGGGGAATGAGCACTCTGAACCCAGTACTGCCATACCCTGTCAGGTGGCATGACATACTACAGTGACTACAATACCAGTCTGACATAGACCCGCACTGACAGCAATCCGAACACACTGGGGCATACTTGGAGACTCAGAATAGCATCCTGCCTGAGCATCACACACCTTCGCAGCTGGCGCACAGGCATACGTTACGTCGGAAAAGTGCACATGCCACACATGGCAACACATCCCATGTGCCACACACTCACAGCCTGGAGGGCTACACAACACACCTGCTACAGATGTGTCAGGTACCTCTCCTGGCCGCTGCAGTGGGGTCCCGCTCAACAGGCTGTACATGGTGATGGTCACAGTGATATGCCTGTGGGGCACTATGGTCCACCACAAAACACATACATACAGGTCAGTCAGAGGCATGGACACATATGACTCAGTCATTGACCATGCCACTATGGATGACCTGAGACATACCTCCCTGGACTACATGATAGGGAACATAGAAGGGATCTCTCAGCATGTGGCACAGGCCAGTATGAGCCTGATCTTGGTTGCCATCATACCTCACCAGGTATGCTACCACAATATGTAGGAAGGGTGTTCTATGTCTACATTCTGCTCAATCTCCAATGTCATTCATAGGGTATCCAATGGCTGTCAACGTGTGCTTACATGCTAGAGAAGCCACAATGATTTGAGGGCAGCTTGCACGTGACACCCATGGGCCATTGAATATTGGCGAAGCCCCTTGATACACACATAGTGCCTTTTGCTGCAGGACATGGATTACATAGCCACCTCCGTGGGTATCACACAGGATAGGACACTAACAGTGATGCTACACAACACCAGCAGTGTACACCGCAAGTTGCATGCACTGGACACTGTCCTCAGCATGGTGAACTGCAATATCTGTGCAGTACCAGATTCCTGATTCACAGCTCACAGGTGCAACCCATCACTGCCAGGTTATACCTCATACCATGCCTGTTGTCCCCTACACATGTAACACACATGGACAGGGGGGTGGTATCTCAAGGCACCACAGATACACACACCTCCAGGTTGTTGGCACAGCACAAAGCAGCAGGGCCTATCCATGAGCAGCTAACAGTGTGTTGGACTGCCTTCTGGTTCATAGCCTGGCACACACAACCCTCCCATACACAGGAAACCCACCTATCCTCCCTAACAACACTGGCAATATGACAGTCTCAAGAAATGTCTTTATATGGCTGGACTGCATCCAGCCAAACATTGTGCATGAGCATTACTGTAGCTACAACACACTAGCTGAAAGGTTCCCAGCATGTGGTCACTGAATTGCAGTGGATCAACATGTTACCTCTCCCACAACAGGTGGGAACATGCAGCACCAGTTCATCGACTACATGTAGACTATATGGCCTAGACCAGATGTGTATCCCCTGCTGTAGGTATTATACCATATACAACTCACACTGTATAGACACATTCCACGTGCGGCCCCTGCACAGTAAGACACAGTCCTATTGTTATGCATTGCGAATACCATTTATCCACTTGAAGCACGTGTCAGACATGGTAACTACTGAAGGTCACAGGTATATATGTGTATGTGTCACACACATACATCATGTGTGCATTGCCATTGCTGGTTTAGACAATGGCATGCATTGTAATAAACAACAACCCACACATGGTCATATTGTGTGACACAACCACACGTGGCAGTTGTGGGTTTCCAAACATACCTATCTGTGCTCTGACAGTGGTAATAGACCCAGTAGCAGAGCGCACTATTGGCATTACTGGGCAAGTAGCCCTGTTTGGCTGTACTGATAGTGTGGTGACATCCCCTGTGTTTACTGGGGGAATATGCAGCATCTGGTGTATTGTAGTATTTGCCAAAAGGATCTGTTCTCTCACACTTGCAATTACACACACCCTATTACCCCCCCACACACACTTGCAGGATTCATACCCCTACCTAACTATGTCACGACACGTGAGAGAGACACATTAGCAAAGCGCACTATTCGGATTACTAGGAAGTTCCCCTTCTCCGGCTGTACTTATAGGGTGCTGACATCATCAGTGTTTGGAAAGGATAATGTGCATCATGTAGTGTGATCTCCTGATTGCCAAAAAGCACATGTCTTTCATACAGAATTGCACACACACAAATTCCCCTCATCCAAACACACACACTTGCAGGTTTCAAACCCCTACCTAACTATGTTATGACACTTGAGAGAGATGCATTAGCAGAGTGTTTTATTCGGATTACTAGGAGGTGTCTCTTCTCCAGCTGTACTTATAGGGTGCTGACATCATCAGTGTTTGGAAAGGGTAATGTGCATCATGTAGTGTGTTCTCCTGATTGCCAAAAAGCACATGTCTGTCATACAGAAATGCACACACTCAAACTCCCCTCATCCAAACACACACACTTGCTATCTTGCAGGTTTCAAACCCCTACCTAACTATGTTAAGTCACTTAAGAGAGACGCATTAGCAGAGTGCACTATTAGGATTACTGGGAGGTTTCCCTACTCCAGCTGTACTTATAGGGTGCTGACATCATCAGTGGTTAGATAGAGGAATGTGCATCCTGTAGAGTGTTTTCCCAGTTGCCAAAAGGGACATTTCCCTCACACAGACTTGCACACACACTAACCCACTCCACACACACTGGGCAGTTGCAGGATTCAAACCCCTACCTAACTATGTTATGACACTCGTGACAGATGCATTAACAGAGCACGCTATTTGCATTACTGGGAGGTTTTCCTTCTCCTGCTGTACTTATAGGGTGCTGACATCATCAGTGCTTAGATAGGGGAATGTGCATCCTGTAGAGTGTTTTCCCAGTTGCCAAAAGGGACATTTCCCTCACACAGACTTGCACACACATCAATCCCTCTTCTCCTGCTGTAGGGGGTGGTAGGACATCATCAGTGTGCTTAGAGGGAATGTGCATCCTGTAGAGTGTTTCACACACACACACACACACACACACACACACACACACACACACACACTGAGCATTTGCATGGTTCAAACTCCTCCCTAACTATATTATGGCACTTGAGGGAGACGCATTAGTAGAGCACGCTATCCGATTTACTGGGCATCTGTTCTGCACCTGCAGTATTTATAGGGTGCTGACATCTTTATTTCTACAGAGGTATGTACATCTAGTACTACCTGTCAGGTGGGGATAGCATATATATGCATTTGCAGCCACCCACTTCAGGGTCAGATATGCACATCGCACTGGCAGGTTATGTTCTATACCATGCTTTGTGACCACAGGACCTGTAACACACAACACAACCAGTCCAGAACACCACTCCCACATCCAGGACACACACTTTGCTTCCCTGGGAACAGTGCCGGGATATGCAGGTGTTCACATACACCATTCCAGTTGTTAACATCAGGTACAGGCATATTGTGTGTGGGAACTACTCAGGCCTCTACAACTTTACCCTACAGCCACTACAATTTGTGGGTCCATGTGCTATGGCAGAACCACTCACCACAGCCACATGGGGGAATACATATTTCACCTGTCCATCTGCAACATGGGAACTCACTGTTCCACACCAGAGGTAGACCACCATTGTTGATATCTGACCATACCCACCTTTCCCTGGACATCCATATCCCATCCCCACCACCGGGCAAGGTTGTCACTGCAAACAAACTGTATTTAGCACAAGCAGACTCTACACTTGTGAAGACTGGGGTGGACGACTTCAAAGGACCCATTCTGGTGGACTATACTGGCCACTCTGCATAATCCTTGACAATTGCATTCTATGAGCATGTGTAAAGTTTGCATTGATCATGCTATCCCACATATACCCATGACTGCTCCACAACAGGACACCTGTCAGGTGTACACCAGCCATATATGAGCCATCCAACAGACAGAGTGAGCTAATACATTGCAGAGCTGTAGCCCACAGAGGGAGGACATCTGTGAACAGTACCGCACACTTCAATCCCACATAATCATCACAACACAGTGTTGCCAGTGGAATTGTCCAGACAATGCAGATAGGGCTCCCTCAGTCTGTTATTGACGCCCACTTACTGTTAGAGGTCCTCAGCAACCCTCTTCCAGCACACACCAACAACATGGATGTGGCTTAGCACATTCAAACCCTGGGATCTGCACTGTGCCCCTGCTTGACAGAGGCACAGCACACTAGCCTCACACGTTGCCTTATGTGACCTACTTTACAGTGGCACAGTAGCCTACTGTACTGGGGATGCAGATGCCAAGCACACTCTGGCTAAGCTGTCATTCCCTAGGGCAAACAGCCTAGTATTGACCTCTACACCCATATATTTAATTGTCAGATGCACAATATTTGTTGCTGTTAGACTGTTTGCAGGTCTTTATTGCCATAGCATTCCCTGTTCCTATGAAAAACTTGTGTATCTGTGGAAGATGTTTGAATATGAGGGCGATCCACTATATCACTTATGTCTCTGTAGTCATTTACTGTGTGCACTGGGAAGATTGCTGTGTTGTGGTTGGTTCCTGGAATGACACGTACAAATACCAGATATGTGTGGTCTAAGTGTGTGAGCATGCCCAGTTCAGCCTTTCCATGGCATGTTGTCTGACATATGCCTCATTTATCAAAGTGTGCGAGCATGCCCAGTGTGAGCTTTCCATATGTTGAACTCTGCAGTCCACCACATATTTGGGTGAGTGTGAACTTCAACAATATCTCATGTTTATGGTTGTGTGTTGGGTGTCATGTTGTGTACTTACTGGCCAACTGCTTCATGTCTGACCACAACAGGGATTATACTGTGCCTGCAGGGATTGCATGGGATACTTTGCATACAGTTGTCAACATCCTTTCATAATGACCTAACACTATAGTACCGTATAGTGTACTGGTTCAGTACTTTCACTGTAGTGGACAGTATCCTGGGCTTTAGTCCTATCACTGCTCGACATCTTCATAGTGAGCACAACAGACTGTGTAGGGGCCAGTTGTGCATATATGACCATGTTGCATTATGTTCAAATATGGACTACCTACACCAGGCTTGTCCAACATTGGTAGTGTATTCCACAACATAGGTGGACAGTGGCAAACAGTAGCAATGTTCCCTAGGCCATTACTGATGCTTGTCAGAGAGTGTGTTTGTCCTTTGACACACATTGTAACTGGAGTTTGCCATGACATATGTCATGGTTAGTATACTGTGCCTCCATCTACCTGTGACATAACAGTGATACCCAGGGTAAACCTACCATCTCCCATCCACTAATCAGGATTCCTCTTGAGGGGTGTCGATAGGTGACTCTCTGGCTAACCTGTACTGGGAGTTTACTCAAGAGTGGGGGTGGCTTCTGTGTTATGGATCATTCAGTACAGCTTGTCCTATGTATGTCAGTGCTGGAGTTCAGGTCTCTCATGTGCATAGCTCACTGCCATTCAGATTGTACAAGGTGCAGCATGTTCATTGATTCCAGCTTGGACATGGCTTCATACATCAGGCACAGCTTGCCTCTGGGTGGGCAGTATGGCAGTGTGTGGAGCTGCAGTTTGTTTAATCAGGCAACACATGGCATCTGTTCATGCTCTTTGCTACTCCTGGTGAGGTACTGTTGTGGACTTTACAGTTGATGGAGGTGTCTGCTGAGGTACATTCCACAGGGGCTATTGTAGTCAATTGTGATGCTGATGAAGGATGACTGCAGAGCCACAGTGACCTCCCCTTATCTAGATGTGACAACCTTCATGATTGGGTGGGCATATGGTATGTTTCTGTGAACGCTACAGCCACATGTTTGTCCAATGCAGAATATCTATCACCTTGTGTCCCCAGGTCTCTCATTACATGTTAGGTACGTAATGGGTTAACACCTGTGTGGTTATTGGTGGGCACTTACTGTATATCCATGGTGGTTGTCTATACACATTTCTGCAATTAGCTTGCTGACATGGCTATGGAACCAGTTGTCTGTTTCTATGTGGCCCTTTTGTGGGTTGCTTGTGTCAGCTGGGGGTCAGATATGGTGGGCAGTTTGTACTCCTCTGCATACATGTTCAGTCACAGTCCTTCCATGCTGGCCTGTACCTATGGGACATATATACTGAATGGGGGAGGTCTCAGGACCAAGCCTTGTGGGATGCCACTTATATCTGCTTTGTAGTCTGACATGGATGCAGCATGTCTGACCATGTCAGTTCTGTCCTTGGTATGGTTTGCAACCCCTCTACTGACATAGGGGTTTATATTTAAGCTGGTGAACATATCCATACTGAACATGTAGGGTATTGTCTGGAAGCATTTGTAACGTCCAGCTACGCTGTGTGGACCACATTGCCCTCATCGATGACCTTAATGACTGTTTCAAATGGGTCAAACATGTTTAGGGGCAGGATCTGCACTTATGACAGCCACACTGGGTAGGTTCCGGTGTCAGTAGGTCCCCAATAGCTTTATGTCTGCGGTACATGCTGATCCTCTCCATAGCTGTGCAGACCAAGCTTGTCAGGATCCTGGGGTGGTAGTTTGCAGTATCCATTCAGGCAACACCTTTGTTGTGAAGGACCACTGTTGTTGTACACTGCTCTTTGGGTACATATCCTGTGGTAAGGCTGACATTGAGCAGTAGTGTGATTTTGCATTCCATTCTTCTTGAAGTCCATGTTGGCATCAGCCCAGGACACCATCTCATACCTTTGCTGCTGTGTGTTTTGCTTTGTAGATGATGGCTGTTACCTCAGCATCTGCAATGTCAGGGGGCCAGCAGTCTGCTGGGATAGATATTTTGCATTCTGGGGGGGGGGGGGTTTGCACTGCACCTGTCAGGTTGTATGTTGGCAATATGTGTGTGTGTTTAGTATGTTGTTTGTAATATCTGTGTGATTCGGAGCATATCTGTGAATTCACAACATGGTTCCTACCATCAGTTGAGTAAGCCTTGTGATTATCCTTAGTGTCCTGTACAATTTGTATCTTCATAAGTTCATAGGTTCATACTAGGCTATCCACCCTAGGGCATTAGTAAGCCTAGCCAGAGTGTGTGTGTCTTTCGCTGCCCCTTGCTATGTGAATATTATGGCCATTTATGATTTTCTTTACTGTGCCTCTGTCTGGACGTGACACAGTGAAGACCCCCAGTGTACATCTACGATCATCCATCCACTTGGCAATATTCCTGTTGAGGGGTGTCATTGAGGTGCTCTGCCTAACATGGAGAGGGATCCTGCTCCAGGATGTGGGGAGCCTCTGGGTTATGTATCTGTCCCTCCAGCACATCCTATTTCATTATGTGTTGAGGTTGACATCTGTCACTCTCACAGCTCCAATGGCTTTGATTTCCTGGGGTGGAGCATGTCCATTACTCCTGTGTTGGACATGGCCTTGTACAACAGACATACAATGCCTCTGTGCAGGCAGTCTGTGACTGCATTCAGCTGGGGTGTCTACAGCCAGGCAGCATATGACATATATTTGACACCCTTTATCCTCTTGGTGAGGTACCTTTGAGGTCTTCCTAACCGCTGCAGGTGTCAGATACGGTACATCCCATATGAGTCATTGTACTAGATTATGGGTCTGATAAGAGAACAGTACAGGGGCACAGTGACCTCTGTTGATGTAGATGTGAATCCTTTCATGATACGGTGTCCAATATAGACAGTCTTCCTAGCCACATTGGCATTGTGAGTGTCACATGACAGGTTACTGTCGACTTGTGTCCCTAGGTCCCTGATTACCCCTTGCATACATAATGGTTTACCACCTATGTGGTAATTTGTGAGTACCTTGTTTGGTATTTGGTGGGACATTCATACTGTCCAGTGTCTTCAGGATGTCTGGGTGGGGTTCCTGTGTGTGAGAGTGTGGTATGTCACATGCTACAGACTGTACAGCAGTTTTGACTACAGTTAGGTGCACATGGGTGGTCTCCGCTGCTTTGTGCATTGTCAGTTACCTGCCCGTATGGGTGTCTGTGCTGCATATGGATACTCCCCCTCCTTTGATGTTTTGGTCCAGGTGTTGGGGCCATGACGCATGTTATGAGGTATAACCTGGTAGTGCTGGTGTGCTGTCAGTAGGCTTGCAGCAGGCTTCTGTCACTGTACAGACATAGATGTTCTCCATACTGGGAAGTGCCTCAGGAGCATGCATATTGCAGTTTACACATCTGGCATTGGTCAGCATTACCCTTATGTTTCTTACCACTTATGTTTTCTAGGGTGGTGGGTTAGTCTTTTTGGCCTTGCCTACGTACGGCTCTATGGAGGTGGCAAAGGCCTTATCCAGTATCCAGACGACCAGGGGTAACAGGTGAAAGCCATCCCTGGAACAGCAGCATGGCTTGTCATGCATGACATCTCCAGCAGAGAGACATTAGATCCTCTTGGACTGACAGCTGTAATTGTGCCACCTGTTAAAGCTGATCATTCTGTGTTTGTACTGTGGCATCATTCTTGGTGAGGGTTGGATGCTGCAAACGGCCAGTGTCATACCGGCCTGGAGTACATACTCAGAGAGCTCATCCATGTCTCTTTTCATGTAGTCCAGGGAGGTACATCTCGGGTCATTCACACCAGCATGGACAATGAGTGCATCATATTTCTGCTTGCTTTGGGGTGACCTGCGTACTTGTGTTATGTGGCATATTGTGGCAGCCTACAGGCAGCTTACTGTACCCTTTCCCTTGTTCAGTCTGGTGAGTGGGACAGCAGTGTGTCTGCCTATACAGACACCTATTACAACTGTATCAGTCATGTTGTTTCTCCTTCTGGCCTGTGACTTTTTGGCTCACCAGCTTTGTGTACTATGTGTTGCATGTGCTATGTTTGGAGGTTGTGGTTGCTTGGGGTCTGCTTTGGAGGCCTCTGTTGGTGTGGTGTGTTTGTAATTAGGGCCTCCGGGAATGTTTTTCTGTGTTTATGTGTTTGGTTTACAGTTGTGATAGGTCTATGTGGGACTGGGTTTGTGGTGTATGTGGTTACCTTCTCCTCCTGACTAGTTTTGACAGTAGTGAGTTGGGGGAGCTCAGCCTCCAGTTTGGATAGATGGTTGCATCTCTCACATATATTTGTATTTATTGGGGGGAGTTGAGGGTTGTCTGTGTACTTGGGACAGGTGTAACATTGCCTCAGGATTCACAGATTCTACTTGTTGTGGCTGGCCTTAGTGGATTGTATGTGTGGACATATTTTATTGCCATACTACTGATCAGTGATTACTTCCCTTTTTATGTTTGCTCTATCATGTAGTAGCTTCCTCATTCTCTTGCATGGTTTGGTAATGGCTGGAGTCCAGCATGTCAGATGCCTGCGTGTATGGCATTGTGTCTTGTTGTTATCTGTGACTGCATAATCCAAGCATTCCTGGCTGTGTTCATGGAATGCCTGTATAACAGGTTCTGCGGTGTCCCATATTCTGCACCTGCACAGGGCCTTTAGTGGATTCCACATCAGTTTGGAGGGGTGCAACTTATGCTTTACACATGTTTTTCACTGTGTTTTTCTGGCCAGGGACTGTGGTCAGGATGTGTATATCCGGTGTGATTACTCTATGGTCTGGTCTTACCAGTGAGGGATACACTTCTCATCTTGCCATCCAGTACGCATGTTGCTGATTATCACATCCAGTATGCTTACCCCTCTTGTGGGAGTTGTACGTTGTTCCTAGGCATTTTGGTTTATGGATTCTGGGAACTTTTCTCCTACTGTGTTGGTGCTAGTATAATGCTCCCAGTGTATGTCTAGGTATTTTCAGTCAACCAATATAATGTGGTTTGGGGGGCTTGATATATTCATGTATTCCAACATAGGCCAGGTGCAGTTCCTGGTGTTAGGACAGTAGTCTGCAGCAGGCTATATACTGGGAGGTGGTTTTAGCCACTGGTACTTGACCATGGCTAATCCATGCTGCTTCTTGTTGTGGTACCAACATGGGGGTGTGGTTATCCTTGACAATTATTGCTAGTCACCCTCCTTTTGTAGCTTGTTCCATGTTTTGAGGCTGTACAGCACAGTATGCAGTGTAACCTAGTAGTGTTAGGGTGCTGATGTGAGCCTTGACCCAGTTTTCTATTACAGGACAGATATCAACATTCTCCATACTGTGTGCGTTTACACTGCACGCATCTTGCTGTTTAGACTTCTGGCATTGGGTAGCATTACATCTAGGTTCCTATCCCTTGTGGTACCTATGAAGGTGGGTTTGTGTTTTGAGACTTACCTATTCAGGGCACGCTGTGGGTACTGACAGCCTTTGCCAGTATCCATGGGGCCTGGACTGATAGGTGCACGCCACCCCTAGCAGGTGGTGCATCATGTCTTGCTCAGCATGTCTTCCCAGGCTGAAACACATTGGCTCCCCTTTGACTAACTGCATTACTTCATCCAATTATTGCAATTGATCATCCCATCTTCATTTTGTGGCTTCATGCTTGGTGAGGGTGGATGTCAGTCAGGGTCCTCAAGTGTGCATATAGTACATGGTGTTACATTACTTAACACATGGCATTCATGCCTCAGGTTGTGCTGCAGGGCTGCCTCTGTCGGATGCACATATTACACTCCCTGTACATGTTTGTGAGCAGGTCATGTCATATTAGGCATCCCTGTTATTATTTGAGTGAGTCAGAGAGGGGTATCATTCCCAGGGTTCCTACTGAGCCAGTGTATGTGCTATGCATTGCCTCTTTGCCAAGGCCAGGACATACTGGGCACGCCTCCTTCTTCCTACTGGGGCAGGCTCAGGTTGTTACTCCGAGTCGCACTCTGCCTGTGATGGCCTTGGCAATGGTGGGGGGCTGTTTGGCCCAGCCCTATGCTGGTCCTGCTGCAGCTGTTTTCACAAGATCATATTATGTAGCATAGCACATACCATGACAATTTGGGTACATGTAGTTGGTGAGTACTGCAAGGCTCCACCAGATGTGTACAGACACCGGAACCGTGACTTGAGCAGCCCAAACACACGCTCTATTACATTACGTGTTTGTGCGTGTGCCTCATTATGGCGTTCCTGTTCAGGTGTGTGTGCGTTTCTGATGGGTGTCATCAGCCACGGCTCCAGTGCATAACCTACATCCCCCACTAGGTGTCCGTGTGGGATGTCCCCATTGGCAAATGTCTGGTACAGCTGTGTCAAATGCCAGATGTGGGAATCATGGTAGCTCCCAGGGCAGCCAGCACACACATTCATTATTATGCCCTGGGCATCACACATGACCTGGCAGTTGATGGAGGGTTAATGTAGGCCCTACCCCACTCACTGGCTGGTGCTTTGATGCGTATGTGCGTGCAGTCTATTGCACCTACTACCTCAGGGTATTCCGCTATTTGCTGGAAGAGACGCATATTGCTGGCCAATACCTCACGGGCATTGGGGAAATATACATGATCACTGACATGTGCTGACATGGCATCCAGGAACTGGTGCAGTACCCTGGAGGCTGATGCCTGTGATATCCCCATCATATCAACAGTTGGTCTCTGGAAGGTACCTGTTGCTAGTATTCTTAGGCCAACACATACCTTGGTTTACACTGGGATGGTTCCCCTCTGTTGGTTCTGTGTGTGAGGCGTGGCCTGCACAGCTCGACTATTTGCTGCAGGAGCTCTCTGTCCACTCTATAGCGCTCTACTATCTCCAGCTCATGTAACCCATGGTAGGTGACCCTGGGCCTGTACACTCTTCTCCGTCTCCTCACTGTGGGTTGTCTGGCACCATCTTCATTGTCACCACCCTCAGCAAGTCGCCTATGTCTCATTATGACAGCTATGGCAGCCCCTAGCATTTCTGCTCTGAGTTCAGCTTTTTTAGTTTTCACTTCTAATAGCTTACGCCTGTCTTGCAGTGTCTCTTGAGAGAAACATCCTGCACTGCTGTTTGTAGAGTTTTAAGTGCTGGGCTGGGCTACTATTCTGCCTGTGTAATTGCCTGCTTCTAATTGTTTTCACCTGCTAGCTCCAGCAGTATTCCCTGCTAGCTTCCTACTAATTCTGTTGCTTCCTTTTTCCTTTCTGTTTCCACAGGGGGGAGCAGCGTGCATACCAGCAGAAACACGCTCACTGTGGCTTACACGCACGCACACATGCTTACACGGTTCAGGATCTGCCTATTCTGGTTAAAACGCGCGCACACCAGTGCAAACAGTGTTACAAATCTACCAACACGCTCCCACATGCTCAGTCTGCCTTACACACGCGCCCTACTCGCACTTCATGGCGCGCACACATGAGCATGCACACCCAGCAAGAAACTTTGGTGTAAGTAACAGTGTACACCTTCCATTTCTTGACTTTCCCATGCTTATCTTGTGGCACTCCTCTTTCCATGATCTGTGTCTGTCATCTGTCATGTAACACTGACCTCCAATGAACTGCATTTCTTTCTACCATTCCCCCCTGTGATGTCACCTATCTCCTACTCTATTCCTCCCCCTTATGTATCTCTTACACTACTCAGACTGTGCTCATTTGCTATGTGACTGTGGGATTCAGTATCCTAACCCTCATTTACATCAGATTGCCTACTAATGCTTAGTTACATGTCTTAGACTCAGCTTCCCCCCTTAGCAACCACTACACGGTGGCCATGTTGTTTTTGGTCTGCTGGTCCCTCCATTGTCATTCCATGTATTGCATAAAACCCACATTTGTGGGTTTATAACCTTCACTTTTATGTTTTATACAGCACAGCCCGTTTGCGTGGGGCTGCGCTGCGTTTAAACATCGGCGATCGCAGGGAAAAAAAATTATATTTTTTTAATATTTGCATCGAGTTACCTTGCCAATGGCCACATATTTGGCCATTGGCATGCTGTCTGACACATATGCACCCTTTATTTGGAGCTGACATGGCTCCATTGTGATTTTTGCAGAAACGTACTCAGTTGTCAACTGAGTACATTTCTGCAGCTAAAACGGCTCTTACACGGGCTGCTTTTTGTTTCATGGATCGCTACTCTATCTCATTTGCATGCCTTTTGGCTGCAAGTGAGGTATTTAGCATATCCACACCCAGTCCATGTAAGAGACGTTTTAGCTGGTCTCTTACACGGAGTTTCGGGCTGTTCCTGGATCGCGAAGCTTGCATGGAGTGTTACACGTCTCTTACACTCCGTGGAAGCCTTTGTGAATCCTGCCCATTCTCAGAGACAAAAAAGACTATTACATTCACCTCCAACAAACTCACCAACAAAACTCACAAAAATTCTGGTCAGGCATTAACAAACTTCTTCAGCCAGGGCACTCTAAAACTCCTGCCCCTTCAGGATTCAACCATAATAACTCTAACCAGATTCCTGATGCCTTTAATAACTATTTTAATGAAGCCATTCTAACCCTAGCTAATATTTTACCACCTGTTACCACTTCCCCTTTAAATATCACTAATACGCCATCTCCGACCTTTCATATACAAGCTGTACCTACATCCCTCATTTGCAACCTCCTTCAAAAACTTAAACCATGCACCCCTTCTGCTGACTGTCTTCCAGCTGAATACCTGCAAATTGCAGCTAAAGCCATTGCCTATCCCATCTCCATCCTTATAAATAGAACAATTTTAGAAAGCAAAATCCCTTCCATATAGAAAGTATCCCACATCATCCCTCTACATAAAGGTGGGTCATCTACTGAGCTCTCCAACTTTTGGCCTATTGCCTTACTCTCTCCAATAGCTAAAATAATGGAAAAATGCATACACAGACAACTACTTGACCACCTTCTCCAAAATAATTTATTTGCCAACTGGCAGAATGGTTTTAGGCCATTCCATAGCACAACAACTGCCCTGCTGTGCTTTTCTGACTCCATAAACAAAAATCGTAACAATAACATTTTTTCTTCTGCACTATTTATTGACCTTTCAAAAGCATTTGATATGGAACCATAACATGCTTATTGACATTCTAAAAGCCCAATCACTTGATCCACAAGCATTACAATGGTTTAAATTCTATCTGCAAAACAGACAGCAAGCAGTACTTTGAGATAATAATCTTTCTACATCCCACCCTTTGAACATTGGAGTACCACAAGGCTCTATTTTAGGACCTCTTCTCTTTTCATTGTTTATTAATGATCTACATACCAAAATTCCTCAAGCCACCTGCATACAATATGCAGATGACTCTACTTAATTTGTTCAGCCAAGTCCATAACCTCTCTCCAGTCCCTCACCCAAAGATTATTTAACAGTGTTGAAAATTGGTTCATGCAACACTGCCTCCTTCTGAACCCCAAAAAAACAAAATTATTGCTCTTTGCTCCTACTCATAAGTCACCTCAACTGCACTTCACAGTAACCTCTAACAATGGAACTAACAAACACTACAACCCGTCTACTGGGAGTAACAATTGATAACAACCTTAGCTATGATGACCATATTCATTCTACAATAAAGTCTGTCAACAAACAACTAGGCACCCTTTACAGAATCAAACCCTTCCTTACCCCTTCAGCCAGAATCACTATTGTCCAGACCCACCTGACCTCTACCCTGTTCTATGCTTCTGCAACATATACCAATCTATCTAAAAGCAACCTCACCAAACTTTCCACCAGTTACAATAACATAGCCAGATTTGCCACTGGCACCCCCTTTAGAACTCACCACTGTCACAACCTCAAACAACTGGGATGGTTAGAACTGCAGAACCTACTACTTTGTTAACAACTTGTTATCACCCAAAAGATTTTTTACCACCCTAATACCCCAACCCTCACTAATCTGATTACCCCCTACAAAAATCTTGCAATACTATGCTCTGCTAATAATCTTCTAGTTTCCACTATTAAATCCAACAACAAAGCTGAGGACTCACTTTTCAACAACACAGTAGGAAAAACCTGGAACCAGCTTCTTAGTGAACTTTCCACCCTTGCTTCCACTCTTCTTTATAAAAAGTATCTTAAAGAATATCTTAAAACTCACTGGCTTTGTCCCTGCTCTAACCCTGACTGATATCTCATTCCTCTTCTTGCTCTCTCTACACTTATCTACTCCACTGTTCTATGTCGCCTACCTGTAATAATGATTTCCTTCATAGTACTGAAAAAAAAAAAATAAAAATAAAAAATAAAAAACAATTCCAATTTAAATTGTTTTTTTTTTTTGATTGCTCACTCTCAAATGATTGCTCTCTGTATTTGATCTTAGCTTAAACCTACTAAAGGACTCTGTACAAGTTTATCTGGCCCTCAATGTAAACAATGTACTGTAATTCATTTGACTATTACTATATATTGTATTCTTTGTCACTGCTGATGCTTGGAGCTTTTCTCCCCGGGCCCCTACTGAAAATGGACATATATCCAGTTAGACTAGCCCAGTCAACAAATGTAAAATAAATAAATAAAATAATAAATATTACCATCTACAGCCATTCCTGGCGAGAGCACCTTCAGCATGTCAGGGAGGTGCTGGGCAGACTACAGAGGGCAGGGTTGGCCATTAAGCCAAGCAAATGTCAGGTGGTTATGGCAGAGGTCTCCTACCTAGGACATAGAGTGGGGAGTAATAAGATAAGGCCACAATCTGCCAAAGTGGAAGCCATTCAGACATGGTCTGCACCTGTTACTAAAAAGCAGGTGAGGGCAGTTTTAGGGACAGCAGGGAACTACAGAAATTTCGTCCCCAGTTATAGTACCATAGCTGCTCCCCTCACAGTCCTGACAAGGAAGAACAGGTCAGATAAGGTAGTGTGGACACCAGCATGTGAGCAGGCATTCCAGAAGCTCAATGAAGCTTTGGAAGGACCCCCTGTGTTATCCAGTCCAGATTACAGCAGAGAATTTGTTGTGCAGGTGGATGCTTCGAGCCATGATGTGGGGGCTGTAGTTAGCCAAATTTCTTCAGAGGGAGAAGAGCACCGAGTGGTTTATCTCAGTCATATGTTCCAACCCAGGGACAAATGCTATGCAGCTTTAGAAAAGGAATGTCTAGCCATAGTGTGGGCACTGCAGAAACTTCAGCCTTACCTGTATGGAAGGAAATTCACTGTTATGACAGATCACAATCCCCTAAAATGGTCAAACAGAGACAACCAGCAAAATGCCAAGTTGCTAAGATGGAACCTAGGGTTACAAGCATATGATATGTCAGTGCAGCACTGCAGTGGGATTAGCAATGCCAACGCAGATGGGCTCACAAGACATGGAATGGGGTAAGGTATACTCAGATTGACCTAACCCTCTCAAGCAGCGTTTATCAAGGGTCACTTTAAAAACTAGCTTGAGTTCTCCGGGAGGGGAGGGTGGGGGGATGTGAAGGCTGCCAGCCTAGCCAGATAGAATTTTATAGATAATTCTATCATTTGTAAATATTAATGCAAGGTACAGGCTTGTTGTCTTTGTGACACCTGTGTCTTGGCCCAGCAATCAAGGAGCTTCAATCCTCACCACTAACACCAGAGAGGGCATCTCATATATGAGGAAAGGATAACAAATACACACAGTAAAGTGTGATTTCCCTTAAGAACACACAGAGATCACAGTCAGTCTGGGGCTGGCTGATCACAGTCAGTCTGGGGCTGGCCGCTCCCTTGCTCTCCAGGTCCCCAATAAGACTCCCCACTGGCACAGCTTTAGGGTCCAGATCGCAGCCAGCTGGGCAAGCTAAAATCTCCAGCACCCTGTCTGTCCAATTAGTGCTTTGTGCCCCTGCCCAAGTAGCTGACACATACACACTTTGAGATAAGTTTATACAACCACACAGTCACTCCTTGGTAAGGCTGGCACAGGTTCTCCAGCTGCACCCCTTTTACCCAGACTATATGGTAGAAATCACTACCACCACCCAGCTAATATTTTTCAGCTACTCAAAGGCCCTTAAAGGGTGTCCAATTATTACTGTGCTGTAGCATTTATTTCATTAGTCACTGGCCGTTACATGTAGGAAGTGAGTGTGCAGTGAACTTATTTACTGTATGTGGAAATCATGGATACTGTAAGGATTCTGGGACATTACATTGATGATACATCCACATGCATCACAGAAACATCTTAGGGAAGTGGACTACACTGTACAAGGCCCATATAATTGTGGTTTGGTCCTGTGATGACACTGGAAGGTAGATTCATAAAAGCAAGAATAGCACTGAAGAACTGCCAGAGTATCATAAAGGCAAAAGCCTGAGAGATACCCACTGTGCCTCTAGTCTGCTTCTGAAAGGTCTAATGAGGGCTATACATACCTTGGCATCGTTAGGGATAGGAAGGCCATGCATTACCCCAGTTTTAGCTTGTGGGCCATACAATTTCACAAAATGCTCTTGTCTACTCCAAAAGTGTAGCTGATTTAATTAGAGCCTTGGGCAAGTACTTCTAACCAATGACATACCCCTTCAGCCCTTTCAGTTCTTCAAGTGAAGATCAAAAATCAATCCAGTTGTTACATTTTAAATGATTGCCTTAATGCAGTGGGGAAATGAATGGTCCTTGTACTGGCACACAAATCAGGTGGCCAGATGCATGACAATCTACCCCTACTCTCCACCAACATTCAGGTCCCATTCCTGTGCCCTGTCCCTAATCTTCCTTCAAGATATTTTATTAAAAAAATAATAATAATTTCTTTTTTTAAACTATAGCAAACTGTTTGCTACAAACATAGCAAACAGTTGTCACAGTTAATACCCTGTCTGCACTGAGTGCCATAGCACTCATGTTTTAGTTTTAGAAAAGTCCTCTTTTTAATTGCAGCAAACTGTTGCTATAGTTTATATCATTAAATTTAACAAAGCAGCTGTTGGAGAATAATGTATCTCTCTGAAAAAAGACCAAAGTCCACAGCAAAATAAAATAACAACACAGAGAAAAATACACCACGGCCACTTGAGGAAAGAGAATTTGTTGCTTAATTCAGTTAGTGCTTTTGTGTCCTGCCTGGACACTTCATCAGACTTACAAAAACCAACAGTATTACTCAGTTTTATATATCAGCATCACAAGTCAACTAGCCAATCACTAACTGTTTAATTCAGTTAGCGCTTTTGTGCCCTGCCTGGACACTTCATCAGACTTACAAAAACCAACAGTATTACTCAGTTTTATATATCAGCATCACAAGTCAACTAGCCAATCACTAACTGTTTAATTCAGTTAGCGCTTTTGTGCCCTGTCTGGACACTTCATCAGACTTACAAAAACCAACAGTATTACTCAGTTTTATATATCAGCATCACAAGTCAACTAGCCAATCACTAATCCCTCTTGTTCTTGGACATTAGTTTCTTCCTTTTGTTGTATAGACTGTTTATTTTAAGGGGCCCACCAAGGTGGCTTGTTTTTTTAGCATGTCCTGGCTTTAATCCGATCAGGTACAGCAAATTCTATATGACTGCTTAAGTGGTTATACAGGGCATTTGTGTACACCTCTGCATAAGAATCTGCGTTATCTGTGTTCAAGTGGGCTTTGAAACTTCTTATACCATCACTTAGTAGGTGGTAGTTTCTCTTTGAAAACATTTTAAGCATTTTTGTGCTTGATGGAGTTTTTGGTCTTATAATTACATCGGATGAGATGGATTTATGGTACAATCTTACCAGAGAGGACATCACAAGGGGAGGGGGGTGCAACGTTCTGTCATGTTAGTGAGTCCTATATCCAGGGCATTTGAGCCTTTTGTGGGTGTGCTGACTAGCTGTTCCAGAGCATTTGTATTGACAAAGTCCAAGAAACTCTGAGCCAGCATGTTTGTGGTTGTGTATGTTTCCCAGTCAATGATGGGATAATTAAAATCACCCAAGAGTAAGGTGTTGGGCTGTATGGCAAGTGACTCCAGTAAGTCCAGGTATGTGGTATGCTTTTCCTGTTTCATGGATGGGTAACTATAAATAGCTATGATGTGGTAAGGGGCTTTGCCTATAGCTAATTGGACATGAAGTAGCTCAAGAGAATCATAATGTGTGACCAGTCTTGAGGTGTACTTATCCTTAATGAAGATGGATATACCTCCTCCTTTGGTTCTTTCCCCTCTTAATTTGTGGTCTGATTTTATGGAAGGCATTGTAGCCCTGCACAGCTGGGGTGCTTTCCATGTCTTTGACCCACATTTATGTGAGTGCACAGACATCAGCATCTTCCAAAGTGAGGAGTGCTTCCAGGGAGTGCGGGTTCCTGTTTAGGCTCCTAGCATTAAGCAGCAACACCTTGAGTTTATCTAGAGAGACTTTTATTATGTTGAGAGGTTAGTTATTTTAGCACTGCCTCAAAAAAACACAATAAGGATGGCTAATGCCTTTGCATGTATCCAAAAGCCTACAGGAGGCAGGTGCAGACCATCTCTGGCAAAGCAGCATGGCCTGTCAACAATGTCTTCTCAGGCTGATATTGGATCTCTTTGGACTGCCACCAGAAGCTAAGGCGATTGTTAAACTTAATCATTGTATGTTTGTAGTATGGCATCATCCTTGGAGAAGGTATAATGCTGCTTAAGGCTAGGTTTATACCTGTCTCTGACACATAATATGAAAGCTCAGTCATGTCTCCCTTCATATAGTCTAGCGAGATACATCTGAAGTCATTCACCCCCACATGGACTATGACAGTGCTATATTGGTACTTGTGATAGAGTGACTTGAGTGGTTCAGTACTAGATGGATCCTGGCAGTTGACAGGTGGCTAACCTTAACCCACTCCTTATCAGCCTGATGAGTGGAGCATATGTGTGTCTCAAAATGGAGTCACCTATGACCAATTCATTAGGTTTTGTGGTGCTTCACCTTATGGGTTTATTTACTGAGACACTGGTGTGTCGTTTGTGTGCTATTATGTGTTGTGGTTGTTTTTTGCATTGTTATGTGTATAAGTGGTTTTCCTTTGGGAGGCATTTGATCTTTTGGCAAGTTACTAGTGAGCACCTCCACATATGTGGGTTTATGTGTGATGTCCTTATTTAGTGTGGGAAGTGTGTGCATGCTGACAACCTGTTTGGCATTCAATTTGTCCTTATGTGAGTGACTTGCCTCCAATTTCATAGTATAACTACATCTCTCACATAAAGTATTTGTTTGTTTCAGGAGTAAGTGGTTGTCAGTATACATCAGACAACTGCTACGTTGCCTTAGGATGCTCATGCCTATCAGGCTGGGCAGAGAGATGATGGGAAACTACCTGATCTTGATAGCAGGCTCTTAATGTATATTTATTAGGGAAGGGAATGGGTTTATTGGACAGGATTGTGCTGGTAGTACCAAGACTACAAGAGGGTCCTATACTTTATGTAGCTTAAGCTTGATCAATAAGGCAACACTGCTCAGTGTGCAACTGAATTGCTCCTAGAGCAGTAGAAATGATTGGAAGGGTTTCACTGATAGCTGTTTAGGGAAAAACTGAGCTTCTAGTGTAATTAACAGCTTAAAGCATCAGTAGACAGTACATTTTTTTTAATTGCTGAAGTAGAATCACAGTATATAAGAGAAGTGCAAAAATGCTTTTGTGCTTCCATGCTCAAACTGAGAAGGTAAACACCTACTGCCACTAGATGAATAATCCCAGTCCTCCTAATGTAAAAGCAAAGTAAAGGAGTTTCCAGAATGAAATGTTACCACAAACAAACTTAAAAGATACAAAATGTTGTCACAAACAAACTTAGAGTCTAAAGATAGAGTAGTGTACTTTAAACAGATTATAAAAGTGTGATTATTCAATAAAAGTACTTCACTTTGTATAAATGACCCAAGAGATATAAACTGATTAATAAGCCCTCCAGCCAATAAAACTCTATGCAGAAATCTCAAGTGTTTTCCTAACCTAAACAGACCAGTCTACCTCCCAGTGCACTAGATGGAAAATCCACCGACCTCTTGATGTAGAAACAAGTGCTTGCTAGAGTGCAAAAATACGCTACTATATTTATCTATCATTTCATATAAATGTCATTTTATACTCATTTGCATACAACTGTTTCTGTGATTTTTTGAGGGCTGCCCATGGGGACAAAAGACCACTGTCAATCACTCTTCATGTGCATGCATCTGCAGCTTGTGCAAGTATTTGCTGAACAAATGCATTACTGACTATGAATACTATACATGTGCATTTATCTACAACTTGTGTGAGTGCATACTGCACAAAGGCATTACTGTGAATACTACGCATGACCTAGATGAATGGTAATTTACCTAGAGCATATCTTCATGATTTGGGAGTAAATCAGAGCAACTGGCAAAAAAAAGCTGACACTAGGAGGGTATGCAGATCCTATACAGATGACACCACAGCTCTGATCAGAAACATAGAACCAAATGCTGTGATGCAGCAATGCTGTAACTGTGACAGCAGGTCTTCTCAGTGATGGCCATCAATGAGAAATATAAAGAGAGATGCTAGTGAAAATCTTCAGTGCAGCTTTAAGCAAAATTTAGTATTATTTGCTTATTTGTGTATGTATGTATGTATTAATTTATTTAGTTTTACTTTTCTTTAGGAAACTATATGCTAAAAGTAATACATACTTGCTTTACTCTTTGTATAGCATCATCTCTGTGCCTTAACCAAATTGTTACCCTTGGAACAAGAAGCTTGTGTATAGCGGGTGCAGTTGCATCCATGGCAGTAGTCTTGTTGTACTGTTTTATTGCAGCTTCATACATATAGACAGAAGGATTTTTGCTAGTATTTACATGAACATGCACATAAACATTCATTGTTATATAATCAAAGTTAGTTCCTCAGAAAATGAGTTAATCAAAAACTAATAGATCACCCCTACATCTGTGGATATAATGCAAGATCTAAGATCACTATACTTTGTGAAGGTTGAACTTTGACTGAGAAGGCTTCTTTCAAAGAATGTACACTTTGGCTGTTATTTGAGCACTAGTCCACTTCACTAGAGTTATGCTCTACATACACACAAGTGGGAAGGCAAAAAAAATACAGAGGGTGACAGGGGAAGAGAGAGAAAGAGAGAGAGAGAGCAACAAAGAGAGAGGGGGAAGACAAACTTCATCACACCCCAAATCATTCCTACCTCCTTTGTGTAATATCTACTAGAAAAAAAAAAAACATCCCCAACTATTAATAGGGAGCAGGTCATGGCAACACTCACTAAAGCCAACATCACAGCATCAATGGGTCCCAGCAGTATCCCAAGATGCCTTTTAAATAACTGGAAATATGACCTATCAGGACCACTTGAGTCACTTTTCAACTATAATTTCAAAACAGGCTTTTTACCATGAGAATGGAGGACTAACTGACTCTTGAAACTACAGACCTATTAGTCTGACTAGTTTAACATGCAAAGCCATGTAGCAAATTATCATGGACATGATTAACAAAGACATAGGCAACTTTCAGATACCAGACCAAATCCAGTTTAGTTTTGTCAAGGGAAATTCATACCTACTAAAGCTGGAAGAATTCTTTGAGAAGGTCAGTAAGGTAATAGATGAGGGGAAAACTGTGCATACCACCTACCTGGATCTGGCTAAGGCATTAGATACAGTACCCCATTTGGATATAAATGACAAACTCAGCAAATTGTGGATAAAACTCTGCATAATTTGCTGGATTTCTGGCTGGTTCACTGACAGGACCCAGGAAGCCAGATTACTAATATCACCTCCATTAAGAGACTGGATATCAGTGGGGTCCCTCTGGGCCGCATACTGGGACAGTTCCAATTTGGCATCTACGTCTTGGAGTTCACAGATGACTGCAACTTGGGAGCAATCATAGATTCCCCTATGACACATACATCTTACAAGTTAGTCTAACACAGGTAAATGACTGGTCCCAAAGTCATGGACTAAAACTCAAGTGCCTTTTGGGAAAACTATCACTCAGTCCAATTACTCAGTCTATAAGATTCCCCTAAGAACTGATCCAATAGTCAGGGATCTGGGAAAATATGTAGATAGTAATCTGGCCTTTGACCAACAAGTGACCAAGGTAGCAAGAAAATCAATGTATGTTGCCCAACTTGTAAGTAAGAGCATAGCATCCAGGTCCAAGGAAGTCATGGTGCCACCTTATTTGGCCCTTATCACATCCATCATTTAGTATAATGCTCCCTTCAGCATGTACCTGACCAGACATATGCAATAGATCATAGGATCATAGGAGATTCCTAGGCTACTGACCCAGAGGTCATTTTAAGCATAGCCTCTTCAACCTAATATGATACCATACTAGTCAATACTGAAGATTGCATTTAGTGATTACTGCCCATGTCCAAGAAGGTTGTGGGCACTATCCCCAGTAAGAATTTACGGTGCTCCATCCACCCATCCAGGTTCCTCTTGAACAGTGTCATACAGGTGCTCTGTTTTACATGAATTGTTAGCCTGCTCCAAAGATGTGGCAGTCGCTGGGAGATATATCTGTCCCTCCCGTATGTCCTATTTAAGTTACAGGCCATATTTAAATCCCTGGAATGGGTAGCCCTAGACCCATTTGATTAATGGATATGCAGAAAGTTCATTAGGTTTGGGTCTTGGATTGCTTTGTAAGGCCAGGCATAAGTCTTCCCTAACAAGTCTATATGATACAGAGTACAGTGACAGGGATTTCAGTCAGTCCATGAAAGGCATATGTTGGAGAACCTTGATCTTCTTTGTTAGAAACCTCTGAGGTCTCTCTAATTGCTGTAGATGCTTAGTACGGTACATACTGATTGGGGCATTATGCTCAATTATGGGCCAGATATGTGCCCAGTATGGGGGGGGGGTATCACTTATTTTGCTCTAGAGGTGATGCCTTTACTAATCAAGTCAGCTACATGGAAAATTTTCCTTACAATGGTAGACACGTGGTGATCAAAGTTAAGGTCACAGTTAACCTGTGATCCCAGGTCCCTTACCACTTCATGGGTTCTTAGGGTATTGTTATTGATTTGACAGTGTGAAGGGACATTGTTTATGCCAAAGGGAATGATGATTCATTTCTTTGCATGTAGTTTGAGGTTGTGACTAAAACACCAGTTGTTGGTCTGTGTGAGACCATCCTGGAGTATACTGACATCATTTGGGGATTCAGTGATTGCACCTAGTTTGTAATCATCTTCAAACTTGGTCAGCCACAATGCTTTAGTTTTGACCTGAATTTCTGAGAAGTATATACCAAACAGTAGGGGGCCCAGCACTAACCCTTGTGGCACCCCACTGGTAACATGTCTGCTGGTTGATGTGGCATCACCCACTTTGATAGTGTGTGTCTGGTTTGTGAGCCAGTTGGCAACCCATCTTACAACAAAGGGCTTTACATTACGTTTGCTAAGTTTATCAGTCATGCCTGAATGTGGGTTTGTGTCCAAAGCCTTTGGTAAGTTGAGGTATGCTGTGTGCACAGATTTGTTCTCAATGATCTTAGTCACACTTTCAAATTAATCCACCAGATTTATTAGACATAATCTGCCCATCACAAAGCCAAACTGGGTAGGTTCCAGGGTTGGAGGTCACATATGTCATTATTTATGAGGTCCATAATAATACATGCCATGACCTTACAGATGAGGCTGGTCAAGCTTATAGGTCTGAAATTTCCCAGTTATGTTGCTAGGCCAACTTTATGGAGGGGAATAACTGTAGCTGTTCTCCATTCCACAGGAATAAACCCTGTAGTTAGGCTATGATTGAAAATGGTACTTAATGGTTATGCTAGTTCATGTTTTAGCCTATTTAGAGGAAAGCCTGGGATGTCACCTGGTCTCACAGAGTCCGTGTTCTTTGCCTTTGACAGGGCTTTGAGGACCTGCTCTTCAGAGATGTAAGGTGGGGAGTGGGAGAGGGTTTGTTTTAAGTCAGGAGGGGATAAGGGAGTGACATTTTCATCAAACCTATCTCTAGCAGGTTCCCTATGTCTGTGGGGTCAGTGTGTGTAATACCATTGGCTACCAGTTCTGCAAATGCTTGGGTCCTACCCTTCAAGTTATGTACATAGCTGTAAAAGGCCTTATGGTCATCCTTGGAAGTATTTGCTAGGTTTCTCTCAAAGGAGCTCTTGGACGATTTGACAAGTTGTCTTATTTGCCTGGTAAGGCTGAGGAGAGTGCTTTTCCATTGTTGGGTGCTTGTCTTTGTTTTCTTGGACAGCAACTTTTTGCATTTATTGTAGAGCTTGTTGATTCAGGAAGTCCACCATAGCAGCTTGATTTTACCTGGAGCTCGGGCTTCGATTCTATATGGTACAGCTGAGTTTACACACTTATATAAGTGATTGTAAAGGGCTTTAGTGTAAACTTTGGCATAGTTATCACTTTCAGCTTAGAGTGGGGCTTGGAACGCATTTATACCTTCTAATAGGAGGTTATAGTTTGCTTTGGTGAAGTTTTTTAGTCTGATTTCACTCTTTGTGAGTTCTGGTGTTAGTCGCAGTTTGAAGGTGACTGATTTGTGGCCAGTTTTAACCAATGAGGGTCCAACAGTTGCAGCAGTGCATCTGTTTGACATGTTGGTGAGGACCAGATCTAGAATGTTTGTTCCTCTTATTGGGGTATGGACAACTTGCTCCAGGACATTTGAATTCACAAAGTCAAGGAACTTTTGTGCTAGTGAGTTTGGACTAGAGCAGATTTTTCAATTGATGGTGAGATAATTGAAATCCCCCATAACCAGTGTATTCAGTAAAATTTGATTGTCTTCAGTTTGGTTAAGTAGGCTTCATGGGTGTTGTGACCCATAGAGGGGTATCTATAACTGGCTAGGATTTGAATGGGGGTCTTATCCACCATAACCTGGACCTGGAGTAACTCCATGGAGTTGTCTAGTCTAACTAGACGTGAGGTGAACTTATCTCTAATATAGATTGAAACACTACCTCCATTGGTTTTCACACATCCCTTTTATGGTCTAAATGTGTGGAAGACATTGTAGCCTTGCAGGTCTGGGATACTCTCTGAGGCCTTAAACCAGGTTTCTGTGACTGCACAGACATCTACATCTTCTAGTGATAGAAGTGCTTCCAGGGAGTGCAGTTTTTGGTTTATGTTCCTAACATTTAGCAACATGACCTTTATTTTGTTCTGATTGGTTAATTTCATGTTGGTAATGTTGTTTTCAAGACCTTGCCTAAAAAGGCATTATGGGAGAGGCAAGAGCCTTTGTCAGCAACTGAAAGCCTAGGGGTGCCAGGTGCAAACTGTCTCTGACAAATCAGCAACGTTTGTCGACCATGGCTACCCAGGAAGGCAAGAGCTGGATTCCCTTGGAATGACACCAAAAATGAAGCCAATTGTTAAAATTAGTCATTTTTTGTTTATACTGTGGCATCATTCTAGGTGAGGGTAGTATGCTGCTCAAGGCTAGGGGCATACCTTCCTGGGACACATTCTCAAGAGCTTAACCATCTCTTTCTTCATAGCGTCCAGTGAGGTATGTCTCAGGTCATTCCCACCCACATGAACTATGACAGAGTCATAACAGTACTTGTTGATGAGAGACCTGAGTGCATGAATGATTTAGTGAATCCTGGCACCAGACAAGCAGATGACCACAAATTTCTCCTTGTCCAACCTGGTGAGTGGGGCATCTGTGTGTCTCACTATTGAGTCTCCAATGAGAAGAAAACTTGTTTTTTGAGTGTTATGCCTTACAGGCTTGGTGGGTGAGACACTGGTGTTGCTATGTGTCATGGGTGCTGTGGAGACTGTGTTAGCTATAGCCGACTTATGTTTTGGAGGTCTATATTGTTTCAGTAAGTCTTTTAAGAGAACCTTCACATATGTGGATTTACATGTTTGATGTGTATTATGTGTATGAGTAGTGGTACTATGTGAATATGTAGTGGTGGGAGAGTTGACAACCTTCTCCTTGTTACTGTTTTGAGTGAGAGAGAGAGCATGAATTCTAGATTCTTGGTGTAAATACATCTCTTGCACTCTGTACTAGACTGTGTTATTAGTATAGGATTGTCTGTGGACATGAAGCAATTGCTACACTGCCTCAAAAGACCCAAGTCAACAAGGTTGGCAGGAGAAACAAGGGTAGTCCAACTGTCCATAATGCTAGGTTGAAGACTGTTGTCACCAAGGGTGGCTTTTCAGAAACAATCATTAAGGAGCTCAGCAAATGGATATTTCTGCCTGGGTTTTAATGAAAAATGTGTTGAATTTAACTCTCTGGCTTTGGTGCACAGTTGCACAGCAGTATACAGTGCTGCATGACATGCAAACAAGCAGAAACCTGCTCAGATGCAGGGCCTAAATACCAGAAGCTAAAACTTGAAAAAAAAATAACAAAATCCAAAAGGGCCAATGAGGATGCTTATTTCAAGGCCTAGACTGGCCTCTCTTTACCAGTAAGGTAAAAGTCAAACACAATTATCTCACAAAAGTGCAGATAGTCCCATTCCAATCGAAGATGCCCTGGAAAACATGCTCTGAACAAACCAACCACTACAAACAGTTCCAGAAGCAGCAGGCCTGGATGTGGATTATGCTAAAGCTACTAGCTACCATAGTTTCAGTGAGAAACTTTGCCTTTGTCTATTGATGTAACATTACAACCTATTGTTAGTATTTTTCTAGTTCAATTTAATGTAAATCCTAAGAAATGTAAATTATATGTTTTTCTCCCTGTTATATCTGTAATACTTTTAATTGTATTTTAAATATTGTCTTTCTTTTGTAATGCTTGTGGAGCTTTTCTCCCTGAAAATGGATCTCTGACCCAGTGGACTTTCCCGGTCAACAAATGTTAATAAATAAATAAATATAAATAAATAAACAATGCAGAAACAGCAGAAAAATAGCAGTGAGACACTGAAAAAAAATTTTAAAACAGAAGAAAATCATCCAGGAGGCTCTAAAGGATGATTTAAACAGCTAACAGATCAGTTAATTAAATACTTCTTGGTGGGAAAACCAAAGCAGGCAGAACAGATAGCTTTAAAATGGTGAAAAATACCAGTAAAATACTTAACTAACAGTGGAAACAACAAGAAAGCTTGCTAAACAGTGAAAACAGCAATATAATTCAATTTTACAGGCACATTGTAGCAGACAATTCAGTAAAACAGTGTAGTTTGGTACACAGTAAATAAATAGAATATAAAACTAGACAGCAGGCAATAAAAAGTGCAGTAAATAGTACAAATAAGCAAACGAAAAAACAGGCAATGTATGTTTTTTTGGAAGCTCAGAAGCCTCCAGTCGTCTGGTATCTCAGCTCAGATTTGTGACTAGTAGTCCACCTCAGTTCAGGTGGGTACAAACAAGATTCCTTTACCGGAGAATCCAGTGTGTAAACACATTGTCCTATATGGATCACCTTCAAGCCTTGTCTCTATAATCTGCCTCCTACAGGTTACTGCAACTGATCTGTCCCTGGCATACAAGGCATCCTCTGATCCAGCTCTGATGGACCTTTTGCACATCTGCAAAACCAGCAGCATCACAACCACTAGATCTAAGGATTTAAAATTTGCTTATGACATAATTAAGACTTGCTGCTGAGACAGATATGTATCTCAAAGGATTCCCTTGCTCTGTAACAGTGTCCCCATTGATGTAAAGCAGAGTCCATCCCTAACCATATTTAGGTATAATCATGACCAATGGAAGGAAATCAGAAATTCACTCCACATCTGCACCCCCCAGTTCTCTTATAGACAAAGGCAGACAGTAATGTTGAAATTAACACCCCTTGCATAATCTATATAAATTCCTAACTAACATACCCCCTCCTAATAAACACCCATGATACATAGGGTCATAATCGGGTTGAATTGCACAGCAAGGCTTATAAAGGCCCTGATGGTCATTAGCTTAGTATGTAACTATGAACCTATGAACCTATGACAGGGGAGTGAAAACATGCAATTGGGTACACTTCTAGACATTTTACGGGATTTGATCACAGGCAGTATGCATTGTTGTAGGGATTAATGCCATTGTTCATTTGTTGTGCATGTCTGTGAAAGTAGCACTAATGTACAGCACAGACCAGCTTGATTGAGTATTGCCAGAATATTTTTTTTTATTTCATTTGTTAAAATGCATTTTACTCAAAAGAAAATAAATGAAAATTGGATGAATAATTAGAGACAAGTTGGAAAGACCCAACAAAAGGAGCAAGTGAATGAATGAATGGATGAAGGGTTTGGGTTTGTCATAATGGTTAAGTTACTTATCTTACAGATGGAAGATACATAGTTTGATTCTCACCTTTAAAAGGAAATTAGTTAGGCTTAAAACTTACCTATAAGGAAAATAAATAAATGAACGATGCTTATATATGTCTTCACTACAGATGTTTCAGTTTATATTACTCCCTTATGATATTCATTTCTTATATAACTATATTTTCTTGGCATGAAATGTACTGCTACTTTAGCAGCATGAAATGGGTGCTACAGCCCCACCCCCCAACCTCCACTAGTTGCAAAACTACTGAAACTGACTACTTAAACTTTTCCAGGGGTTGAGTATCAGTCCCCAATTAAATGCCATTAACAGCAACCGTATTTAAACAATGACATTTGTCTGATTTTTTTTGCACAGTAGTAGTCTACTGCTATTACAGAATGTGTCTGTGTGTGGGGCGGGGGGGTTCATATATCTTAACCTCCTGCTACAGGCAAAATTATTAACTAGTGAAACATTTAAATTACTGAATGTGTGTTGAGGGGGTAGCAACACCCTCACACGCAATTAATGACAAAAGTACATTTGCACAGCAATTAATTTCTTATACATTTTTTCACTATATTATTATCATAGTTAATTTTATTTTTTCTTGTTGCAATATACTGAGGTCAGCAGTACAGCAGAAAATCAACACTAATGTAAACAGGTACATGGCATTCTCAAACTGCAAAGAAAATCTTTAGGATTATTCTACTCTACAGTCAAATCTAATCCAAACATATAAGTGTTATTACATGCAAGCTGCATTCCTGCTTCCTGTTTCTGTGTGTAACTGCTGTGCATATTTACTATGTAAAAAATATTCTGACTAACCTGTGCTAATGTTATAGTAACATGAACACTTAAATGTTGATAGTTGTCACAAAATTACAAAATTAATATTTATAGGTGTAGCTTTACATCTGTGGTGCTCTCTCTCTTTTATTTACCTAAAATGTTCACGCTTTCACAAAAAAAAAAATCATTTTTGCTCAGTGGACGTAATCTTTACACAGCTATGAGATGGAAAGTACTCCTCTGACTCCAGTATGGAAATTCCCTTCAATGTTGCTTGGGTTTTGCTATTTTTTTTTTCACACCTAACAGTGGTTTTATTTTCCTGTCACCAGCCTGGTTGTTCTACACATTCTGCAGAAGTCATACTGAAGTATGTTTTGAATTTGATTTTAAACATATGAGTACAAAGTACTGTGGTAAGCCATATCGGCAATACAAGAAAGATGTCACTTAAGCCATGTTGCAAAATGTGGCTAAGGAACTTCTTGCTGGGAAATTTTAGAAAGTAACATTAAAATGGAATTTTTCACTTAATGTAAATGCCATAAACATGGGGATTTCGATAAAATATGTGTTTTTTTTCATATATTTAAGCCTTGAATGCCTGATATAGAGGAAGAGAATATAGGTAATGTTACATTCTCATTGCTGCTGAGTCGTCAGTGATAACAGAGAGCAATGGACCATACGTAAGTTGTGGTCTTGAATGCAGTACTAGGTTTTCTTACAACAGAACCATACCCTCTCAGCTGTACAGATTTTCACAGAACGTCCAGATTTTTGTCATTTATATTTGGTCCATTTTTCATAAATTTGTCATTTTCTGGCAAATTAGTGGCAAATCATTAAAGATTGAAGCTAGAAAATAAGGACAGACATTTGATTTTCAGACTTTATATCCTTCAGAAAATTCACGCTAATGCAAAACCTGTTATTCTAAGAATTTTCTAAGTTTGTAAGAACAATATTTAAAAATTGTCCCTATTTTTGGCCTTTGTTCAACTTTTTTTATGGCTTTGTCTAGATTTCTTGCTTTAAGAGGTTGAGAGGTATGAACTCAGGACAAAGACCAGTCTTAGAGATACATATGAAATCCCCAAATGATGTGGATACTCTACAAAAGGGCCTTATAGAAATAGATGTTTGGTGCCAGAGCCATGGGCTCAAGCTCAATGCCAAGAAATGTATAGTTATCCCCTTTGGGAAAAAGCATGTACCCATGAATTGCCACATAGGTGGCAGTACACTAAACACCGAAAGTGTGATAAGAGACTTAGGGATACAGGTGGACAGTGGTCTCACCTTCAATAACCACATCACCACAAAAGTCAGGAAATCCTTCTATGTGGCACACCTCATCACTAAGGGCTTTTCATCCAGAAAAAAGGAGGTCATTGTCCCACTGTACTCATCCCTCATTAGACCCATTATAGAATATGATGCCCCATTTGGTATGTACCTCTCATGACATCTGCAACAACTGGAAAGGCTGCAGAAATAAAAGAATCACAGGCCTAAAGTGGATGCCCTATACTGACCACCTTAAAAAACTCCAGCTATACTCTGTCGCATATTGTCTATTCAGAGACGATCTCTGCTTAACATACAAGACTATGTCAAACTCAGAGTTGTTGGACATGCCACACTTAAAGAAATCCCAATCCCTCAGAGCAACATGCTCCAGGGATCTAAACTTTGTCATCACAATAAACAAAACATGCTGGAGGGATAGGTTCCTGACCCAGAGACTCCCCAGACTCTGGAATAGACTGCCCATACTTGTCAAGCAGAGCGCCTCCTTGGCCCTCTTCAAAAGGAACCTTGACGATTGGATGGGAGAAAGGAAATTCACCCCGGGGATCATGTCAGTCGCCCTGCTAGACAGGGGACCAGGGAAGTAAATAGTGTGGGAAGAAATAGCCAGGGAATTGTTATGGCTAGGCTTGTGTAGGCCCTAGGGCCGATAGCCTAGTACCAACCTATGAACCTATGAACCTATGAACCTATGAAGATTGTTTGTTTTTTTATTTTTTAATTAATTTAAAAAGTTAACAGAACAACAGGCTTTGCATCACTATGCATTGACTGTAATCCTTTGAGATTTACCAGAAAAACAAGTAACTTACATGGAACTGGGCAAAAATGAAGGGACACAATCAAAACTGTTATATTTTTAAACAGAACACCAGGTTTTGTATCATCATCCATTTTCTGAACAGTAAGAATGATTGGGGGAGATCAGAGATGTTACAAAGTTAACAGGGCAACAGTTTTGCATTGACATGCACTTTCTGAAACAAAATCAACAATAGGTAAAAAACTCTGTGTAACATATTGGAAGACTGCAATTTTCAGTAGTTTGACAGAAGACAAACATTTTATGAAGAAAGCAGAAAAAATATGAGACAAATCCTATTTGTTCTGCAAAATCAAGCACTTCAGGTGATGGATCAGTGATTTTTTTTAACTGTCCAAAATAATGTTTAAACTGTTAGGGCAGTAGTAGGCAGCTGTCAACCTATGTTACTGCCTTAATATTCTGAACAATATGGAAGCGTACTACTAACATTTAATGTTCTCCATTACTGCTAAATAATTATGTGCTTCTTCAGTGACTGGAATGCTGCCTACTTCCTGCTCACACAGTCTGCCACAGCACATGCTCAATACATGCAAACTGCCAGCTGTTCACTAAGGTTGCACATATGCCACCACAGATGGTCAGATCATACTGGCTATTTATTATTTCCTAACATCACCCAAAGCAATAATCTGTATCACTATATGTGCTGGCATATTTTGTAAACAGAAATGACTCATGCATTGTTTCTAAGGGTGTACTGATCACTGACTGTCATTAGGAATATAAAACTGAAATGACTTTGCAGTCAGATGATCAAGTAGTAACAAATAAACTGGAAGATGGTATTAGGACATCATTATGGACATTCAGCAAGTACAATAATAACTATTTTTTCTATGCATATTCCATTAAAAAGTATATGGTGATTATGTGGGAAATTGTCAAAATACACCCCAGGATTCAATAAAATCCATGTAGGCCCTGTGTAGAACCTACATGGAACGTACCAGTGTACACTGCCACAATTCTCCATCGGCAGCGCACCATGCAGATTAATCATGGCTCGCTGCTAAGGGACATCACAGTTACATGGATATTGAATCCATGTAGGCAGCAGTGTAGTGTCCTGTGGTTGAGGATTGTCTAGGGAATTCCTAGACAGATGTTATGTACAGGATAATGTACTTACCTGTAATGTACCCTGGTAGTCTAGAAATATGTGTGAATTGTAATTAAATTTGTTTAATAATGCCTGTTTGCTCAGTGTGGAGTGCAACAATGCCAAGCTGCACTTACACATACAGCTGACACCTGTCAGACATCCAAAAATAGAAAATGGATGTCATTAGTTATTTATTTTGCTTTCTTTGAATGCTCGTTTGTGCAGTGCGGTGCAGAGCACAGCAATGCCAAACTGCGTTTACACATGCACAGGTGACATCTGCCAGAAATCTATAAATAGAAACTGGATGTAATTAACTATGTGTTTTTGTCTATGTGTTTTTATTTTATTTTTTGAATGGCCATTTCCATGTAGCAGCACGGTGCTTAGCAATGCTAACAGATAGCTTAGTAATATATGTGATGGTATACATTTTTTATTACTACCCAAGTACCTAGATAGGTAGAGTCACCACCTACAATGCTGTAGGTCCCAGATTCGAGTCCCCAGCAGCCATACCTTAAAGGGCAGTTTAATGTAAAAACAAATTAGTTACATTTGAAAAACCTGCGTGGTGCTAAGTACTTTGTAACATGGTTAACGGCTATTCCTGTTTGTGTGTTGCTAAGCTTCACTAAAACACGGTTGTGCAAGTTTAAGTAATGCTCAGCTCCACTGAGTGGGTTTGCGAGATGCTAAGCATTGCTAAGCTCAGCTAAATGGAGCAATATTGTTTTGTTTAAACCACCTGTTTTTTTATTAGAAAATTTGCTACATTTCCACAAGATTGATGTTGTTATAGTTTGTGAAACATGGTTAAAGAACAATAACTGGAAACCAGTTCTGTTAGGGTATAAATGTTTTTACTATAACAGACATTCTAACAAAAAAAAAAAAGCAGGTGGAGGTGTCCTACCAGGGGATGGAATATACTAGATAGTGTTTGTGTTCCAAAAAAAAATGACTGTATCTTCAAGTCGTTTTACCACCATTGATGTGCAGTAATCATGGGGTCATAAAGGTTAATTTGTTGCTAGATAATTCTGCCAAACTGAAATCTAAACCAATGCACAGAAGGTTAATTACAGACTATAGGGAAGCAAAACAGTTACTATATAAAACTAACTGGAGTGAGGTATTCAGTGGAAAAACTGCAGATGGAATGTGGAAATTTTTAAAAGTGAAATTGAATGCAAAAAGTAAAAAAAAATGTTTAACATCAGGATCTAGGCGCACAACATCAGGGGGTATATTTCCATAAGAACAAGGTACCTGATTACGGTGAGAGACATAAAATATAAGAAATGGATGAGAGGTCGAACTACAACTTTGAAAACTGAAATAAATGAGCTGGACAAATAGATTAAGCATAGTGTTAGACAAGATCAAGAAAAATTTGAAGAAAATTTATATAAAGATATTGAGCATAATAGGAAACCTTTTTATAGATACATAAGATGTGGAAGGAGTAAAGAAACACAAATTGATAAACTGTGTGGAGATTCTAAAATTTATTCTCGGACACAACAGATTATAAATATAGTTACAAAATCTTATGCAAAACAGTTTAGCTCCACAAAAGGGGTGGTAAGTTGTCCTAGTGACATCCAGGTAACCCCAGATACTGGAATCAAATTAGATTATATTGAAAAAGAACTGTGCAAACTGGATCCAAACAAAGTGCAGGGAGGAGACGGAATAAGTAAGAATGACCTGAGAACACTTAAGCAAGAAATTACACTGCCATTACATCTATTATTCACTAGGCCATATAAATATGAGGAGATTCCTCAAGATTGGAGACATGCACTTATTAAACCTGTCTTTAAGGGAAAGGGGAGTCGGACAAACACAGAATCATATAGACCTTTAAGTCTACTTTCATGTTGTAGAAAATAATGGAGAAGGTAATACTGGATAAGTTATTGTTAGAACTGGATAGGTTGGGGCTTGAAACCATATATCAGCATGCATATGTTGAAAATAGATCTATTACCACCTGTATCATGATGTTCTATAACAATATAATAACAGCTATGAATGAAAAATGGTGCTGTGATGTGTTCTATATAGATTTAACTTCAGCATTTGATAGAGTCATTCACAAAACACCGATCAATAAATTAGTGCAACTAGGTATTGATGTACTGTTGATAAGATGGATAGCTGTATGGCTTACAAATAGGACATGGCAAGTATCATACACTAACTGGACAGGTGAAATCCTTGGTTACAGTCAAGGTGTCCCACAGGGCTCTGTACTAGGCCCTTACTTGTTTAGATTGTATCTTTCAGACCTTACATTTTCATTTGAGGTGTTCTACAGTCTGTATGCTGACAATCTGAAATTGGGTAAACTGATTACAAATGTTACAGATAAGGCATATCTGCAAAATAATTTGACTAAATTGACGATTTGGGCACAGGAGAATAACATGTTGATAAATACATCAAAAACTAAGCATATGAGATTTGGGAGACATAAGTACAGCACACAATGATTGAAACTGCAGACTCATTTAAGGACCTGGGTATATGGGTAGATTCAGCTATGAGTTTTTCTAATCATATCAACCACTTGACTAATGATAGTTACAAACTATATGTTGGATAAAAAGATTTATAAAGTCTACGAAATCAAACATAATGAAGTCATTGTTTGTTAGTTACAATAGACCCAAACTTGAGTATGGAATAACAATATGAAAACCCTATAGGAAAACAAGCATGAATAAACTGGAAAGAGTACAGCAGTAATATACTAAGGGCATCCATGGATGTGAAAATCTAAGTTATTATGAAAGACTAAAATTTCTGAACTTGTACAGTGTTTCTTACATATATTTAAGAGGAGATCTTGCTCAGGTATATAGGGCATTTATGGACAGCTACCTCTGGGAATGTTTGGGGTTATCATAAAGTATTAGAAAATCATAAGATAACCTATGTAGAAGATTCTATAGGAATGAGAAGGGTACTAACTGGTTCTCTGACAGAGTAGCTGATGCTTGGAACAGACTACCAAATTACATTGAAGCAAGGTTTAGATATTTTTAAGAACAGCCTGGACATTTATTATGGGAACAAGTGTTTTGGCATATTGGCAAGCTAGAAGAGCTTTAATGCCCATGCTTGAAACATTTGTTTGTATGTATGTATCCCAGGCTTGCTGGCTAGATTGCTGTACTGTCGGCATGATTGCCAACTGCACAGATATTTTCTGACTATACATACTTTACAGTCATACCTATACCTTGTAGGTGTGACAACACTGATAGATGTGACAGTATTTTCAGGAAATTATGGATTGCCATATGTGTCAACTGTGCAGAGTCTTCACAAATGTAAACAGTGCACCTCATTGTTGCTGATGAGACTGCATTGTAAAGAGCTTTTATTTACAAGTAACTACAGATGTTTGTGGGAAAAGTAATATCCTCATCTCCTACTATATTAGATTGGGAGTTAAACAGGCCAGTAATAGTGACAACAGTGTATACAGCTTTACATATATTACAACATAGTATTACAGAGCATAATAGTGCATGTATTATTGTACTGCTTTTCCCTTTCTTAACACAGGTAACCAGCGGGGCTGGTCTCTGTCCCCTTCACAACCTGATGTCAGTGTCTCTTCAGACTCTGATGATTATGGTGGTCAAAGTGAGGCATGGGTGGGGGTTTCATGGGCTGAATCTTTCCTAGAGGTTTACATCCCTCTTCTGCCCTCATTATCACTCCACACAGTCAGTATGCCTACACATACCTAATCCCTGGAGGCCACAGATATTGGCAGTCAGAAGGTGAGGACATTAAACAGGAAAATTTGGCAACTATGGCTCCAGTGATTGTAGATGCTGGCCATAGCCAGAGAGCTGACGAAGTTCCACACAGGTGGATTGAGAGGGGTAATCTTAGGGGGGCCTGCTGCCCTTCTACCACCTCTTGCAGGTGTCTCACCGTGGGTCACTCAGCATATGTTTTGGGACATCATGGAGGTACAGGCATGTTCTGAAAGTAACTCCAGATGAATGCTCAGGGTTATGGATGCAGCACAGTCTGACATCCATAACTGCTTTCACCGCATTGGTGATACCCTGGATCTGTTCACTGATGCAGTGGAAAGAAGGTTGTCTGAGACAGATCACAGAATATCTGTCTTGGCACGCACATTGTCTGTGATGGAATGTCTGGTTGGATTCAAGCATCAGTCCTGTGGAAGTAAGTCAGCAAATAAATCTGCTGACAGTCCACATGGCCGTGCTCAGTCATGCTCCCATAGTGGCAGTATATACAGCGCTCCAGAGGGGAGTGTGCTGTCCACAACAAGACATGGTAGGCCATGGGCTCATGTTCCTGGGCAATCCCATGGTCTCAGCAGACAGCAGTCACCATCAGATACAAATACTGCTTCTGATCTTGGCCATGGAGGTGCAAGTTTAACTCCTGGCAGAGCCAGTCCCCGTGTTTGAGGGAAGACATGGTGAACTGTTAGCTCTACCATGCATGGTTCACAGCTGTACAACATACACACATGTAGGACTAGTACTGAGTTTGACTGTGTTCACACACACACACTCACACACCACTGTCAAAATCAGTTCCCCTACAGACATGCTTGGCACATTTCCATGGTCCATCTTGCCTTCTTCCCTTCCTGACTCACACACATGCTTTCAACCTATTGAGTCAGCCTAGGCCTCCTGCACCCCCACACAACACCTTCTGCAAGTGATGATACCTGCACCACATCCCTGTCATCCTCATCATCGATGCAGGGAAATGAAGCTATGTGTTTGATGCACAGGATGACAATATAAATTAACACGTACTTGTGCAATGCATTGTTGTTTTGTCATGCCACTTGTACTGGTCACTGACAGATATTGTATGCTGACATTTGTAATGAGTAAACCACATAATTTTGTGTAACTTATGTTGTATGATGTTGTAAAGGCTGTATACTTACACAGTGAAAGGTGTGTCATGGACTTGTTTATGGTTCAGTTACAGGAGTCTGTGAGGGACACCTATGGATACACAGTAACAATAAATCCATAGACATCACAGCACAGGATGGAATGTCAGAACAGAAGACATATGTTTCCTACAAGGTACAGTTTTATAGGTGTATGGGTCCATAGGGTCATACGTGTTTAACAGGTTAACAAGGACAATGGCTTCATGCAGCCTGCTCATGCATCCCTCATCTATGACATGGTCTGATACCCTTAATAATTGTAACCAGGGTTTCTGGAGTTAATACATCTACAAGCTGTGGTGATGGAGATGACCCATCCACAGATTTTCTGTGTGCATTACAGATATTTGTCCTACACTAGTTATGATTGTTGTGTTCTGCATCCTATTGTGTAACTTGCAAATTATGTGCATTACAGCAGATGTGTGCTTTACATGCATGGGGAGCCTGTTACATATAGGGTTTAATGTCTGTGTTATATACCTGTGTCTCCAGCATGTACTATTTATACCAGAGTGTAGGTGTGTAGAACAGGTAATAAATGTGTTAGATCTGTCTTGGATAAGCAAGATTTACACTGTGCGATCTAACACCACCCTGTGTGGCAGCCATGCACATCCCCTCCAAAGCATGTAGGAGACAGACTAAATATGTACGCTCTTGACACGGACTGCATCGGACATGTTATCTGCAATGTGTATTGATTTACCATGGAACCTGTGTGGCTGCAACAGTTGTAAGTTATGTCTGTGTAGTGACAAATAAAAGGTGCCATTGCACTCAATGATAGCTGTGATGAGTGCTAAATATGGTATAACAATGACAGTATGGGATTTACATGCCATACCTTTCTGTATAGGTTTTACAAAAGTGAATGGATCCCACATCTTACCAACCAGTGAAAGTCAAAGGCTACACTACTCTCTGTGTCCATAAGGCCATGGGTAATGGCTCAGCTGTGTGAGGTGTGCAGACACTACTATATTTTCAAGGGGTAGAAGACGTCCAAAAGTATAGTATTCTGCAGTCCTTGCCATTTACTATTTGTTAGTGGCTCTGACAACAACTGAATGTGTGTCTCAGGCCATCCTGGATAGCTATTAGTCCTGTGTGGGATTCAGTGACAGCTCCTAATATGCAGTTACCTGCTAATGTAGTCATACAGATGTCAGTGACAGTGGTCATGACTGCAGATAAGGGAATGGCTACAACGGGTACTCCAGTAATGATGTCTGAGGGAAATCTACTGGTGCCTGGCATCATTGTAGCATAGGTCTACCCAATGCTACCTTCCCAGATTATGACTATCAGACACTTGGTTATCCACCAGCTGACATACCACTCTGTAAATAACCTACATAATTTCCAGCAAAGCCTGCTGGCCTAATATCATCAAACACCTTGTTAGGGCATGGTAGGTGGAGTGAGTCATATTCCCGTCATCCATTGCATACTGTAAGCTCAATGAGGTCCACCAATTATTGTAGGTAGGCATGATCTGCCCTTGAGCAAAATAAACTGTGTTTAGTCCAGTGTCAGTAAGTGTGCAACATTGTTACCTATCGTATCCACACAAGTTCCTTTTGTGGCTTTACATATCAGAGTATCTGGGGATACTGCTTGATACCACATGCTAGTTGTCCTCTGTGGAACTAAGTATTGCAGTAACTTCCATCATGTTGCAAGAAAAGAGTCATCCAAGGTGTCTGTACAGAGCACAGACAAGAAATGTAGGGAAGCGTAGTATGTATACTCTGTGAAGGTAAGGTGGAAGTTTTACACAGGTATTCTACAGTCAGACACTACTCAAGTAGTATGTACTGCAAAGACACAATTATCTTGTGAAGAATGCAGAAGCCAAGGAAGTCCTATGAATTGCTGGTGCTTGGCTACTACCATTACCAGTCTCACTACAACCACTCTGTCATGGGATACCTTTACTTTTTCTATCATTACAGGAAAATGTTACTACAAAGCTCATGATGAGTAGCAGGACACAGCCTGTTTCTTCATCCACATGGTTGTCCCACATCATGAAAGACTCTGTAGGCATTGCATACCCTCCTCTGGGTAGATGCCTTGATTAGCTACCTGAGCAATCAGATAGTTTTGCAGGTATTATGCCTTCTGTACCAGGGTGGTGGTACATCACTAGGTAAATGACCATATAGTGATTAGGAGCAAAACTGCAGCATCACAATATAATGCACAATGTCCAGTGACATAGATGTCCAGGCTTGTTGAAACAAGCAGCACAGTGGTGGTGAACCATCTTAGGTGACAATTTCACAGTACCTCATGCATCCTGCCCTTCAACAGATTAATGATGGATATCTGCATGACATGGCTGTGAGGCCTACTGCAGAGGACTGGCCACCTTTGGTCAAAGTGTGTCCACTTGCCACATATGCTAGGTATGTCATATTGTATAGTTATGTACACAGAAAACGTCTGTGTTCTCACATCATGTCACAAAACAACCAGTTTCCTGTGTGGTTGCTTGACAAGTTTTGTACACTTACAAGGCCAATGTAATGTTAGCAAAGTTGAACAAGTCCTCTGTGCATGCACAGACATCCACATCTTCACTGCAAGGTATGCTTACAAACACTGTGTTTCAGGCTGTCAACCCAAAGGGTGTTAGCATGACCCTAGCTTTGCAGGACTTGCACAGTGTCACATTTCTAGGTATGGTATTGGGACCATGCCTAATGACAGAATTATGGTCAATCCAAGGTCCGCATGTCTGACAAAGCATTGTATGGCACACTGTCAAGTGCTGTGTTACATTAGGGGACCTACATAAAGGTGACATGTTATATTTCACAATCTGTCATGACACTGCCTAACGGTGGCATGCTGTGACATACACACAAGCATGACAGTATTGCTAATGGCACTATAAATGACTGCTAATTATATGTGGAAAGTGTACTCACCCCTCTACTCCTATATCACACAAACACAACTTGTGACAGATGTGACTGTACGTCAACCGTGATTGCATGGTGTCTCACATAGCAGTCAGTACATATGGCAATGAGCAATTTGCTACATGCACAGCTCATCTTATGCACCACCCACACCTACAACAGACACAAACCTGCATGTGTGCAGCCCCTTACTAGACACATTCCCAAAGAACAGACACCTCAGAAAACCTACCACTGTAGAGCACAGTACATATAATACTGCATGTACCACTGTCTCACCAGTCACACACCTGAGGCACAACACAAAAGCAAGCCTGTTATTCATAGGTGAGTACATCTTTAGACACATTTAAGTCCTTGTCACTAGGCTACATATGGGAAACATCACAGTTAGCTGTTTGTATGTTGACATGATGCACCATATCAAACATTGCCGCAACTCAAGGAATATCAAGTGACATAATGATGACATCATATTTCCTGCAGGTGTGTATGACTGGGGACATACATCACCTGACTGTATGCAGACACATGACTGAGCTTAAACACTCTGTGTCTCTCATGGGTATACCCATAGCTTTCACCTGCATTTGACCCTCACCTAGGATGATGGCTTAATACATACAGAAAATGAGGGACTTCAATAATTGCCTTAGTGTGTAGTGTCATTGTAAGGGGATCCATTACATGTCTGCCTGTGATGACTTGATCAACTGATGTCAATGCTTTGCCAAAGATGGTCTTCATCTCTCACCCCTGGGATTTTACGTACTAGCCAAGGCTGTTGACACCCCTACAGTGCATCTTATAGGCACTGACTAGAGGGAGAATTTTCCAATGAGAATGCCATCTTCATACGACATCTTGGTTATGCTGCTACATGCTGGTAATGGCAACACTAAATTCCACTCTGTGAAAGGTGTCCCCACCTTGGAATATATAGACATTTGAGCAGTCAAAGACACCTGGTACACAACTGTGACCAGAACCACAGCCATAATAGACTACATATCCTTCCACATGTTCAGACCTCAAACTGACAGTGTGCATGTTACTGAAGGTGGTGTTTACATATTCATTAAGGATAGATACACATCCAGATTTAGTGAAACATTATGCTTTCCTGGAGACACTGCAGGTGCTATTCACTGCTGGAGGGCAGCTAATCAAGCCATTGCCAGCTGCAGGAGCAGCTCTATGAATCCAGGCACCAATTGTGCTTATTTGAATGTATGTATGTCTATCAAGCTATATCATAGGTTCATAGGTTCATACTAGGCTATCTGCCCTAGGGCATTTATAAGCCTAGCCCGAGTGTGTATGGCTTTTGCCACCCCTTGGAATGAGAATACTATGCCCATTTAGGGTTTAATTTACTGTGCCTCTGTCTAGTAGTGACACAGAAGTGACCCCCGGGGTAAACCTACGATCTCCCATCCACTCGTCAAGATTTCTCTTGAAGAGAGTCAGTGAGGGGCTCTGCCTAACATGGACTGGGATTCTGTTCCAGAGTGTAGGGAGCCTCTGGGTTATGAATCTGTCCCTCCAGCACGTCCTATTTATTTCTGTGTTAAGGTTCATATCACTAGCTCTCGTGGCTCTGGTGGATTTGGATTTTCTGAGGTGGAGCATGTCCATTAATTCCGGATTGGACATGGCCTTGTACGTCAGACATAGATCGCCTCTGAGTAGGCGGTATGCGACTGAATAGAGCTGGAGTTTCTTAGCCGGGCAGCATATGACATATGTTTGAGACCCTTGATCCTCTTGGTGAGGTACTTTTGGGGTCTTTCTAACTGCTGTAGGTGTCAGGTAAGGTACATCCCAAATGGAGCATTGTACTCAATTATGGGCCTGATAAGGGAAAAGTACAGGGGCACAATGACCTCTCTTGATCTAGATGTGAATCCTTTCATGATAAGGTGGGCAATATAAAAGGTCTTCCTAACCACCTTGGCAACATGAGTGTCAAATGAGAGGTTACTGTCAACTTGGGTCCCTAGGTCCCTGATTACTTCTTCCGTACTTAATGGATTACCACCTATGTGGTAATTTGTGGGTACTTTGTTTTTCCCAAAAGGTATGACTATACATTTTTTGGCGTTCAGTTTAAGGCCATGGCTCTGGCACCAGTTATCCATTTCTATGAGGCCTTTCTGAAGGATGCTTGTGTCCGCTGGAGTATCAATTATGGCACCCAGTTTGCAGTCATCTGCGAACTTTTTTAGCCACAATCCTCCTATGTTTGCTTGCACCTCGGAAAAATAAATGCCGAACAAGAGGGGTCCCAGGACCGAGCCCTGTGAGACACCGCTTGTGACTGGCTTAGAGTCTGACATGGCTCCAGCAATTCTGACCTTGTGGGTTCTGTCCTTGAGCCAGTTTGCAACCCATCTTATGACATATGGGTTTAAATTTAAGCTGGTGAGTTTGTATATGATGCCCGAGTGGGGTATTGTGTCAAAGGCTTTTGCAAGATCAAGGTAGGCTGTGTGAACTGCCTTACCCTCATCAATGGCCTTAGTGACTGTTTCAAAAAAGTCGACCAGGTTCAAAAGGCAGGATCTGCCCTTGACAAAGCCGAATTGGTTAGGATCCAGTGTCTGTAGGTCCCCAATGTCTTTGTTTATGAGTTCCATAATGATCCTCTCCATAGCTTTGCAGACCAGGCTCGTCAAGCTTATGGGGTGGTAATTTCCAGGGTCCATAGAAGCACCTCCTTTGTGAAGTGGGACCACTGTTGCTGTACGCCATTCTTTGGGTACGTATCCTGTAGTAAGGCTAAGATTAAACAGCAGCCTTATGTGTGGGTTTAGTTCCTCTTGGAGTTCATGTAGCACACAACCTGGGATACCGTCTGGTCCGATTGATGCTGTGTTTTTAGCTTTGGAGAGGGCGGCTCTCACCTGGGCATCTGAGATGTCAGGGAGGCTACACTCTGCTGGGACAGATATTTCTCCTTTTGGGGGGAGTGGGGAGAGAAATTTGCACTGAGCCTGTCTGCCAGTATGTTGACAATGTCTGTGGGTTCAGTGTATTTTCTGTCATTTTGGACTAACTCTGAGCATATCTGAGAGTTTCCACCCAGGTTTCTAACATACCTAAAGAAGACCTTGTGATTGTCTTTAGTGTCTTTTGCGATTTTTCTCTTGAAGTTGGCCTTGGATGATTTTATGAGTGATCGTAGTTTTTTGCTAGTACTGATCAGAGATGCCTTCCATTTTGGGGATTTTGCTCTGTCATGCAGTAGCTTCCTCCTCCTGTTGTAAAGCTTGTTTATGGCTGGGGTCCACCAGGCAGGACGCCTGCCTTTGGGGGAATGAGTCTTGGTTTTATTTGGGATTGCATGATCCATGCATTCTTGAAGGTGTCCGTAGAAAGCATTTATAAAGGATTCAGCGGTGTGGGCAGTGGTTATTACTGGCCCAGGGGCCTTGAAGGATACCACTTCAGTCTTAAGAAGTGTGAAGTCAGCTTTTGAGAAATTCTTCACTGTGGTCTTTTGTGCTGGGGTTGGGGCGGGATGTGGATTTCCAGTGAGATTAATTTATGGTTTGATCTCACCAATGAGGGGTATACTTCTGGTGTGGAGCATTGTGTCCCCATGTTTGTGATGATCAGGTCTAGTATATTATCTCCTCTTGTGGGAGTGGTGACTAGTTGTTCCATCGCATTTGAGTTTATGAATTCTAAGAACCTTTGGGCTAGGGTGTTGGGGCTTGAGTAATGCTCTCAGTCTGTGTTTGGGTAGTTGAAGTCCCCCAATATGATGGTATTTGGAGAGACATTCATACTCTCCAGTGTCTTCAGGAAGGCTAAGTGGGGTTCCTGAGTTTGAGAGGGTGGTCTGTAGCATGCTACAAACTGTAGGGCAGTTTTGCCTATGGTTAGTTGCACCTGGATGGTCTCCGATGCTTTGTGCATTGCCACTAACCTGGAGGTGTGGGTATCTTTGATGAATATGGATACTCCCCCTCCTTTTGTGGTTCGGTCCAAGTTTTGAGGCCGAAAAGCATGATATGAGGTATAACCTGGTAGTGCTGGGGTACTCTCAGGAGCTTTGAGCCAGGTTTCAGTCGCTGCACAGACATCAATGTTCTCCATACTGAGGAGGGCTTCGAGAGCATGCATCTTGAGGTTTAGACTTCTGGCATTGAGCAGCATTACCCTTAGTTTTTTTCCACTTGTGTTTTCTAGGGAGGTAGGTTTGTCTTTTGAGCCTTGCCTAAAAAAGTCACTATGGGGGTGGCAAGAGCCTTGGCCAATATCCGGAAGCCCAAGGGTGACAGGTGCAAGCTGTCCCTTGCGAAGCAGCGTGGCTTGTCAAGCATGTCATCCCAAGCAGACAGACATTGGATCCCCTTAGAATGACACCAGTAATTGAGCCAATTGTTAAAGCTGATCATTTTGTCTTTGTACTGTGGCATCATTCTTGGTGAGGGTAAGATGCTGCTCACGGTCAGGGTCATACCGGCCTGGGCTACATTATCAGAGAGCTCCTCTGTGTCTCTTTTCATGTAGTCCAGGGAGGTACATCTCAGGTCATTCACACCGGCATGGACAATGACTGAGTCATATTTGTACATGCTTTGGAGTGACCTGAGTGCTTGTGTTATGTGGCAGATTCTAGCGCCCGACAGGCAGCTTACTGTAACCTTTTCCTTGTTCAGTCTGGTGAGTGGGATGTCAGTGTGTCTGACTATGGAGTCACCTATTACAAGTGTATCAGGCATGTTGTTTGGCCTTAAGGGCTGTGACTGTTTGGCACACTGACTTTGTGAACTATGTGTTGCATGTGCTGTGTTTTGAGGTAGTGGTTACTTGGATGTCTGCTTTGGAGGCCTCTGTTGCTTTGGTAGATTTTTAATTAGAGCCTCTTTGTGTGTTTATGTGTTTGGTTTGCAGTTGTGATAGGTCTATGTGAGACTGAGTTTGTGGTGAGTGTGGTTACCTTCTCCTCCTGACTGGTTTTGCCAGTACTGAGTCGGGAGAGCTCAGCCTCCAGTTTGGCTATATAGTCACATCTCTCACATATATTTGTATTTATTGGGAGGAGGAAAGGGTTGTCTGTGTACATGAGGCAGTTGTAACATTGCCTCAAGATTCCCAGATTCACCAGCTGAACTGGAGAGGATGCCAGTAATTGACCCTTTGACATGCTAGAATAGTGTAAGGGATTGCTGTGTAACTGAGTCAGAAAGGACCTATAGGGTAATGGGTATTCAAGGGGATTGTAGGTGGATGTAGTGCTTTTTTTTTTGTTTAAGAGTGCTTTACATGTGTATAAATGCTTTAGGAGCAAGTGCTGGGCTTTTTAGATAGAAAATAGACTGTTTAGATTGAAAGTAGAGCAGTTCTAAGGGAAAAACTGAAGAGCAGACTTTGCGGAGCCAGAAATGGTTTAAACTAGATTAACCGGCGCTGCCTGATGCTGCGCTATGGGCAACTTTGCACTAAATCGCGCAAAAGCGCGCAAACGTGCACTAACGTGGATTTTTAAGCAGGGAACTTCAAAGAGCTAGTAATGGCCCAAAATGACCAATTACTACAAGATTCTTGTGCTGAGGTCACTCAGTGCACCATGGTTTGGGGTGGCATTAAGTAACCACCAACTGTGTTGGTTAGTAATGCTGAAGATCACTTGCCCAAAGGTTTGTTCATGTCCTTAACTATAATGCCTTGGACAGTGTCATGACATCCCCACAAGGAGAGGTGATGTAGTGCTTCATGTATTTCCCAATATGAGTGACCACTGCAGCCCACCACTGTAAGGTCCTCCCTGATGACCACAGATCAGTCTCATTAAAACTATCAGACCTAACCCCTCTTGCAGAAAATGCAGAAATATACTTCAACAAAGCAATGTATTACCCCCTATGTGATGGCTTAAATAGCGTGACTGCACTACCCCCCTCAGATGGAAAAGGCAAGTATGCAGAGCTCTACACCCATGCATTATGTAAGCAGCAGTTCAACTGCAGTCTCAGCTGTACCTGACAGGAGGAACATGAGCTCCTCATGGCACAGCAAACCTCTGTGGTGGACAACTGCTATTAGCAGGTGTGCAATAAGAGGTGGACATTGCTGTGTGACATTTGGGATGAGGGTGCCCCTAAAATGGAGGCACAATCTCCTCAGCTAAAACAATCACATTGTGTGACATTGTGTAGAAACAGTATGTGATAAAAATCAGCCTCCCCTACAAAGCAGAACCACAATGCACAGTGCAGTTATATGTGTAACCTCAGAGGACAGGGACAGATTGTCAGTGAACTCATACATAATGATACCACATATAATGGTTCTGTACTCATAGCCAACCTGTTGCCCCACAGGTTCTGCATCAGCTCAACTCCCCTGTCCCCACCAAATGTGCCACATGACATTCATAAACCTGTCCCATACCTTCCATATCTACAGAGCAGGTCATAACTATCCTCTCTATGGGGGCTACATAACATCTATTGGACATGCTGACATCCCTGGCTACATCCTATAAGGGATTTACCAATGATTACTAGCACCATTAGGAACTCCTTGCAATCATACTGTAACCACCGGCTGCATTCCAGCTGACTGGACAATGGCAACTGTTATCCCTTTGCACAGAGGAGGTGCATCCACTGACCACAGGAACCATAGACCTATTTGCCTGAGTAGCCATATCTGTATACCCATGGGGCAAATCATCATGGAACTGATCAGCAAATAAAACATTTTACTGTACAAAGTTTGGATGTCTGACAGAGAGATCATGGCTGTTAAATATAGTGGATATGTCTGAGGCAGTCACCAAGGACTTGGGTGAGGGGACATCAGGGCATACAACCCCCTGAACATATCCAAGCCATGTGACTCTATTCCTTACTCAGGCATCAGTGACAAAACAGACACTTAGGCATCCATGGTATTATCATTATAGGGGTCAGTAAGTGGCTCATTAATAGCACGCATATTCAAAATATGAACTCTACCTCTAGTATCTGATCTGTAAGCTGCAGTGTTCAACAGGTCTCAGTCCTGGGTCCTGTACAGCTTGGGATCCATTAAACCAAGATACAAGTGAATACTGCCTGTCTGTAGCTGACAATGTTGGCTGATGCCTGCAAACTGTGAGCGGGAATAGGCTCTGTGAGTTATGTCAATATCCTGCAAAAGGGTATTGATGAACAAATGCCAGTTGACATACTACTGGCCATAAACTCCATCCAAATATATGTGTAGTATCATTTCTATTGGTAACACCTATGTTCCTGTTAAGTAGCACATCAGTCGCAATATGTGATGTACATACTCAGAGGTGATAGTCCTGGGCACACAGGCCTGACCACACAGGTTTAGACCTAATGTACCTGAGATCGCCATGGCTCCCTAGTGTTAAGATGGGAATCATGTGTTATAACTGAGGGCACAGTCACCCAAAATTGACATAGTCATAACCTCTATGTACTCTTCCCTCAGTATGCCAATATTTGAGTGCAATGGCCATTTGGTACTGTACCTTTCCAAGCAGCACTGGAAATTGCATGCAACACAATGGTCCCTCACAAGGGAGCTTCACGTCTTCAGTATCAGTTCAATGAGCTTCGTCTGAAATCAGTGGTCATTATAGGTTGTGGCATACAGACTACTCAGAGGTGATCTCTGCCTTGCATACTGGGCAATGTGTGACCCTGCTTGATTGGAAATGCTGCATATCTCTAGGTGGCATGATACATGGATTACTCACTCTAAGGACATTAACCTGGTATGCGACATTCGTAATACATACTAGTGGGAGAGATCTGCCGACCAGACTTTAACAGACCTTTGAAGCAGAATCCTGCTTGATGGCAAACAGAGCACCTCAGTGGACCTCATCTGATGCCATCTGTATGATTGGCTGGGTGACCATCATTTCATCACAGGGCTACTGTCTGTGTTCCTCATGGACAGGGGCAATATGTGCTGATCATGGAAAATAAGGATATAAACTTGGCTAGGATTGTGAGGGCTGTAGTGCCATTATGCTACTGAAGTTCAAAGATGCTATAATTCCATAAGCTGATGCAAAATGCTATAACGGTCACATGCACAAACCTGGCTACATTGATAAGAGCACCATTTCTACACAGCTCAGCAAACACACACACACACACACACACACACACACACACACACACACACACACACACACACACTGAAAGTTGGAGGCATGTAGATTAGAGCAATTGTCTATCTAATGGTACACACTACAGATCACAGTAAGTGATGCACGTGCTACGCCTCAGGTCTGTTATTGATATTTCTTTAGGACATCTCATGCTTGATGACATCAGCAGGCATAGTTGTGGTCAGGCATTTGGAGGCCCACATCACCTGCTACAACCAAACTACTGCAAAACCTTACCTCTTTCTAAGTTACTGAGGTGATAATATTTATGATGTAGATACACACACACTCTCACACACATGCACACACACACACACACACACACACACACACACACACACACACACACACACACACACACACACACACACACACACACACACACACACACACACACACACACATGCACTGAGTGTCCAGGAGCAAGATTGCAACCCCTATCTAGTCTAATACACTATAGATCACAGTAATTATTGCATGCATCACAGCTTAAGTCTGACATTATAATAGCAGCTGGTAGACTTAAGGTCGACATCAGCAAACCTTGTAGAAGAGGGCAGTTTGGAAACTGGTAGCAACTTACAGGGCTAAAAAGTGCAGAACTACTACAGTTTCATAGTCAATGAGGTATTCTAAGTTGTTTTGCAGGGTGACACATGCACACACACCAAGTGGTCTATAGTGAGATTAGAACCCTTACCTAACTACTCTTACAGACTATAGATCACACTACTTACCGCACATACCACAGCTTAAGTTTGGCATTACAATGACAGCTAGGAGTCTTAAAGTCGATGACATCAGCAGGCCTTGTAGAAGAGGGCAGTTTGGAAACCAGCAGCATCTTACAGGGCCAAAAAGTGCAGAACTATTGCAGATGCATAGTTAATGAGGGATTTTCAGTTGCTTATTTTGGAGGGGATAAATGCACACACACACACACACACACCAAGTGGGCAGCAGTAAGATTAGAACCCCTACCTAACTATTTTTATATCCTATAGATCACAGTACTTATCTCATGCACTACAGCTTAGGTCGAACATTACAGTGGCAGCTGTAGTCTTAAGGTTGATGACATCAGCAGGCCTTGTAGAAGAGGGCAGTTTGGAAACCAGCAGCAACTTACAGGGCCAAAAAGTGAAGAACTATTGGAGTTTCATAGTCAATGAGGGATTCTCAGTTGTTTTGCAAGGGGATACATGCACGCACACTCGCACGTGCACACACACACACACACACACACACACACACACACACACACACACACACACACACACACACACACACACACACAATGGCTTGCAGTGAGATTAGAACCCCTATCTTACTACTCTTATACACTATAGACCACATAATGCAAATAATGCATGCTGTACTCAGGCAGGGAAAGTGTGCTAAGTGTACTTTTCATGTAAATCATACATAATATGAAAAGAGAAATAAGTAAGTGGGGAGGGGGAAATGGCACAACTGCAATACATGGGTTGCCAAAGAGGAAAGGTGTAATGAGGACAATGCACATAGAAATCAAAGAGATGTATGCAGGAATTTAAGAGAGGAGGGTAAATGTTTAAATTCTAGTAAGATAAACTGATGTGAAGGTGCTTATGTTTCAAAGACAATTTTGTAATTATAAAATTTAGCAATTTTTTTTATAATAATAAGTGGTAGTCACAATTCCATAGCAAATATAGGCAAATAAAAGCAGTCATGATATTATTGGATGTGACAGCTACACAAATCAACATTATAACAGATGGGAATTACATGACATATGAATGTCATTGACATGCTGAGTTGAGATGACAGTTCGCAAGGACAGTATATACATTATGGGATAGTTGCACAGCATGCATTTTGACACTATAACATGTTGGAAAATAGGAGCATCTCAAAAGCCACAATCTCCTTTTCCAAGAATTAAACCCATTGTGTGTAGTAACTGTATATGCCACAGAAATAAGCCTAACATATGTATGAGGAGGATGACACATGAATGGAATTATGCACTTCAGTACTCTAATGGTTATGCATCATACTTGCAGGTGTGCATGATGTTACAAATTTAGGAGCAAAGTTTGACATACATAATACCCTTGCATAAGGCACTCCTGCCTAACGTAATTATTGCGCAAATATATAAGAACTGATACAAGCACCACACTATGATGCAATGTATGCCTCAGAGTTGTATGTTGTCAGCATCTGCCACAGGAAGTGACAATGGGTATTGTCACAGACAAATGAAATTAATGTGTGAATTAAGAAAGGATCCCTGATAATGAATGTCATATCAGCTTGTCAGACTGATGGCAATTAAATGAGTATGCTCATGTTCAATCATATATCAATGTTCCATTGTCAAGGAAGGTTTCTTTATATGACTGTATACATACCACCCAAGAAAAGGAACACATTTGTGTACACCACAGGACTCAATGCATGTGCCAGAGTAGCACTCTAACCATGACATTGGCAGAACAAATGTCTACTGCCATGAAATCCAAAGCTATGTTCGCATGTGTTCATGTAACATATCAAGGGATAAGTCTAACATGATGCAATGATTGTTCAGTGATGTCAGTACATTCACACAAAATGAAACCCTATGCTAGAACTGAACATTAAGCTGTACAACTTCTCCAAAAACAATACGGCTATTAATCACATTTGCCACAATGGATCTGTTAACACAGCTGCTGAACTCCACCTATGTGAAGTCATTAAATTATTTGACCACACTTTTTATCTACTAAAACTGATGATGTTAAGGACACAAATGTTTACAGTCACCCAAGGACAGTTTAGAACACTTGCCTAAGCATTGAGAAAATCAACATCATAGTGGGACCAATGAATGTGCCATGGTATAAATGCATCACCAATTGTTATATCTGTGATTATGTGAAAGCACTACTTCATGCATGAATCAAGGAATATGTGTACCCATAATTACTTAGAAAGAAATTTGCTGTATGTCAGACAACATTCCCTGATGCTAGGTAAACCCAAACACATCTGTAACCCCCTGCTGTTGCCACTGTAATGGTAGAACTACAATTATGTACAATGTGGATATAATCCTTTATTGGAACATATGCCTTACTTAGGCAGCAACATATATTACATCCTCTCATGTCCTCATTTCTAAGGAATGTATCACTACAACTGTAATGAAACTACACTCTATTCAATTAACAGCATCAGTCTTCAATATAGCCTTTCCAAAGGAAATGAAGAACAACTCTTGTAACAGGAAACAACATCTACAGATGAACATAGCACATGTGGGTGGCAACACTGTTAACAACATGTACACTGACTGTAACCAGTGATGTTGTGATTTGGACTATATAGCTAACATCACAGGAAATGAAGTTTATTCTGAAACACAAGCGCAACTACAGATGTATTTCACAACTTTGACACTGCACATTTCAATTGATGACATCATTATTGTGTATTACCTTGAAGTTTCCACTAAAAAGTGTTTGTACAGCACAAGCACACTGCATAAATAAGCCTCATATATGTATTTGCAGCCTGTTTTTCACACTAAGAGGAATACACGCAATCTCAGATGACAGTCAGTCCTGTATTTGAAGTCCTTACATACTGACTGACCCAATCTACAAACAAGTGTATTATACACATGAGCCACAGGAGAAGTCTAATTGCATGTCAGCCACACTACATCTTTGAAAGGATGACATCAGCTGTATAATGCAAAGAAGATATGTGTACAAAAATCACTTCTATGGACCTGTGGACTTCTAAATGCTGTCAGTACTAAGAGGTGTAGTACACTCTTGCATCCATTTATATTCACACACACATACACACACACACACACACACACACACACACACACACACACACACACACACACACACACACACACACACACACACACACACACACACACACACACACACACACACACACACACACACACAAAATCAGGAGAGTCTCACTGCTACATTTCTCCCCTATAAATATTGGATAACACTACTTACATGCAAGTGTATAATATGCAAGTGCTAAAGGAGAGGTCTGACTTTAGAGGAGTGAGAGTGCATTATCAAAACTATGACCTCATCAGTGTGTTTCAGACAGTATGTGTTTGTGGACAGAGTGAAAAGGGGATGTGGGATTGATCTGACCATGTAAATATTTCTCACGATGGGAGTCAAATGAGCACAACTGTTGAATTAATCCTCCAGTGATGCAATGAACTCACCATCACACACACACAAGATCATTTTTGTAAGATGAGACCCCATCCCCCACTTCTCTAGCTATACAATCTAGAGGACACAGTATTTAATGAAAGCACCACCGCAAAAGTCTGACTTTGACAGTGTGAGATCCATCTTTATAGAAGATGACATCAGCAGTGTGTTGCTGAGAATTTGGTGTTAAGAGCAGGATTTGGCATTGATGAGGACTCACCTGCAGTGCTAAATTTACTCCAGGCTACTATTTTATTAAGGCCAGCAGCAGTTAATGTTATATTTTCAGAACCACACACACACACACACACACACACACACACACACACACACACACACACACACACACACTGAATGTCATGAGATTAGAACGCACTACCTATACAGCTATGCAATCCAGAAGGCACAGTACTTAACACAAGCAGCACTGCAGACATCTGAATTTGTACAGAGTGAGAGTACACTTTATAGAGGATGACATCTGTGTGCTGTTGCTGAGAAGATAATGTTGGGAGTAGGGTCTGACACTGAAGTGGACTCACCGTGCAGTGCAAAATTAATTGCAGGTTGTTGCTTTATTGAGGCCAGGAGTAGCTATTTAGATAACTCCATATGCTGTAAGATTAGAACTCTTTACCTAGCGAGCCATGCAATCTAGAGGACTCAGTACTTAATGCAAGCACCACCATAGAAGTCTGACTTTACACTGTGATACTAGACTTTATAGATGATGACATCAGCACTGTGTTGCAGAGAAGATGATTTTAGCAGAATGGTCTGACACTGATGTGGACTCACCCTGAAGCATAAAATTAACTCCAGGCTACTACTTTATTGAGACCATCAATAGTTAAGGTCATATTTACATGACTCTATGTATACACACACACACACACACACACACACACACACACACACACACACACACACACACACGCACACGCACACATGCACACACACACACACACACACACACACACACACACACACACACACACACACACACACACACACACACACACACACACACACACATGCACACAAACACATGTACATACACATGCATTGACTGCTGTGAGATTAGAACACTACTTATCTATCGACATAATCCTTAATGCAAAAGCCATAGCAGAAATCTGACTTTTATACTGTGACAGCAGAGCGTAGATAGGAGTAGCTTCTAATTCTGTGTCAGAAAAATTATTTTGATGTTGAAGGTTTTGTGCAAATCCAAATTTGTGTGATATAACAGAAGAAGTGTAATGTTAGGATCAAGAATATATACATACATATGGCTGACCTGTGTCAGTTATGCTGACATTAATGTATACTACAGAACTGAGAATGACATGTACCTGCCTTCTATATATGAGACACACACACTTGGAAAACTCAGGATGGACAATGAATCATTCATGGATCATCAGTTTATGATGATGGTATTTAAATCTTAATGACTGGTGCTGATATTAACAATGGTATGTGGTCATGCATGGGTAATGTGGACTGTCAAGACATACCAAACAATACTCAATGTCCTGATGCAGGATAGATAAATGATTTATGTCCGTCAAGGTTGTATATGGTTGTATAATCTTTGTAAGTACCTGTGCTAGAATTCAGCCCCAATTGAACAGAATGAGGTGGTCAGTTAACCACATAGTTCACTGCATTTCACATTAGTGCATTAAATAGCTTCCAAGTAATGAAGAAGTATAAACCAGGATCAATACTTATTTTTGTTCCAAATCTCTTCCTAAAGCACAGTGCTGAGAAATGTGTTTGCACGGATGTTGGCAAAGTGTTAGCACATACATGTTTACATGATTACATGATTATGCTTTGATTTGTTGAACTGGGACTGTGAAGTACCTGTGTTTAGTGGTGCTTAGTGGTGCTCTGCATGTTTTATTATACCTTTCCATTTTATCTCCAAAGCTCAATTGAAAAATGAAGTGTTCTGCTTGCTTTCTGCTTTTGTGTGACATTAGGCTTCAAACAAATGTGTTCTTTGCTGATAGAAAAAAATAAACAACTTTAACTTGGTTTGCCGTAGACAGCACAAACAGGCTTAGCAGTGATGCGTGGCAATCAGCACTGTAGGCAGTACTTAGTGGAGAAAATCCACATTTCCACAGAGCTTTCTCTGTAGCAGAAGGTGTAAAGTCTCAAAGCTAAATGAAAAGACAGAGATGATACAGATTTTGACTTCAGTATGCAGATCATTTTACAAAGATTGTCAGAATGTGATTACTATAGTAACTTTTTATCATGACTTGAAGAATATCTATGAATTGCTATTATAAATATGTTGCCTGATCATATTGTATGTGTAATACCTACTGAAATAATATTTTATACCTACTACATATGAGACATGCTTCAATGGAAATCACAGGTTAACTGGATGTACAGTGGGGTCTAAGGCAAACACTCACTGCATTTTGTGATAACATCTGAAATGCCATTTAGCACCACATACTACAGCTGCTCATTGGTAGACCTCATGCAAATGCTGAGGAGTATACTTGATCAAATAGAAAGGGCTTAGATATATACATAGCCAAGTCATTCACAGGAAAGACTTATAAAAGAAGGCAGTAACAGTTTCACCTAGTACTGGATTCAAATCGTTGCCAAGATGAAAACTTAAGTTCACATTTATGATCATTATCTCTACACCCCACCAAGGAAATCATACTTAAGACATCTTAAAATCACACCTTTAAAGAGACAGTGATAACCTATTCAGTCAATGGAAGATGCAGGTTTTATTCTTCAGCAAATTAATTGTTGACTGAAAATGCCATAACATGACATTTATATCTATTTACATAACATTTACATACATAATGAATAGTTAACAGTACAATGGGGTGAGAGAGAGAAGGGGTGAATATAGAGACAAATATAAATACATGTATGAAAGGGTGCTATGGGTCATTAATGCACATCTTTATGGTGTGGCTTCAGTATTCATCTGTCATGCTCAGTAACTCATGGCTCCGGGGATTAAGTAGCTGTAGGACAAACAAAACCTGATGAAGACATGAGTAGAATAAGGATGGATTACTAAATCTTCCTAATGGGCATGGATGTGTTGGCAAATTTTTAACTGGATAAAAAGTAAGATATGTGCCAGAAAAATATCATACAAGTTCAACATCACAGTAAGAAATTATATGACATGCATCTGGAATGAAACCCTTGATGCTATAGTCAGAAATGAAATCTTCACATAATTGCTTTATGTCAACACAAAAGGATGTTGCACTTGTCTGCATCCAATAGACAAAGAACTGTTAGAGTAATTTTGTGAAAGATTTCCTTCGGTCTGCCTTTAGTCTGTATTCCAATAGTGCAACATGTTTAAGTCTTTTTGCATCAGGATAACCGCACTACTGTGGGTGATGGCAACAACTGGCCAGAATTTGCCATAGGACATGAAGACCCATTCACTGTCACTCAGCATTGGTGCATGATACCAACATCAGTGCAAATGCTGAGAGAAAAAAGAGTGAAGGCTTTCTTATGGGCCATTTCTGACCATGTGTGCTGTGCGTGATTCTATTTTTTTACCATATTAAATGTATAAAAATTGGGTTTGAGAGGAAAGTGGTGAAATGGAGGGGTAAAGCAGAGGGGAGGATGCAGAGGAAAGAATAGATGAATGTTCAGGAGGGTAGTGGGAGATAACCATAGCCATCCACTTCTTCATAACATATATGTAGCAATGTAGACAGAATTTACTGAATTTATGCTGTCACCACACCAAGGATAGGTGACAACAGCATAATGTTGTAAAGCTAGTTGTAGCAAGTTAAGTTTGCCAAGAAGATACATAGGTGAAGTGGAGAGCTATGCATGGGTCATTATTATTTATGACACAAGTGCCCGTTTTTTTCTTCTTTTTTTTCTTTCAAAGAGAGAAGAATGTTGGGGGTGGGGCTGAGGAATGTGAAGGTCAGGTAGGAAGATTAGGTGAGAAAGCAGGCACAGACATACAGGATAAACAAAACAGGGCAAGGATGGTGATAGACACAAACGGTTGAGGGACACCATGATTAAGGATAGGTGGGGGGCATTGGAGGCACAACCACATCAAGCCTGAGAACAGTAAGAATCTAGTCCTCACCATGGGAACTGTCATCACTGTTTCCTGTCTCAGTTTCAAGTGTCAGTGCTTGATGTGGCATGATCTTGGCAATGTGATGAAGTACCTTTTCTACATGGCCAATTCAGGCATGAAACCACTTTATATTATACCCTGAACCAGCTCTGTCAACTCTTGGCAGGTGATAAAATCACCATCTCCACTACTATTACTCCCAGGGGGTTCCACTGCACTAGCTACTGTGGTAGAGCTAGCTGACGCATATGGGGCAGGTAGGGCAGGGGTTATGAAGGCAGCTCTGATAGCTTGGGACCCTGAAGTGCTGGGTGTTACTGTTGCAACCTGTGGAGGATGGGAAGGTCTTACTCTGTTGTACAAGTAAACAATTGCACTGATATGATATCATACATATACTATAAACTTACAGTAAGATCTGATGCATATGTATCTTGTGCCTCCCTTGGTGTACCTCCTGGTTTGCTGCAATCTTTTCAATAGCAGCACAACACTGAAGAAGACAAAAGCAGTCATGAAAGTATACTCAGTAACAGTTTTGGCTATGTCCTGAATTCTATATCATTTAATATAGATGGGTCAGTATACTTACACAACTGAGAGATATCAGCAGTTCTAAGCTTATCCTCCCGTCAGCTAAGGATGTCATTATTGCACCATTTCAGGTCACTATATTGGTGAAGACAATTCTTTCCAGTGCATGTTATGCCAGGTGCACTGGAGACAGCCTTGGCTAATCTATTCCAAGCCTCAGTCTTATACTGAGACCAATGTAGTTCCCCTGCAGTACTCTTTGGCTGTAGCACTTCACAAGGAGTGCTCTAAAAGTCCTGGACTCCTCAACACCCCAGCTCTGTGGTCTAAATTTAGCACCATTATCTCCTGCATCAGCCATGCCTGCAGAAGTCAAGCAGCAGCTCTGTGTTTGAAGTGACGCTAGATTTCAATCTCACATTTAATAGCTAATGCACTAACATGCACAATTATCCCAAGTACATTTGCATATTGGAAAGCAGTGCACAGAGTATAATTTGAAAGCAAAGAGGAAGGTATTTTATCAAACAGCAATGAAGGTGTGAAACATGGCTGTGTGGTGGTCAACCTATTCATACTTTTTCAATTAGTCAACCCTGACAAGCTTAATGGCTTGGATGGTTATCCTTGGTATTTTACAAGTCGAATAGGAATACTTTACACATTACTTTCAGGAATTACACACTGTTAAAAGTTAGTTGATCAATGTGGGAATCAAACCTAAGACAGAAATAATGCATACATTTCAGTCAAGGTGATTATTTGTCAGTGTGACAGGATAATTCCTATTTACCATGTTAATTAGAGATAAACTGCATTTAGTATGAATAGGAATACACTTCAGATAGGCTTACATCCAAGTGTGATTTTTAGGAAATCGTGAAATGCATTGCCATGAAAGAGACATTATTGCTGTTTGTAAATGTATGTCAGATGGATAGACTTTCATGAGTTGATTACTACAGGTTGGGGTATTATGCATATATACATACTTCATTACACATCCTGTCCTAAACACAGAATTGGGCTATGTGAGAAGAGCAGATGATTGTAACTTAAGTTTGTTGCCTATCATAGATATGCAAGTGCATTTTTCATTCATTATTATAATTATTGTGCTTAAAAGAATACGCACACATTCAGCTGTGTTTCATAAGTAAATAATTTATGAGATATGCTACTTAGAAACATTTATTTATGAAAGCATTAATGAAACATTTCTTGTAATACATACAGTTATGATATCCATTTGTATGTCGGTTACCTTCCTAATCAAAATGTGAGAAATTGCATTCTGACACCCTTTGTAAAGATGTGTTTGCTAGATCTGAACCCTGGATTTCCTGTGTTCTGTCTCTAAAGTCAGTGCACTTACATTTTGTGACACAGAGACAGTTACACAGCAGGTGGTGGTTCTCCACTCACTACTGTTCAGAGTGCTGACATTCACACATTGCTGCTAAACCTATTTGCTCTACATAAGGCTTCCTGAATACAATTTTTTATTTTTTTTTCCTTAAGAAGGTAAGCTTGGTTGCATGCTGCTTAGCAGCAAGCAACTGCACAAGGCAAGAAACTGGGAAAAAGCATATAATGTTCTTATGAAAGCAAGTCATACATCTGGTGTAACAATTTCCGCATTCTCATCACACTGTATGGATTTGAACCCCGGAACAAGTCTGTTAAGGGGCAAAAGTCCCTGTTTTTACTCCAACAAACTCCAACAAACATACCACAAAATAGCAAGATTTGTCACACTCTCCCCTTATAACTCACACCATTGCCTTGCACTCAACTCTCTACAATGGCTTGAATTAACACAACTGCTCCTTCTATCACAATTTTAAATCACTCACCCTATACTATACAAACCATCCTGCTGCCCTGCTATCTCCTCCTTAGTATCCACCTATACTGCCACTCACACACTCCGCACTTCAGACCAGCAATTCCTAGACATTTACCAACCAAAGAAAACTGTCAGTAAACTATTGTACAAATCCGCTGTACCCCAAGCTTGGAATAAACGTCCAACATGCTCCATTACCCATTCTATACACTTTAGGAAAGAACTAAGGCTTCACTTACTTATCACCAAAACTTGTACCTGTCATGACCCTACCTAACTCCACTGCTATCCTTTATCCTAATATTTTCCAATTTTTCCCTTATATTGCCTTAGGATGTTAATCTACCTCCTGCTACCCCTTCCACCTTATACATGCATTCTCATCTCTCACACCTCACACTTGTACTATTCTTAAAATACTACTTCCTCAACACAGACACTACTCCGTCACTTCAAAACTTTTATGGATTGCTCTGACAGCTGTACTGCTAAACAGGTACCACAAAAAAAAAAGAAAAGCTTTTACTGCTATTGTGTATACATCTATTGATCTGATTTACCTTACTTGTTTTCTTATCTTACACTGTGAATTTCATAGTTTCATAGTTTCATAGTATAGTACTAGGCTATCTGCCCTGGGGCATTTGTAAGCCTAGCCATAGTGATGTGGCTTTTGCCACCCCATGAAATGGTACAAAAATGTACAGAATAAATCTAGAATACTGTGCCTCTGTCTAGTAGTGACACAATGAAGGTCCCCTTATATAATAGAATTAGTTTACTGTGCCCCTGTCTAGCAGTGACACAGATGTGATCCCTGGGGTAAATTTCTATGTATTTGTATTGTAAATTGCAATTTTATGTATTATAAACTTTTATGCATTGTAAACCATCTGTAACTGGAGCTTTTCTCCTTGGGCCTCCACTGAAAATGGGTCGCTTGCCCAGCTGCACAAACCTGGTTAACAAATGTCAATAAATAAATAAATAAATGCATTTACAATGTCTGCAAAATGTGTACAGAATGCATACATCATGGATTCATTAGAAATAATCTGCACTGGTGCCAAAACTGCTTACACTAATAGAAATTGCAGAAATTAAATGATTCACTCTTTCCTTCACCTATGAACCCTGTTTGCACTTTGCTAAGCAATGAGGAAATTACACAGGCAAAAGAACATGTATAACAATTTATAGTCCACATAAAATGCAAACTGCATTTCCACATCTGCTGCAAACATTCCAAGCAGCAAGGGGCTTCAAGCTGGATTCAAACCTTACATCCTCTTTCCTGTTTCTTTAAAATCATTTCAGTTAACCCATCTGCTACAATGATACTTAGGTGTGGTGTAGAATTTATTCTCTTACTGCTATTCAGAGTGCTGTGCACCTATAAAATGTGCTACAGATAGCATGCTGCATGCCAAATTAAATGTCTCAGTTTCTACCTTGGGCAGTTGACTGTCATTCACTGCTTTGAAATGTTGTCAGTCAACTGTGTGCTTTGCCAAAAAATGTGCAAATAAGGAACACAGAATAAAAAAAAAATAAAATTGTCAGAATTAAACGATATTGAGGAATAATAATAAAAAGGCAGGATTGTGACTTTTGTAGAGCTCAGTGTGTCATAACCTGATCATATCCACAGAAAATATGCATTAGCTCTGTCAGACAGCACACTATCTGGAACTGAACTCTCAAGTCAGTGTATTAGCAACACACACGCTTTTGTGTTTCTTATTCCTCTTTGCCACCAATACAGGGCCAGAAAATGTTCCTTTCTCATTTGCTTGAACATGTCTACATCGCTCTGATATTGATAAATACTTTCTGCTAATAATAGCCCACACCATTTTAATGTCAGGCTGCCAACACTGCCAGTTCTTTCTTCTCTTTATTTTCTTAGCATCTTCCCCTCTTCTCAGCTTAACTACAGAAATACAGTATCATGGCCATTTATTTGCATCTTTGTTTCAATGTGTAGCATAGCTGATCAGCATTTCAGACAGATTTCAAGCAAAGGATGAACAGTGTGATCTTAAACCAAGGATATCAGTGTCAGTAAGGTTGTTGTCATAGCCCTTACGATGTTTACTCTTTTTTTTAAGTCTACTCTGCATGATAGAAACACTTCAGAGAGGGGTCACTTCAATATTGCTTACATTTGAAGTCAGAGCAATCAGTAATATTTGAAAGCCATTAGCAGCTAACAATTGTCATTGCTACTCATTGCAGTCCTAGGATATGTGCATGCAATCTGTAGCTGCTTACACCATGTTTACATTCCCTACACCAAGTGATGTTTTTTCAGCATTCAGGAAGGCTAATGATTTCATACCTCATTCACATCTTCACAGTGTTCAGAAGGCTGATTCTACACTATATAAGTGTAAGGGTGTAGCTGGGGAAGTGGAAGGAGGGGACAATGATTGGATACAGACAGACAGTTAAAACTAATTTTCTGGAGGAGATTGTTCTACAAATTACTGCAATATTTCATAAGTTATCTATGTACTCTTCACAAACTGCTTACATGTTCATTTTTGAATGTATTTCATTATGCAACGGGAAAAAATAATTTGGTGATATGTACAGTTTTAAGAATTAACTGCTGGTATATAGCACATATGTCAGCTATTGCTGTGCTTTCTAAGTTAGTATCATTACTTATGAACCTTGACTCTAGATGATTACCACTGTTAAAGTGACACCCTGACCTCATGTGTAAAAACTGGAAAGAACGGGTTGTGGATGGATGGATGGATGGATGGATGGATGGATGGATGGATGGATAGATGGCTAGATGGATTTGATATTGTGTGACTGCTTCAACTGTGTGGGTGGCTCATATGATAGGATGAGTGGCACACTGTATTAAGCAGTGTCTGTGATGGAACATCTGTAGGGGAGGGCCAGCATCCATGTGTCCGTAGAGCCACAACATCCTATGGTATCAGCCGATGTGGCTGTGGCAGATCCTTCTCCTGAACTGGCACTACTTCCACTGCTCTGCCTGTCAGTGAAATGTCCTCACCCACACATGGTAGGCTACTGGGTCATGGTCCTGGACATAGTTATGAGAGAGTTTATCCAGCAGACACTGCTTATGTTCAGGTAGACCCCACCCCCAGTTTGAACCTGGTAAGTGGAACTTGCAGTGTAACTCCTGGCAGAGGCAGTTCACATGGTTGGGAGCAATGACACTGAACAGACAACTCTGCTTTGCATGGCTCACACTGGTCCCACATGGCAGGATGTAGTGCTAGCACAGAGCTTGATTGTATTCACACAGACACACATGCACACATTTCTCAGAAACTGCCATTGCTGAACTGCACACATGCAAGGTAAAAACATTATTTCATACTTTAATAAATACTCTGTGTTGCTTACTCACAAACACTCACTACTTTGGTACCACCCTTGGCCTACTGCACCCCATCACCCCGTAAAAATGATGATGATGGTGCCATGGACTTTGGGTCTGAGTTGCGTACATGTCTGATGTACAGAGCGGATAGGTGTGAGACTGAGTGTGCAGGTAGTTTATCTTCTTACACATTTGTTTGTGTACTACAGGTTCCACACTTATCTTGACATTAATGTAGTTATGAGTTTTGTGCTTTGGGATTATTGCTATCTGATACTATCCAAACAGTCATTACATGGATAAGTTCAGTTTGTGGACATCAGATGGCATCACTTTTAATATTCATATGTGCTTAGGTTGTTATGTGTATTCCTTCACTGAGGAGTGTGTATGCTATTATTTCCCTCTTAGTTACTGAGTATGCACACTAACCTTTAAGTCTTATGTGGTTAGTGTGTGTGTGCTATCCTTTGCCTCTTAGCCAAGGCAAGCATATATTGTGCATGTCTACATATGCTGGCTACCTCTGCAGCTGGAGGTTCTACCTCAGAATCCTCATCTGTATATGCTGGAGGTGCTGCCCTTGCCTGTGGTTCAGGAATGTGTGGTCTTGGCCCTTGCTGTCCCTGTTGTAACTGTTTCCTCATGATGATATTGTACAACATGGCACAGACTGTGAGAATTTTTGCACAGGTGCCTAGGCTGTACTGCAGGGCACCACTGTATGTCTCTAGACAGTGGGACCATGACTTCAGCATGCCAGTCACACATTCTATGATGTTTCTAGTTCGAGCATGGACTTTATTGTATCCTTCCTCTATGGATGTGTGCACTTTTCTGATGGGTGTCATGAGCCGTGATTTCAGTGCATAATCTGCATCACCCAGCAGATGGCCTTGTGGAACATCACCCCTATCAAACCTGTCTAAAGCTGCAGGTGTGTCATACGTGTGAGTCATGCTAACTGTCTGGGTTGCCTGCAAAGCACTGAGCATGATCCCTTGGGCATTACAGACAACCTGACAGTTGATTGAGTAGAACCCCTTCCTGTTGATGTCTGCTACTTTCTGTTCACCAGGTGGGGCTTTTCTATCTATGTGAGTGCTGTCTATGGCCTCCTAAGACTTGAGGGAAGTGTGCTACAGCATAGAATTCCTGCATGTTTCTTGCTCTCTCCTGTGGTTTGCATGAAAAAATAAATGTACTCTCTTGCATGCTGTAGCACAGCATTAGGATATTGGTGAAATATTCTGGAGGCTGAGCACTGTGACACTTTGGGTATATCCCCTCTGAGCCTCTGGAATGTAACAGTAGCTAGTATCCTTAATTCTACATATACCAGTTAGTTTCAACTGGTATATGTTCTACTTGATTTCACCTGGGTCTGAGGTGGAGGCAGCAGAGGTTGCATAGTTCCTGTAGTGCTTCCCTATCAACCAAGTATCACTGTATTATTCAATACTATGTAGTCCATGATATGTTATTCAGGGTCTGTATATCCTTCTTCTCCTTGGACAAGTTCTATAAGCATCAGCAGTGTAGATATGACCATGCGGCATATACAGCAGTAGCCCCTAACATTCCTTTTTTCAAAGTGTGATGGCGGCTTTTTTCCATTAGGTTTTGGATTTCATGGCAAAGGGCTACACCATCTCTGAACAGTTACCTTATAGTTTCCTGAATGGCCCCATCATCTTGAATGGGTTAATCAGCATGTAATTCAGCTGCTTATAGTTTCATTAGCATACTTTGCTGTCTACCTTTAGTGGCTCCCATGTTGTGTAGAGCCATTTAATTATTACAAAATAGTGTGCTATCACATGCACATTGCACAGAGATGGAGACTCAATAGCAGTGCAGAAAATAGCCATTCATGAATCCAGCCCATAGTGTATATATAGTTCATTGTAACCTTTATGAATCTAGCCCAGTATTTTTTTCTACGTATAGAAGCGCCATTTTACTAAGCAAATTCATAACACATAATTTAAATAAATGTTTCAGTCAAATAGTCTAATGCTATTTTCTCTTTCATTTTCCATAGTCTTTTATAAAGTCCAGAAGTAGTGTCTCTATTTGAGCATACCATATGCCAGTTTAGGGAAACTAAATGAAACAGAATAGATACAACATTAAGAATTGTCAGAGATCAATGACAGGTGTGGCATGATTTATTCCTTTTGCTTTATTTAACTTAGAATATTATAATACATATTTGCAGTTGCATCAAGTAAATACAAAAGCTTGCCATATATTTTTTTATTTATTCAGTGAATAAAGATTTGTATACATAACTATGTCATCAAGCTCACAAAAATGGTGAATTTTAAAAAAATATGCTTTAAGAATTTTCACTCAGATTTTGACTGTTAGCACTGTGAATGACAGCACATATCATGGAAGTACAGATTACTGGGGACAAGATTATTGGAGTGTGAGCTATATTAGCTTATTACTTCCCACTATTGGGTGTCATAGAACATTGCATTTCTATAAATGAATTTCATAATTCTCCATGCCTATTATTATTGTTTTTACAAGTACATTTGCATGCAAAAATTAATATAGATCTAGATGCTGCATTTTACTGGTTCCTGATGTTTTACTATGTACAGCAGAATTGCTACAATATTCCAGGGTATGAAGAACAACTTAAGGGGATTGCTATATTGTACACAGTACTGTAATATCCACGTGCAAACAGCTCACAAAATAAAGTAACGTACCCTTATTGTTCATCTTTTCTGTATTTTGCAATTACTTCTCAGTATTGTATATCAAACAGTAACACTTCTCAAAGATTCATTTCCATAATACCATATAGTGCTTCTCCATGAGCTTCTGTTTTTTTTTTCACAACTGCATTTTTTGGCAGAATTAATAGTTTCACAGTGCTAAGGTGACCCACAGTACTGAGAAAGATGTATACTGACATTTCTCTAAATGATACCTGTAAGCATGTGAAATAAACTGAAATAGTGTCCTTAACTTTATTTGGCTATTACTTCTCACTACGTGGAACCAGACAACAGTGCTTGTCAAAGAATCAAGACCAAGGTGCCATATGCTACTTCTCATTTATCATTATTTTTTATAAGTGCAAAGGAATGGTAGAATCAAATCAGCTTTACGGTGATAAGCTATTATGTGAAACTGAATTAATACATGTTCCAGATACTGTACATATGTACAGCTAAATAAATATGTTGTTCACCTCTGACAAACAAATATTATTTACAGACATGCACATTAAGCTCTATTGAAAATGTGCAGCACGAGTTAACTATAGTTACAGATCATAGCTAAATATAATACACTTCCTACTGATCACTTTGTCTCCCATGCCATTGAATCAATACCATAATGCTGTTTGTTGTTTCAAGTTTGTCATTTTTTTTCTTAACTACATGACTGAGTTAAAGTCAGCCTCCAGATGTCAAGGCATTCTATAAATGGTTCACTTGATAAAGCCTCTAGATATTAAGCTGATCTGGGCATGGTAGAACAAATACAACCTTCTGATGCAAAACAAGCTTATAATATAACTAATTTCTAAATGTTCACTGCTAGCCTGTATAACTAATGTACTTGAGAGAAGGAATATAAACAAGTATGCCTCCACAATATATGCCTACGTACTATGACTCTTTCTTATCAAAATTGTGTTAAATAAATTTTATATTTGAATTGGAGCTTGACCGTTAAAGCCCGGTCACTGATTATTTCAAAGTATTTAACATTTTCCAAATTAGAACAGCTAGTTCATAGCTGAACTGAAAGGGGATAGTAATGGTAACATTGGATGTGTAAAATGTCTCTTTTTTTTTTCCGCCCAGGATTCAATAATATCTATGTAGGCTCCATGTAGAGCCTACACAAAATGTACTGGTGTACCTGGCCACGGTTCCCCATCAGCAGTGCATCATGCATATTAATCATGGCCCACTGCCAAGGGAGATCACAGTCACATGGATATTGAATCTGTGTAGGCAGCAGTGTAGTGTTCTGTGGTTGTGGATTGTCCAGGGAATTCCTGGACTGATGTTAAGTACAGAATAATGTACACACCTGTAATGTACCCTGGTTGTCTAGAAATATGTGTGAAGTGATTTTTTTTTCTTTTAATGCTTGCTTGCACAGTGTGGCATGGAGTGCAGTAATGCCAAGCTGCGCTTACACATACACAGCTAACACCTGCCAGACATCTAAAAATAGATGCTGAATGTAATTAATTATTTATTTTACTTTCTGTGAAAGCTCGTTTGCTTGCCACAGAGGACAGTGATGCCAAGCTGTGCTTATACATGCACAGGTGACATTTGCCAGACATCTACAAATAAAAACAGGATGTAATCAATTATGTGCTGTTGTTTATCATGTTTTTATATTACGAATGGCTGTGTGAGTGGCTCGGTGTGGTGCTTAGCAATGTTAACAGGTAACTTAGTAGTATTTGTGAGGTATACTGGTGTTCATACTATCCACATAGCAGAGTAGGTAGCGTCAAAGCCTAGACTGATGTAGGCACTTGGCTCGAGCCCCCGCAGTCATAGCTTTTTTATGCATTTATTGCTGTGGAAATGTGTCAGCTGACCTAAAGGATGGTTTACTGTAAAACATATTTACTACATTTGAAAAAGCTGCACAGTGCTAAGCACTGCTTAAACATGGTTAACAGCCACTCCTGTTTGCACATTGCTAAGTTTTGCTGAAACACTGTCATGCGAGTTTGCATAATGCTAATTGGGTTTGTGTGATGCTAAGCAACATAGCACTTTTTTTGAATGTTGCAGTATGATGTGTAAGGGCAGGAAAACAACCTTTATTAAGGGGCATTAGATGGGAATTCTGCAGCATTCGTTGTAGTCTCATTAATCTGTCAGTATGCCCGGTGGTATTGGTGAGGGAGCATGCTATCTGAGGCAGAGGTGGGGTGTTGAGGAGTCCATAGTGCTTGTTAGACTCCTGGTCCAAAACTATGAACCCCAGCTGTTGAAGGGCAATTATTAGGATTCAGAATGTAAAGCTGAAGCCTTGGATCAGTTTGTCAGGAATCTTAGCAGTGCTACTGGTATCCCCACACCGGTGAGCAGTATCATCACCACTATGATGACATGAAGCAAAGGAAGAGGGGAACCTTGAACACCTGGGTTCAAAAGGTGAGGGATGGGCATGGCCCACAGATATGTAAGTATATTTGTCACTACTTTAATAAAATACAAGCAGAATCTTTGCAAAACTGGTATGCATAATGGTGTGCTTCTCCTCCAATAGCTGCATCTGAACAGGATCGCAACATCCAGTCTCATGCTGGGAGTCTGGCCAGGATGAGCTGTGAGTGTGGTAAGTACATATATTTTCTGATAACTGTAGTGCAATAAAGAATAAACAATACCAATAACAATGAACAATAAGGTATAAAGTAGGACTGTGGTTTGATAACTAATTTGTTGTAATCATCCTCCACTGCATATTCTATCAGCATCCTCCTCAACATGTCCATTAAAGAATCATGCATACCTGACATCTGAAAAAAGGCATTTGCCCTTCCACTTCATGAAGGCGGCAACAACTCTGATATCTCCAACTTCTGTCCTATTGCCATTCTCTCCCCCATCTCTAAAGTACTAGAGAAATGTATTCATACTCAGTTGCTCAACCATCTGATAAAACATTAAATCCTTTCCCCCACTCAACATGGCTTTAGGCCTGGACATAGCACCAACACTGTCCTCATTTCCTTCTTGGATACAGTAAACATAGCTTGAGATGCTGGTTCCTTAGTCTCAGCACTGTTCCTTGATTTATCAAAGGCATTTGATACTATATCCCACTCCCTTCTGCTTACCAAACTTGCTAACCTTGGCCTATCTTCTCCAACCCTACAGTGGTTTACAAATTACCTCAGCAATAGACAGCAATTGTCTAAATGGTAACACTCATCTTTCCCTTTCTTAAATACTAATACAGGTGTTCCCCAAGGTTCTATACTGAGTCCTCTCTTATTCAGCATATTTGTTCATAACTTCCATACCACTCTTACTCACAGTACTCTTATCCAATATGAAGATGACTCCACTATCATCTGCACTTCTAAATCTCCCACTGCACTACAGCATCTCACCCAAGAAGCCTTTTCCTGCACTGAAACCTGGATGTCCCAGAACTATCTAGCCCTCAACCCTAATAAAACTAAACTGTTAATCTTTACCCCCATTAAATCAAACTCTGTTGACAGGTCACTTTTTTCCATTCACTCCCAAACCAACACTATTATTGAAATTGTCCCGAGTACCAAATTGCTAGGTGTCATCATCGATAATAGACTAACATTTGACCTTTGCATATCCAGCAACATCAGAAAACCCATCAGAAACTAGGTGCTCTTTATAGGCACAACTATTTTCTTAGCCTCCCTGCTAAAAAGCCCTAGCCCCATCCTTCCTGCTCCCTACTCTGCTATATGGTGTTCCCATCCTCACCAGTCTACAGTCCTCCTTGAGAACAAAACTAGACTCTTGCTGCAACAAAATTGCCAAGTTTGCTACTAATACGAAATTTTCCACCCATCACTGTTCCTCTCTGCATCAACTAAATTGGCTAGAATTCCCCCACTATCTCTCTTTTCTACAGCTAACCACGGCCCACAAGCTAATCTATCACCCTGAAACCTGCCCCCCCTCTCCTCTATACTAACTGTATACCATCCTAACTGACACCTTAGGTCTGAAAACAAAATGTTTCTGTCTGTCAAGAAACCCAAGGTTTCAGCTGGCCAAATGTTGTATTCCCATACTGTCTCCAAGTCATGGAATATTCTTCCCCCCTCACTCAGATCTAATAGTAATCCTGGCTGCTTCAAAAAATCCCTCAAACTACATCTCTCCCCTCACTGGCTATGCTCCTGGACCCAAATAAACAACTCTAACACCTGACTTATCTCCCCTATGACTTCACCATCAAATATTTTATTACTGTTATTGCCTTTCCCTTCTCTCTGTCAAACATCTCCTTTCATAGGTTCATAGGTTCATAGGTTCATACTAGGCTATCTGCCCAAGGGCATTTATAAGCCTAGCCCATAGTTATGTGGCTTTCGCCACCCCTTTAGTTTGAATAAAAACTATGCCTATCATTTTGCTGTGCCTCTGTCAAGCAGTGACACTGAAGTAATCCCTGGGGTATATCTGCAATCTCCCATCCATTGGTCAAGATTCCTCTTGAACAAGGCCAGAGAGGTGCTCTGCCTCACATGTACCGGGATTTTGTTCCACAGCATAGGGAGTCTCTGGGTGATGAATCTGTCCCTCCAGCACGTTCTATTTATAACCGTGTCAAGGTTTAAGTCTCCGCCCTTGTGGTTCTGAGGGATCTAGATTTTTTGAGGTGAAGCATATTCATCAAATCTGGGTTTGACATGGCCTTATATGTCAGGCACAGGTCACCTCTGAGCAAGCGGTATGAGACTGAATAGAGCTGGAGTTCTTTCAGTCGGGCAGCATAAGACATATTTTTGAGACCCTTTATCCTTTTGGTGAGGAACTTTTGGGGCCTTTCAAGCTGCAGCAGGTGTCTGGTCAGATACATTCGAACCGGGCATTGTACTCAATCATAGGTCTAATGAGTGATGAGTACAGGGGGACGATGACCTCCCTTGATCTAGATGTGAATCCCTTCATGATCAGGTGGGCGATATAGAAGGTTTTTCTAACTACTTTAGCAACATGAGTGTCAAACGAAAGGCTACTGTCAACCTGGGTCCCCAGATCCCTGATGACTTTTTCTGTGCTCAGTGGATTGCCACCTATATGGTAGCTAGGGGTAACCTTGTTTTTCCCGAAGGGTATGACTATGCATTTTTTGGCGTTTAACTTCAGGCCATGGCTCTGGCACCAGTTATCCGTTTCTGTGAGGCCCTTCTGGAGGATATCTGTGTCAGGTGTGTTTTCGACTATGGCGCCCAGTTTGCAGTCATCTGCAAACTTTGTCAGCCATAACCCTCCTGTGTTTGCTTGTACTTCAGAAAAGTAGATGCCAAACAAGAGTGGACCCAGGACTGAGCCCTGTGGGACACCACTTGTGACAGGTTTTGAGTCTGACATGGCTCCAGCAACTCTGACCCTGTGGGTTCTGTCACTTAGCCAGTTTGCAACCCATCTTGTGATGTATGGGTTTACATTCAAGCTGATGAGTTTTTCGATGATACCTGAGTGGGGTATTGTGTCGAAGGCCTTTGCCAGGTCGAGGTAGGCTGTATGGACTGCCTTTCCCTCATCAATGGCCTTGATGACTGTCTCGAAAAAGTCAACCAAGTTTAAGAGGCAGGATCTGCCTTTGACAAAGCCAAACTGGGTTGGATCCAAAGTCTGCAAGTTCCCTATGTCTTTATTTATGAGTTCCATTATGATCCTCTCCATGGCTTTGCAGATAAGGCTTGTCAAGCTAATGGGGCGGTAATTTCCAGGGTCTGTGGAGGCACCGCCCTTATGAAGTGTGACCACAGTCGCCGTGCGCCACTCCTTGGGTACGTATCCTGAGGTGAGGCTAAGATTAAACAGCTGTCCTAACTGTGGGATTAATTCCTTGTTGAGTTCATGAAGCACACAGCCGGGGACACCATTCGGTCCCATGGATGCTGTGTTTTTTGCCTTAGTGAGGGCAGTTCTCACCTGGGCATTGGAGATGTTTGGGGGGCTACAATCCTTTGGAATAGATATCTCTCCTTTTGGGGGGGAGGGGGGGGAGAAGTTTGCACTGAACCTGTCAGCCAGTATGTTGGCAATGTGTGTAGGTTCAGTAATTTTCACATCATTTTGAACTAATTCTGAGCATATCTGGGAGTTTCCTCCTAGGTTTCTAACATAGCTAAAGAAGGCCTTATGATTCTCTTTAGAGTCCTTGGCGATTTTTCTCTCAAAATTTGCCTTGGATGATTTTATGAGAGCTCTTAGCTTTTTACTTATAATGATCAAAGGTGTCTTACCTTTCAAGGATTTTGCTCTATCTTGTAGTAGCTTCCTCCTTTTGTTGTAGAGCTTGTTTACGGCTGGGGTCCACCAGACTGGACGCTTGCCTTTGGTACAGAGAGTCTTAGTTTTGTTTGGGATTGCCTGATCCATGCAGTCCTGTAGGTGCTGGTAGAAGGCATTTGTAAGTGATTCAGCGGTTTGAGTAATGTTTACCACTGGCTCAGGGGCCTTAAAGGAGACCACACTAGTTTTTAGAAGTGTAAAATCGGCTTTTGAGAAGTTTTTCACTGTGGTCTTTTTTGTTTCAGGTGGGGCGGGATGAGGACCTCCAGCGAGATTAGTTTATGATCTGATCTCACCAGTGAGGGGTATACTTCCGGTGTTGAACATTTTGATCCCATGTTCGTGATGATGAGATCAAGTATGTTTTCTCCTCTTGTGGGGATGGTGACTAGTTGTTCCATGGCATTTGAGTTTATGAACTCCAGGAATCTTTGGGTTAGAGTGTTCGGGCTTGAGTAGTGTTCCCAGTCTATATTAGGGTAGTTGAAGTCACCTAGTATGATGGTGTTTGGAGATGCATTTATCCTCGCCAATGTTTTCAGGAAGGGCATGTGAGGTTCCTGAGTTTGAGAGGGTGGCCTGTAACATGCTACAAATTGCAGAGCAGTCTTGCCTATGGTTAATTGCACCTGGATGGTCTCCGATGCATCGTGCGTTGCCACCAACCTTGAGGTGTGGGTGTCCTTTATGAATATGGACACCCCCCCTCCTTTCTTGGTGTTGTCCGGATTTTGGGGCCGGAACGCATGATATGAGGTGAAACCTGTTAGTGCTGGGGTGCTCTCAGGAGCCTTGAACCAGGTTTCTGTCACAGCACAGACATCGATGTTCTCCATATTGAGAAGGGCCTCGAGTGCGTGCATCTTGAGATTGAGACTTCTGGCATTGAGCAGCATTACCCTTAGTTTTTTCCTTTTTGGTGTTCTAGGGTGGTAGGTTTAGAATTTGAGCCTTGCCTAAAAATGGCACTATGGGGGTGGCAAGAGCCTTTGCCAATATCCGGAAGCCCAGGGGTGACAGGTGCAAGCCGTCCCTTGCGCAGCGTGGCTTGTCCAGCATGTCATCCCAGGCAGACAGACATTGGATCCCCTTTGAATGACACCAGAATTTAAGCCAATTATTAAAGCTGATCATCTTATCACTGTATTGTGGCATCATTCTAGGTGAAGGTAGGATACTGCTCAAGGTCAGGGTCATACCTGCCTGGGCTACATAATCAGAGAGCTCCTCGATGTCCCTTTTCATGTAGTCCAAGGAGGTACGTCTCAGGTCATTGACACCAGCGTGGACAATGACTGAATCATACTTGTACCTGCTGTTGAGAGACCTGAGTGCTTGCATTATGTGGCGGATTCTAGCGCCCGACAGGCAGCTTACTGTGACCTTCTCTTTACTCAGTCTGGTGAGCGGAACGTCAATGTGTCTGACTATGGAATCACCAATGACAAGTGTGTCTGGCATTTTGTTTGGCCTTAAGGGCTGTGACTGTTTGACACTCTGACTGTGTGGTCTATGTGTTGCATGTGTTGGGTCGTGAGGTGGTAGTTGTTTGGGTGTCTGCTTTGGTGGCCTCTGCTGTTTTGGTAAATTTTTGATCAGAGCCTCCGAGTATGTCTTTGTGTGAGTATGTGTATGATTTGAAGTTGTGATGGTACCATGTGTGGCTGGGTATGTATTGTGTGTGGTTACCTTCTCCTCCTGTCTGGTCTTGCCAGTCCTATGTTGAGAGAGCACAGCCTCCAGTTTGGCCGTATAGTTGCATCTCTCGCATGTATTTGTGTTTTGTGGGAGAAGGAGAGGATTGTCTGTGTACATGAGGCAATTGTAACATTGCCTCAATATTCCCAGGTTCACCAGTTGAGCTGGAGAGGACACTAGCAACTGATCCCTCGACATACTAGAAGTAGTAGATAAAGAGACTTTCAAAGGACTCCGGGGGAAGTGGGTTTTAGGCTGGTGGGGTACTATCTATAATAAGAGTGCTTTATCAAGGTGCAAGTACTGTAGGAGTAAGTGCTAGGCTTTACAGATAGAGAATAGTCTACTTGGGAATCAAGTAGAGATGAACTTTTCAGTTATAGGATATGCTGGTTAGATCAGCAGTACAGCTCGAGGAAGGTAGTTCTAAGGGAAAATTGGAAGAGTGGAATTTAGATGGCCCAAATAGTTTAACCTTGTTTAACCGCCGCTGCTCTTGTGTGCAACAGTGGTAACTCCGCGCTAAATCGTGCTTACGCGCGTTTAGCGTGTTTTATAGCAGGGGGCTGAAGGGAGCTAGGAATTGGCCCAAAACGACCAATGGACTACTAGTTTCTGGCTGAAACTTCAACAAATCGGACAAAAAGGCTGCTCAGTGCTTCCCACTCCCACTGGTAAGCAAAGAAACTTCCCTCCTTCCTAATAAGGCAATGGATCAGTAACAGGAACTAAAAACAAAGCCCAGGGATCAGCAACTCTGAAACTGGACTACTCTAGTTCAGTAAGGTGGGAAAACAAGAGATTTTTTTGTTTTATTACAGAGACAAGGAAAAAACAGACAGTAAATGCTATAAATGCTGTAAATCGGCTAGCGCACTTTAGTGTGTAGCCTACAGAAACAATTTGCAACAATTAGTAACTTAAAGTGCAATAAACAGTGTAAAATGCAGAAATCACTTAAAGTAGCAGTAAAACAGGCGAAATGCAGTCGCTAGCTTAAATAACAGTGGGAAAGCCACAAAAAATACTTATATCTGGTAGAAAGTCACTCTTTTAGCTCTCTGCTGCTTGGATCACTCTGCAGGCCACCACGAGGATCTGTGCTGAGTTGGTACAAGCTGGAAAATGCGTGTTTAGCATGTTTTATAGCAGGGGGCTGAAAGGAGCTAGGAATTGGCCCAAAACGACCAATAGACTACTAGTTTCTGGCTGAAACTTCACCAAATCGGACAGAAAGGCTGCTCAGTGCTTCCCACTCCCACTGGTAAGCAAAGAAACTTCCCTCCTCCCTAATAAGGCAATGGATCAGTAACAGGAACTAAAAACAAAGCCCAGGGATCAGCAACTCTGAAACTGGACTACTCTAGTTCAGTAAGGTGGGAAAATAAGAGATTTTTTTGTTTTATTACAGAGACAAGAAAAAAAACAGACAGTAAATGCTATAAATGCTGTAAATCGGCTAGCGCACTTTAGTGTGTAGCCTACAGAAACAATATGCAACAATTAGTAACTTAAAGTGCAATAAACAGTGTAAAATGCAGAAATCACTTAAAGTAGCAGTAAAACAGGCGAAATGCAGTCGCTAGCTTAATAACTGTGGGAAAGCCACAAAAAATACTTATATCTGGTAGAAAGTCACTCTTTTAGCTCTCTGCTGCTTGGATCACTCTGTAGGCCACCAAGAGGATCTGTGCTGAGTTGGTACAAGCTGGAAAACGCGTGTTTAGTGTGTTTTATAGCAGGGGGCTGAAAGGAGCTAGGAATTGGCCCAAAACGACCAATGGACTACTAGTTTCTGGCTGAAACTTCACCAAATCTGACAGAAAGGCCGCTCAGTGCTTCCCACTCCCACTGGTAAGCAAAGAAACTTCCCTCCTCCCTAATAAGGCAATGGATCAGTAACAGGAAGTAAAAACAAAGCCCAAGGATCAGCAGCTCTGAAACTGGACTACTCTAGTTCAGTAAGGCGGGAAAACAAGAGATTTTTTTTTTGTTTTGTTTTTTTACAGAGACAAGGAAAAAAACAGACAGTAAATGCTATAAATGCTGTAAATCGGCTAGCGCACTTTAGTGTGTAGCCTACAGAAACAATTTGCAACAATTAGCAACTTAAAGTGCAATAAACAGTGTAAAATGCAGAAATCACTTAAAGTAGCAGTAAAACAGGCGAAATGCAGTCGCTAGCTTAACAACAGTGGGAAAGCCACAAAAAATACTTATATCTGGTAGAAAGTCACTCTTTTAGCTCTCTGCTGCTTGGATCACTCTGCAGGCCACCACGAGGATCTGTGCTGAGTTGGTACAAGCTGGAAAACGCGTGTTTAGTGTGTTTTATAGCAGGGGGCTGAAAGGAGCTAGGAATTGGCCCAAAACGACCAATGGACTACTAGTTTCTGGCTGAAACTTCACCAAATCGGACAAAAAGGCCGCTCAGTGCTTCCCACTCCCACTGGTAAGCAAAGAAACTTCCCTCCCTCCTAATAAGGCAATGGATCAGTAACAGGAACTAAAAACAAAGCCCAGGGATCAGCAACTCTGAAACTGGACTACTCTAGTTCAGTAAGGCGGGAAAACAAGAGATTTTTTTTTTTTTTGTTTTTTTACAGAGACAAGGAGAAAAACAGACAGTAAATGCTTTAAATCGGCTAGCGCACTTTAGTGTGTAGCCTACAGAAACAATTTGCAACAATTAGTAACTTAAAGTGCAATAAACAGTGTAAAATGCACTTTTTCTTTCCTTACTTCTATTTTATCACCCTATATTTATCCTCCTTCTGCTATGTTCCTTGTAAATGCATTTTACACTAGTGCTGGAGTGAACTAATGCCAGTGATCTAAGTCTAGTTTAGTATTTTACACTAATGTTGGATTGTATGTACACCAGTCATTAATTTATCTTACAATGATTATGATACTACCACTTTATACCCATTTATTTATATTAATCTATTTATCTTTTTAATAACTTCATTGTATATAACTTTGTGGAGCTTTTCTCCCCATGCCTCCACTGAAATGGGTTCTTTCTATGCCCAGTGGACTTTTCCAGTTAACAAATGCAAAAAATAAATAAATAAATAAACAAATAACAACAAATAAATAAGTGCAGTGAGGCTGTATTCATTACATGTCTGTTCTAATGTTGCTGCAGTCAACTGTAGAACTGAAATAAGTAAAGACTGCAAAAGTAATTGCCTGATAAATGTATTGCACAAACCACTGTATGGTTCAGGGCTGTCTGCAACCCACTTTCATTCACATAATGCTCTCTATTCCTCCCACTCCAGGAACAAGGTATATTGGTAAGGTAGCCCATGTACTGGACAGATATGTGTGTACTTCACAGATTCTTCTGAGTAATAACAATAAAGTATAAAGCAGGATTGTGGTTTAATAAGATTATGTTGAAATTAGAGCAGTAGTGCTGTATTCATTGCATGTCTGTTCTAATGTCACTGCAGTCAATTTTTACATAATATGCACAAGTCCACTGCAGTCACAGCTTTTGGGTTCTATTCCCAAGCCTGCCAACTAAGTCATGATGGCCATCTAGTCTACTTAATGTACATAAACATACCTCTCAAGTGCCACAATTTTTGTAATGTAATGACAACTGCCCAATCTGTCTGGACCGTGATTAGCAGAAAATGATTACCTGGAATGCATTGTATGTGCAAATCCATTTACAGAACAGCTTGGTAGTTATGTATGTGCACACTATGTGAAACAGTTCTGTGTAGTCGTGTACCTGCATTTGTTAGTGCTTAGCCCATACTGTCCCATGTTAACAGTTTGAGAGGTATGTACATGCTACATCATCTATAGAAGAATTTGAGTCACTGTACTCACAACTGACACAGCACACTTGTAGAAGTATGTATTAGCAGTCTGTGTATTAATATCATCTGCGACTTCACTAATGGTATGTCTCACCAATCCTTATCTTCTTTAATTTATTAATGTTATTTATTATTATGTTTTGATATTAATATATTCTGTTAAACTAACTGTTTTGCTTGCATTATGGGTTATCTGGTTTGCTGTTAGCATACTTACTGTTATGCTATTTAATGTAGTGTTGAACATAATATACCTTAATATGTATTTGGATTAATCAATATTATGTTCCATTATGTTAATACTAGCAATGCTTTGGTTATTTCTAACCTTAACCTATCTTTATACCTAATTTACTACAGTGCGGCAAGGTAGGCCAGTTCCAGGTGATCAACCCACCTTGGCTCCTCCAGCTGTGGCACTTGGGTGCAGCACATTTGGGATCCAGCCTTGTGGTGTCTTCTCTGCTGCCCCTGCACTACCTGCAGTGTCAGGTAGTTCCACCCCTCAAGATAGGGCTCGTCCCCCCTCTGTGAGCAGTGGTGGAGGGGGTGTTGCCACGAAAAAGGAAAGCCAGGTTTGGTGCACAGGATTGATACAGTGGTTTTGGACACTACCTGCTCTGGAAAGAGAGCATGCTGGCCACTCTGGTGGGGCAGAGTCACCCTGGAGCACAGCCTCCACCATTGCCACCTCAGGGGCAGTAAAGGAACAGTGCCAACATTCCCAAGGGTGGGGACTTCAGTCATGCTTCTACCTTGAGGAGGTACTTCAGACTGGGATTTCAGAACACCCTCCCCATCCAAGGGGTTTACCCCCTCTTGTGTCACACACCACCCCTGTCTGCTGTCTTGTCTGTCTGCAAAAACTTCCTCACCTTCTCAAGTTACCTTGCCCACATGTACCTATGTCCCTTCCCCAACATTCCACTCTCATCTTAAAAAAAAATGGGCTCCTGTCCCAAATAAAAAATATCATCCTATACATAGCTTTCCATTTTGCACGTGTCCACTGGATGCACATAATTTCATCCAATTGGCTTGACAATGTAGTTATGTTGTCCTCACTCCCTCTCTCTGAGGGTGACAGTCCAAATTCATCTACAAATTCTGTCAATGTGCACAGTTGTTGCTGTTCAAGAAATAGATAGCTATGGTTCTTCCCTACACCCTTCTTGCACAAACCTACCCACCTTTCATCATGTTTTCCTCATTGCACCCCATTTCATCACTGTCCTATCTCTCCTTTTTTTCTTTTCTTTAAAGATTTTTTTGTGCTACTTTGTGCTAAGCTCAGCTAAATGGAGCTATATTAATATATGTGTTTTAAATGATAATAATAAACACCTGTCCCTATTTTGAACCTGAGACAATCGCACCTGCAGACCACTGCATTAACCTGCCACACCATACAGCTGTTAATTAAAACAGCTGGTTTGAGCAAAACATAGCAATTGCAAGTTACCTTAATTAAGCATGTGTAAGCAGAGCTGTGCATTGTGCCGTGACATACAAATGTGCTGAAAAAAATAATGGAAAACCTGGGAGTGTAATTTGCAGTCTGGTATAGGAGTACCCCACTAGAAAGCCAGACAGACACTATTGGATGTAAATGAGGTCTCTAATAACAGGTAAATGGGCACTTTTAACAGCAACATGTACAAGTACACCTGCTACAACATTAAAGGGCAAAATACATGTTCAACTAAGACTCTGGTGGAGAAATACATCCCTATAAGGCTAGGCGCATAATAATGGATATAATGGAGGTATGTCACAGATGGTATACGTGCACTTATACCATCACAAATACCCATGCTATAACAGTGACTCAACAGCTCAGTCTGTTAAATGCTTTGCAAACAGTAACGTTTGCCACACATAGTCCTGGATTTGAATCTATTGGTGTGTAGCATTTAAATGATATTATTGTGAAGCCATCAATGAATGACTGAGTCATGCATGCTTTATGCACACAATGCATTTCAAATGGAAGTCACAGCCCTGCAGATAGGAACACACTTGACATATCCATGTAGCAAGACTATAAGTGCATAAAGTGCCAGGTCAGGCATTAATATGCATTCACAGAGGATTTTAACTTAGGTAATACAAATGAGGCCCACTAATATCAGACTGCACCACACAATCATTTCATAATGATATTACAAATTAGCATCGCTGCACAACTAACATACACATATGGAGATCCTGTTAGTAACATGCAGCACACACTTTCCACATGACTACCATAATGTAACACATGGCCTGAATTCATAAATTCCAATGCCCTGGATCAACTAATCCATAGTCCCACCAGGGGCTCCAATATCCTAGACCTGGTCATTACCAACATGGGAAATCAATGCTCCATACCTATGGTCACCCCTCGTTAGTCAGGTCTGACCATAAGCTAATCACCCTTAACATCCACATCCCACCCCCACCCCCCAGTAAAGAAACCACCATAAAAAACTTCTCCAAAGCCAACTTCATGCTACTCAAGTCAGAAGTGACAAACTTCATGACACCCATGCAGACGGGAACTGAAAGTTCAACTGCTGAATCCTACACTAAGGCACTGTACGAGCACATCAACTCATGCATGAATCGTGCCATCCCAAATAGAACCAAAATGCTCTCATCCAAAAAAAGGAAGCCAATCTGGTGGTCCCCAGCCATAAACAAACTTTACAACAAAAGGAAGAAACTTTTGCAGAAAACAGGAAAATCTCAGGATGCAAAAAACTCCCTTACTAGCCTCAGTAAGAAACTGAGATGCCTCATAAAATCCTCCAAAGCTAGTTACGAAAATAAAATTGCCAAAGATTCCAAAGACAACCACAAAGCATTCTATAACTATGTCAAGAATCTAAATGGCAATGCTCATATCTGCTCTGAGCTAAAACAGAATGGCATTAAATATACTGATCCGAAGGATATTGCCAATATCCTGGCAGATCGATTCAGTGCCAACTTCACCCCCCTCTCACCCCCTAAATGGCCCATCTCAATACCGGAAGATTGCCAAATTCCAGTAATAACGGCCACACAGGTACAAAACGCACTCTCTAAAGCCAAGAATACAGCATCCATGGGACCAGATGACATCATGGGCTGTGTACTACATGAACTACAAAATATGAACTGGCACCTCACCTAAGTGTCATGTTTAATCATAGCCTCACCTCAGGTTTCATGCCCACTGAGTGGCGCAGAGCTACAGTTATCCCAATCCACAAGGGGGGATCCACCTTGGATCCCGGAAACTACCGTCCCATCAGTCTGACAAGCCTTATCTGCAAGGCCATGGAGCGTATTATCATGGAACTTATAAACAAAGACATTGGCAACCTTCAAACACTGGACCCCACCCAGTTTGGGTTTGTGAAGGGCCGATCTTGTCTCCTGAACCTGATTGACTTCTTTGAATCAGTCTCCAGAGCAATGGACAAGGGTAAGGTGGTCCACACAGCCTATCTAGACCTTGCCAAGGCCTTTGACACCATCCCCCACTCTGGAATCATAGATAAACTTACTAAGTTGGGTATTAATCCCTATGTCACCCAGTGGGTTGCTAAATGGATTACTGACAGAACCCACACTGTAAAAGTAGCCGACTCCAAATCCAGCTCCAGACAAGTGATAAGTGGAGTACCTCAGGGTTCAGTCCTGGGACCGCTCTTGTTTGGCATCTACTTCCCTGAAGTACAGGTCCACACTAAGGGACTCTGGCTAACAAAGTTTGCAGATGACTGCAAACTGGGAGCCATTATTGAATCCCCAAATGATGTGGATACTCTACAAAAGGGCCTTACAGAAACAGATGCTTGGTGCCAGAGCCATGGGCTCAAGCTCAATGCCAAGAAATGTATTGTTATCCCCTTTGGGAAAAAACATGTATCCATGAATTACCATATAGGTGGCAGTACACTAAACACAGAAAGTGTGATAAGAGACTTAGGGACACAGGTGGACAGTGGTCTCACCTTCGATAACCACATCGCCACAACAGTCAGGAAATCCTTCTATGTGGCACACCTCATCACGAAGGGCTTTTCATCCAGAAAAAAGGAGGTCATTGTCCCACTGTACTCATCCCTCATTAGTCCCATTATAGAATACAACGCCCCATTTGGTATGTACCTCTCAAGACATCTGCAACAACTGGAAAGGCCTCAGAAATACCTCACTAAAAGAATCACAGGCCTAAAGCAGATGCCCTATGCTGACCGCCTTAAAAAACTCCAGCTATACTCTGTCGCATATCGTCTACTCAGAGGCGATCTCTGCTTAACATACAAGGCCATGTCAAACCCAGAGCTGTTGGACATGCTACACCTAAAGAAATCCCAATCCCTCAGAGCTACACGCTCCAGGGATCTAAGCCTTGTCATCACAATAAACAAAACATGCTGGAGAGATAGGTTCCTGACCCAGAGACTCCAAAGACTCTGGAATAGATTGCCCGTACATGTCAAGAAGAGTGCCTCTTTGGACCTCTTCAAGAGGAACCTTGACGATTGGATGGGAGAAAGGAAATTCACCCCAGGGATCACGTCAGTCACCCTGCTAGACAGGGGTCCAGGAAAGTAAATAATGTGGGAAGAAATAGCCAGGGAATTGTTATGGCTAGGCTTGTATAGGCCCTAGGGCTGATAGCCTAGTACCAACCTATGAACCTATGAACCTATAAACCTGACAGTTGCCCAAATGATTAACATAATGGTATAATTACCCTCTATGTTACGCAAGGACACAACAAACTTGTTGACAAGTACTCTGTTAGTGATGACATTGCCTAACATACTTACCTTGAACACATGCCTGAATTTGCAGTGGAATGGGTACCCTCACTGGCCCTGCCTCTACAACAAGGCTGACTGAGCTCCCACAGTTAATCTTAAGTTTCTCATCCTCCAAAGTGTTCACACTCTCTGCATATTGCCTGCAGCATCAGCTGCAGCCTATAGCACACACACCTCTATGTAAAAGTAGATGCTACAGACATCCTAATAGCACACACATATGTATGTAAAAGTAGCTACTACAGACATTCCCTCTGCAATGATATAGTATCTTGACTCCAGGAATGTTCAGCACAACATATTAGAATGGACTTCTAATCAACATGAAGGCCTTATGTCTTGTTCAGTGGTTGCATGTCATTTGCTGATTATACTGCAAATCAGCTGTGTTGGCCTCAATTAGCAGTTTACAGCCACATATTGGTTAAGAGGGAATCACCTGATAATGATAACCATGTTAAAAAGGCAAACAACTGACTAGGGGAACTAGTCTGTATGACACTTTCTTCAGACAGTAACCACATTGCCAAAACTTTATACATATATATGTGTATATATATATATCTATATATATATATATATATATATATATATATATATATATATATATATATATATATATGCACATATCAACAAGGGAGTATTATACTCTGTCAGTTATGTAAACTTTTTTGTATTTACAAAATGATGCATATGTGTGAATATACATGGGGGAATGGGGATTTCAGCATTAAGCCTTTCTTAGAACTGTAATGATAACATGTCATTGATCTCCAGATCTGTTACACATACAGGGGATGTACAGTACATCAAGGGAGGAATGCTTTTTGTCAATGTGCACACTGGTCTCATGGAAATGTCCCTCTATACAGGTTGTAATGCCAAGCTGCTATTTGTTTGGCACTGTTGTTTTGACATATTATCAGGAAGGGTTTGCCCCTAGGGGACACAATACAATGGACTCCTGTGTTGGGTGTGTCATTATATAGCAGTATCTGTAATGGCATACATTGGAATAGCTGACTATTGCTAGTATCTGAGTTGTATCCACATGGTTAGTATGTGTGCACACTGTGGAATATGACAGGTGTGATCAAGCAGTGGATAATCCCAACCATTCTGTTCTTGCTGTACCTCTACACAGTGTGCTTTCACATATGTGATCCTGACATGTGCTCACATTTTGTTGTCTTTCAGGAAAGATGCATGCCAGATGATGTGCCTGTTTTATGGATGCTGAGAATGATATCATCCTAGAAGGCCTCCATCAAAACCATGAACTCCTACTGTCCCGGGGTAGGCACAACAGGGAACAGTGGACAGCACTGTGTGCTGACCTTGTCAATAATATGAATGCCATAGGTCATCAGAACAGGACATATGGGGAAGTTTGACACTGTGCCACAGATGTCATTAATGCTGCCTCCAGAAGAGCAGCAGATGTGGCCAGGGATCATGGTGTCACCGGTGGAGGACCTGCACCACAACAACCACTATCAGCTACAGAGGAATTCCTGGTACACCTAGGAACACACAACACCTCCCAGACATCCATCACACTGTATAGCATGGATGTGGGTGACACAGTTTCCAAGGCAGAGGACTGTCTAGGTAGGCTTTGTTTGATCAACATTGAAACACTGTAGCATTCAGTGTATCAGGGTATAGATACATTTACATGGGTGTCAGGTGTTTATTCTTTGGGGAATGTTTAACTGTAGTTTGAGTCTCATGCTCATATTGTGGCCCACATATCAATTAAAAAAGTAATTACTGTAAATGTGAGATATATGGATGTATTACCCTCATTTAGTGCAACAGAAGTGGTGTTTACATTACCTCTCCGTCAACTTTCCACAGGTCCCTCAGGAATCGGACAAGGCTGTAGTCCTGCTCCTGGTAAGCACAACTCTGTTTTGCTACAGATGTAGATTTACTGCAATGTATTTCCTAAACTTTCATCCCAGGCCTGATTGCTGGATTGCTGTACTGTCACCATAATTGCCAATTGCACAGATATTTTCTGACTGCACACACTTGAGAGTCATACTTATGCCTTGTAGGTGTGACAACACTGGTAGATGTGCCAATATTGTCAGGACATTACAGATTGCCATATGTGTCAACTGTACAGAGTCTTCACAAATGTCAGCAGTGTTGCTGATGAGATTGCAGTGTAAAGAGCTTTTATTTACAAGTAACTACAGATGTTTGTGGGAAAAGTAATATCCTCATGTCTTACTATATGTGGTTGGGGAATAAACACGTCTGTAATAGTAACAACAGTGTATACAGTTTTACATATATCACAACATAGTACTGCAGAGCATAATAGTGCAGATATTAATGTACTTCTTTTCCCTTTCTTAACACAAGTGACCATGGAGGTTGGTCTCTGTCCCCTACACAACCCAATGCCGGTGTCTCTTCAGACTCTGATGATGATAGTGGCCAAATTGAGACACAGGTGGGGGTTTTAGGGGATGAATCTGTCCCACAGGTTTACATCCCTGTTCTGCCCTCATTATTAGCACACAAGATCAGTATACCTACATATACCCAATCCCCGGAGGCCACAGATATCGGACGATCAGAGGGTGGGGACATTAAACAGGAAAGTATGGCATGTACAGTTCCAGTGAGTGTAGACATTGGCTATAGCCAGAGAGCTGGTGAGGTTCCACAAAGGAGGATTGAGTGGGGTGCTCATAGGGGGCCTGCTGTCCTTCCACCACCTGTCACAGGTTTCTCATCATGGGTCACTTGGCGTATGTTTTCGGCCATCATGGAGGCACAAGCACATTCTGTAAGGAATTCCAGATGAATGCTTAGAGTTATGGATGCAGCACAGTCTGACATCCATGACTGCTTCCACTGCATTGGTGATATCCTGTATTGGTTCACTGATGCAGTGGAAAGAAGGAGGTCTGAGACATATCGAGAATATTTGTCTTGGAACACATATTGTCTGTGATGGAATGACTGACTGGAGTTGAGCGTCGGACTTGTGGAGGTAGGTTAGTAACTACATCTACTGAAAGTCCACATAACCATGCTTAATCACGCTCCGATAGTGGCAGAATATCTAGTGCTCCAGAGGGGAGTGCACTGTCCACACCAAGACATGACATTTCATTGGCACTTGGTCCTGGTCATTCTCATGGAGGGCATGGTCCCAACAGACAGCAGTCACCATCAGATACTAGCACAGATTCTGACCTTGGCCATGCAGATGCCAGTGAAACTCCTGGCAGAACCACTTCCTGTGTTCTGGGGGGAGGAGACGGTGAACTGTCAGCTCTACCATGCACGGTTCACAGCTGTACAATATACACACATGTATGGCTAGCATTGAGCTTGATTGTGTTCACACACACTGTCACAGACCACTGTCAAAATTAAGTCATCTACTGACACACATGGCACATTTCCCATGTTCCATCTTGCCTGCTTCCCTTCCTGACTCACACACATGCTTTAAACCTACTGGGTCATCCTTGGCCTCCTGCACTCCCACACCTCACCCTTTGTAAGTGATGATACCTTTTCCACATCTCTGTCTTCCTCATCTTTGATGCATGGAAGTGAAGCTGTGTCTGATGCACAGGGTGACTATATAAATTAATATGTAATTGTGTAATGCAGTGTTGCTTTGCCATGCCATTTGTACTGATCACTGACAGATACAGTTTGCTGACATTTGTAGTGAGTAAGCCACATAATTTTGTGTAACTTATGTTGTATGATGTTGTAATGGCTTTATACTTACACAATGAAAGGTGTGTCATGGACCTGTTTATGGTTCAGTTGCAAGAGTCTTTAGGAGACTCCTATGGATGCACAACAGCAATAAACCCATAGACATCACAGCACAGGATGGAATGTCAGCACAGAAGACATATGTCTCCAGTAAGGGACAGCGGTATATGCGCAAGGTTTCATAGGGTCATATGTGTATAACAGGCTGTTAAATAAAAACAATGATAACAACACAGGAGGCTCAGATGCAAAAGTTTACTAGTGTACACCAGGATGCAAAAAACCATACAAGTACAGAGTTTTGTCTGACATGATGCAGGAAATACACAATTTTATATAGTCTTACATTCAAGCTGTGCCCACCTTACTGACGTGGTTAGTTACAGGGCACCTACATCACTATGGTCTATAATATTCTATTCATAAGAAAAAGCTGATGTTATACATTTTAAAAGTTTTCCCATGGGAATAATACAGCCTTGCAAAGCACCTGGTTCATTATAATGTCTTTCTGTAAATGTTACTCCTTCAAGATTTCAGGCCTGCTCGAATACAATAGTTGGTTCAGTCTTGTAATATACTTCTTTGTTCTTCTTGCAACTTTACTTTAGCAGTTGTGTCTTATCTTTGATAATATTCACAAGGCCAATTATCCCAGAGGAAGGAAGAAGATTTTCAATGCTTTATACATTTAATTTCCTGACCCAGCAGATAATCATTAGTGAAAACATAAGCTTGCTGAGCTGGCTACTGCCAGGGTCAGAGTTCAAATGCACTGCAGCTCCAAAGCTTCAAGCAATTACATGTAAAATCATTCTTATTGCCATATTGTAAATAGAATAAAATGCATTATATACTATTTGCTTTTAAACTAACACTTTATACATGTTCAAATACATATTTTTCTAACATTTTCCTCCCTTTTAATACTTTTTTATTCTATTCAGAAACATAAACAACGTTATATCGTCCCCTAGCCTTCTCCTTTAAGGACTTTCAACTAGGCAAGTCATTTAGTTTATATTTCGGAAAAAGTTTCGTCTGGAATCAATAGTTCCAATTCAATGTCTTGGTACAAAGTTTCAGTTACAGATATATCAACAAAATCTTTGACTAATCTTTTCATGCAGGGGATCCCACAACAGACACATGCTCCTAATAGAAGCAGACCAACACAAATAGCAATCAAAATATTCATTAGGATAGAACCCCACCCACCAAACAGACTCTGGAAAAAGTTTGTCAGTGGGTTTGGGCCTGGTTTAGTCATGGCCGATACCTGCTGTATTACCTCTAGGTGGTCATTAATCTCGTGTCGATTGTCTGGTATGAATGCACAGCATTCTTCTTTGATAAGCGTGCACGTACCACCTCTCGCCGCTAGGGTGAAGTCAAGAGCCATTCGATTTTGTAGCACAACAGTTCTCATTGCATTCAGTTCATCAGTCACTAGTTCGAGAGCAGAAAAAGTTGCGTTACTCATTACTTCGAGAAGCTTCGACAGTTTTCTCAACTCCCAGATCGATTTGACTGCTCCATATGCTGGAAATATTCCAGCCCAGGATATAACACTGTCACTCAAGTCCATATGAGTCAATTTTTCTTTATCTTTCACGGAATGATGGTTCTTCCAACCAGCTTCGATTTTTCCCATTGGATTTACAGGTTTTCCGATTGGATCTTCAGGTTTTCGGGCTACATCTCTTACATTTCCTATCTTACCTAGAGGTAATTCTGCAGTATGCCTTATAGCCGGAACCAGATAATCCAAAAAACAACTGCCGGACCAATTCTCAGGTAGCCATTTGTATGCCTTTTTCCCACAAACAAAATAACAGTTTTCTACTTTAGTACTGATGTGGGTTAATTCTGAATGAAACATTTTCTTGTCTATAACAGACAATTGTTTATGCAAGACAGGATTTCTCTGCACATCACTTAATGTTGTTTTCATTAAGCTCAAATATGAATCATAATTTGTGTTACAAACAGTGCCTTTATCTTTAGCTTTAATATAGCATTTATAAGATATAGTTATGTTACAGTTACTCCAACCCACTTGGAGTGTATCATTCTTATAGAAACATACAATTCCCCTCTGTGTAATAGGCAAATACAATGCAATTTTGTCCTGTGATCTTACAGAACCTGTATCAAAAAGTAAATTTTCCCAAGTCTCATTTATCCCCAAGGGGACAGCGGACATCAACAGTCCTCCATATGCTGTTGGTATGGCAGTACAAACCCAGCAATTTGAAATGTTCATAGTCTCTACATATACACACTTCATAGCTAGGTACGTGTTAAAGTTTGGATGCCAGTCTATAGACAGTTCATCACGTTTTTCCACTTTCACTTGTGTGGTTATATGTAGGAAAAACCACAACAAAAGGAAAGTCATCACAATCATAGTCAATAAATGCATAGTTAGCAAGATGATTAAACAATATCTTCAGGGTTGATCTGCATTTTTACTCATTTCGCTCTTGGCCATCCTGCCTTTGTTGTGTATCAGTCACAAAATGTTTATCAAGTTGAAAATTCTTTACCGGTTTGCAGTGCGTCAGGTGGACCCAGGACAACCTCTCAGCAACTTTGACTGCAGTAGGCGTCGCCAACAGTACCTGGTACGGTCCTTCCCACTTTGGACTCGCCCAATTCTTCCTCTTCGTGACCTTTAACCACACCCAGGACCCTGGGGTCAGCACTGCTTCCAACAGTCTGGTCTGTCTTTTATCTGAAAAAGAGTTCAACTGCAAAACAGTTTTATTTGTTAACAGTTTCTTCATATAGCTAGCTAATGAGCTGCCAGCCTCTAGTTCTGCAGGCTTGAGAGCTTTCCACTGTGGCACATAATATGCCCTTCCAAATATCACTTCAAAGGGGGTCAAACCCTTTACATTTGGAACTGTTCTCATGCTCAGCTGTGCCAAAGGCAAACAGCAAATCCAATTCTTCTGTGTTTCATTTATTAACTTCCTCAACTTGCTTTTTAAAATTCCATTGTACCTTTCCACCAGTCCTGCAGACTGTGGGTGGTAAGCACAATGATTCTTCAAGGAGATCCCAAAGAATCTCCCAAGTTGGTGAATCGTCTGATTAACAAAATGTGTCCCATTGTCACTATAGATTCTTTCTGTATGCCAAATCTAGGAATTATTTCTTTTATTAGGGCCTTTGCCACTGTTGCTGCATCCGGATTTTTAGTTGGAAAAGCTTCTACCCATTTGGAAAACATGTCTATAATTACTAAACAGTATTTTTTCCCTTCACATTTATTCAATTCTATTTAATCCATACAGATAGTATGGAACGGATATGGTGGTATAGGAAAACTCCCTTGCTTGGGTTTGAATGCTCCTTGTGCATGATGTTTGTTACAGATATGACATGCTGCACAAAATTTTTGTGTGAAGTTTGTGAATCCATATGTTTGGAATATTCGATTTACTAACTGTACCATCCCCCCTGTTGAGACATGGCACTGCCCATGGCTCAACAAAGCTGCATATCTAAATAAATTAGACGGCATTATTGTTTTTTTCTCTTTGGAGATATACAGTCCATTTTCGAGGATTGCACTTCGTTTCTCACATTTCTGTTTCTCTGCCCTCGTAGTTAGTGTCTGCATTGTTTTTAACATTTCCAGATCTAAAATCTCAGAGGGTTGTAATTCCTCGGTTAAAAGTAAAGTTTCTGAGTCTGAGGCTGCTTGCTTCGCAGCTGCATCAGCTTTTGCATTTCCTTTTGAAATTGCATCCTGTTGTTTTGTATGAGCTAAACATTTACAAATAGCTACTTTAGTAGGTAACTGAATGGAATCTAACAAGTTCAAAATAAGTTGCGCATGATTAATTGGTTTGCCAGTCGATGTTATCATTCCCCTATTTTTCCATTGCTGTGCAAAAACATGCACTGTAGAGAAAGCATACTGACTGTCAGTATATATGTTCACACATTTATCTTTCGCTAGAGTACAAGCCCGTGTTAAGGCTATCAGTTCTGCTGCTTGAGCAGACAGGTTATGCTGTAAGGGTTGGGCTTCTAAAATCTCTGTATCCGTAACTACTGCATATCCTACTAGGTTTTTTCCTGTAGGACCCTTTCTGCATGAACCGTCCACATAAAATGTCACCTCGGCATCATCCAAGGGTATATCAGTGAGGTCTTGTCTGGGCAAAGTTATTTGCTCAATTTCCTGCAGGCAGCTGTGCGGTGTGCCATCCACAGGAGTTGGAAGTAACGTTGATGGGTTTAATGTTGTACAACGTTCAGTTACCATATGAGGTTGGCTCAGCAGTATGGTCATACATGAAAGATGTCTAGCAGGAGATAGATATGCTATTTTTTCTTGCAGTAAAATTATCACGACTGCATGAGGCACTCTCAATGTGAGAGGGTGGAACAACACCACTGAGGCCGAAGCCTGTACTGCCATTGCAGCTGTGACTACTGCTTGCACACAGTGAGGCAACGATCGTGCCACTGGGTCTAACTGTGATGAATAGTAAGCTATGGGGCATTGCTTATCCCCATGCTGTTGCGTCAAAACTGACGTCATGTATTCCTGTTTACAATCTACGGTCTGAAAAAATCTTTTGTGGTTATTTGGAAGTCCTAAAACTAATGATGAAGCTATCAATTGTTTTAGTCTGCAGAAAGCTGTTTCTGCTTCAGGTGTCCATTGTAATACATCTTGTGCTGCCATTGGTGTTTTATATATTAAATCAGCCAGCAGAGCAGATTCTAAAGCATAGTTTGATATCCAGCTTCGACAAAAATTAGTCGTTCCCAAGAAGGACATCATTTCCTTCTTGGTTGCTGGTTTGGGTGCCTGTAAAATCGCTGTTTTTCTGTCTTCGTCTAATATTCTACTTTCATTGGATATTACATATCCTAGGTATCTAACCTGTTTTCTCCAAAGTTGTAATTTACTTTTGTTTACTTTGTGTCCTTGTGCTGCTAAAAATTTCAATAATGCTATCGTATCTTCCCTGCATTGGTGTTGGGTAGGGGCTGCTAGCAAGATGTCATCTACATAAAGTAGAATCTGACTACCTCCTGGTGGAGTAAACCCTGCCAGGTTGCTTGCCATTTCTTGTGCAAATATTGTTGGACTTTCACAATATCCCTGCGGTAGCCGAGTATAGGTATATCTTTTACCCTGAAATGTAAATGCAAACCAATACTGGCTATCAGGATGTATAGGTATTGAAAAGAAAGCATTGCTTATATTTACCACAGTAAAATATTTTTGTTGTGGCTTCAAATCATTCAACAAGGTGTGTGGGTCTGGCACCGTAGGTGCTCTGGGTATTATTGCATTGTTTACAGCTTGTAAATCCTGTACCATCCGCCATTCCCGTTTGCTTTTTAACAGGAAATAGAGGGTGTTACATGGTGAATCAAGAGATTCTACCAGTACTCCTTCCTTGAGTAATGCTGCTATTATAGGCTTGATTCCTTGCTCTGCATCTTTCCTCAAGGGGTATTGTCTTTTTTGTGGTCTAAATGCTGATTTTGGTGTAATAGTTACTGGTCCTGCTGTTTGAATAAGTCCTACATCTGATTTACCTGTTGACCAAAGAATGTTTGGTATGTCACACAAGGCTTTTTCTTCTTCTTCTAATAAGAATGCTAATCAGCTGTCTTCACTAGTTTGTAAGTGTACAGCTGGATGTGTCTGTGTTAACCAATTCAATTTCTGTTTTGTATTCCCTGTTCTGATAATTCTAAATCAGTTTGTTTTTCCCATCTTGTTACTTTTTCTCCTAAGTCTGCCCATCTCACATCCTTATTCTTTGTCAAACTGACATGTGGTAGTCTATTAGATTTGTACAGTGTCATGAATTCCTGAGGTAATGAACAGCTTACCACACTGTTTCCCTCAGTATCCCAATACAAGGTTCGTAATACTAATCTGTTAGCAGGATTTTTGAATAATTCTTGCTCATATTCTTTATTAGGTCCTGGCATGCTACAGTAGTATAGAGTACAATGTAACAAATGCTGTTGGTCAGTGTCAAGGGAGGGGGCCTTACTGATGGCTACATTCATCAGTTCCTCGGTTACTGCCCCTGGACCAGTCGTAACTAGGTCCTGGCTGCACCAGTAAAAAGTTTCACCCTCCGGTCGCACCACAAAAGTATCCATTTGTCTTTGTGCCTCCATACCCTGCATAGTGAGAACTACCGCTATGCCAAATATCTGCATAAGATCTCTTCCCAGTAAGTTTACTGGACATTTTGCAGAAACTACAATTTTACTTTTCTGAGTCATACCTGAAACAGGGTCAGTTATTGCTATATCATGGGAGAGTGGCTCCCTATATAGCTGTCCATTTGCTGCTTTCACTAATATATAATCAGGTGATTCGGAATTTTCTGGTAACTTTGAGGGGTGTATCAAAGTTCGTGACGCTCCTGAGTCACACAAGAATTTCACTTCCCTTCCTTCCACCAGAAGTGTAACTTCCGGTTTTGTGTCTGCCAAATAGAGCTCCAAGCTCAGTAATGCCAAATCTAAAATTTCACTTTCTTCATCCTCTACATCTGCTTGCACTTCCTCTGTTCCTTCCACTACATTTACGTTTGCCCTTTGTTTGTTTTCCTTCCCTGATGATTTCTGATTTTCATCACTATCATATAGTCAGTCCTCATCACCTTTATTTTCTGTAGTCACCTTTTTATTTAGCCTGCAATCCCTTGCTAAATGTCCTTTCTTACCGCACTTAAAGCACTCACCTTTCTTTTTTCTTTCTTCAAAATCTTCTGAACTTTTGTCAGATTGTCTATTTCCCTGGGTATTTTTCTTACCCTTTTTACCTGACTGTACTACAAAGACCTCAGCTCCGTCTTCAGCTGTGAAGACTTGTGTCTTCTTTTTCTTTTTACTATTAAAGTGTCTTTCAGCATGTCTAGCATATTCAAGTAAGGCTTGTAGCCTACTTGTTCGATGATCTATCATATGCTTTTTAATAAAGCTACTGATAGGTGCAATGCAACCTTTCAAAAACGCATTTTTCAGTTGCTGTTCATACGAGGTATCATGTGTCTGATTTTCAGGGATAGCCATACCACTATGGTTATTGAAACATTCCAATAATCTACCATAGTACCCATCTACAGTTTCATTCTCTTGTTGTATGCATTGGTTAATGCAAGTCCAATCTGCTCTAGGTTTCCATTTTTCAGAAATTCGATCTGTAAGACCTTTCACTCTGTTGTCTAATTCTGCGTCACTATGTGGGAGTGGTTTAAGCTCTGCATTACGAGGATTCCAGGTGCCACAAATCATGTGCCAGTCTGGACCCACAATCTGTCTAACTACCTTTTCTACTTCTTCCCCATTCAAGTGGTAACTTAGTCTCATACCTTGTAAATCTTGTAGAAACTTTGTGTAATTAACTTTTGGATGAGGGATTCCCTCTGTAGCTTTCCGAATATCTTCCAGTGTCCATGGTCTATATACTAGAAGAGTTGGGTCTTGCCCTTCCTGTCCTGCCTGAGGATTTGGTACCTCGATTAGTGGACAGATTTCTTCCTCACTCTCCTCTAGTGTGTTTCTCCCTATTTGATATAAGTCTGTGTCCCCAAGTGTTTTACGTGTCCGGGACCTAGTTTCAATAGGATCTCTAACAAATGGTTTTAGTGTTCTTGTGACTTCAGGATAACATGGAGGTGGACCAGCTTGCCCTCCTGCGTCATATCCTGAAAAAGGCATTGGAGGGGGTGGAAAAGGAGGGGCCGTCGCTATTACTGTATTATTATCCTCTTTATCTAAAAATAACGTCTTAGCATTTTTAGTTTTTTGTTCCCTTCGGTTTACTTCCTCAATCCACCTGTGTGCCTGAGGAATGCCTAATCGCTGTTGTTTTTTTGCCTGACCTTCTGCGTCAGATTTAAGCTGTTTTAAAAGTTTAACTAATGAAATCTTGTTTAATTTACCGTCAAATCCGTATTTATTAACCCATTTTGTATAATACCTTACATTATCAGCCCGTTGTAATCACAAAAGTATCCATTTGTCTTTGTGCCTCCATACCCTGCATAGTGGGAACTACCGCTATGCCAAATATCTGCATAAGATCTCTTCCCAGTAAGATCTACAGAAAATACAGAAAATAAAGTTGATGAGGACTGACTATATGATAGTGATGAAAATCAGAAATCATCAGGGAAGGAAAACAAACAAAGGGCAAACGTAAATGTAGTGGAAGGAACAGAGGAAGTGCAAGCAGATGTAGAGGATGAAGAAAGTGAAATTTTAGATTTGGCATTACTGAGCAAGGCCATGTCCAATCCTGAATTAATGGACATGCTCCACCTCAGAAAATCCAAATCCATCAGAGCCACGAGAACAAGTGACTTAAACCTCAACACAGAAATAAATAGAACGTGCTGGAGGGACAGATTCATAACCCAGAGGCTCCCTACACTCTGGAACAGAATCCCAGTCCATGTTAGGCAGAGCCCCTCACTGACTCTATTCAAGAGAAATCTCGACGAGTGGATGGGAGATCGTAGGTTTACCCCGGGGGTCATCTCTTTGTCACTACTAGACAGAGGCATAGTAAACTAAACCCTAAAAGGGCGTAGTATTCTCATCCTAAGGGGTGGTGTAAGCCACATACACTCTGGCTAGGCTTATAAATGCCCTAGGGCAGATAGCCTAGCACGAACCTATGAACCTATATATTTTGCGTCATCAGTTAGGGGCGGATCTCGCGAGTTTTTAGTGCACTGATTTCCCATTCTAAAAGAAAATGTTACATAACCCTTTTCACCACGTGGTATTTCAGTTCCTTACACAGTTTATCTAGAATAACTGCCTACCTTATTCTGTTTCCCTGATCTCTGACAAAATATACAGTAATTTCCTTTTGTCCCTGATCTGTATAACAAATCTCTGACAATGACATTTACTGTAACCTAGTCCCTGATCTAAAACAGAAAAAAGGCAAATATCTTCCTACCTGAGCCTCCTGGGTCGACCAGTTCGAGACCGCTCTTCGACCGCAGATCAGAAAGTGGCCAGCCTCTCAAAACGACAATTCAGTCGGAGGTCTTTGTGTTTCAAGAAGAACCGTTTCGGTAGCTTCTCCTGCGCAGTGTTCGACCACCGGTACACTCTGATCTGTAGCTGTCTGAGGGCTTCCGGTTCAAGGAGGACCAAACTGTTAAATAAAAACAATGATAACAACACAGGAGGCTCAGATGCAAAAGTTTACTAGTGTACACCAGGAGGAAAAAAACATACAAGTACAGAGTTTTGTCTGACATGATGCAGGAAATACACACTTTTATATAGTCTTACATTCAAGCTGTGCCCACCTTACTGACGTGGTTAGTCACAGGGCACCTACATCACTATGGTCTACAATATTCTATTCATAAGAAAAAGCTGATGTTATACATTTTAAAAGTTTTCCCATGGGAATAATACAGCCTTGCAAAGCACCTGGTTCGTTATAATGTCTTTCTGTAAATGTTACTCCTTCAAGGTTTCAGGCCTGCTCGAATACAATAGTTGGTTCAGTCTTGTAATATACTTCTTTGTTCTTCTTGCAACTTTACTTTAGCAGCTGTGTCTTATCTTTGATAATATTCACAAGGCCAATTATCCCAGAGGAAGGAAGAAGATTTTCAATGCTTTATACATTTAATTTCCTGACCCAGCAGATAATCATTAGTGAAAACATAAGCTTGCTGAGCTGGCTACTGCCAGGGTCAGAGTTCAAATACACTGCAGCTCCAAAGCTTCAAGCAATTACATGTAAAATCATTCTTATTGCCATATTGTAAATAGAATAAAATGCATTATATACTATTTGCTTTTAAACTAACACTTTATACATGTTCAAATACATATTTTTCTAACACAGGCTAACAAAAACAATGGCATCACTCAGTCTACTCTTGCATCTCTCATGTATGACATGGTCTGATACTCTTGATTAGTGTCACCATGGTGTCTGTACATAACACATCTGCAAGCTATGCTGATGGAGATGACCCTTCTACAAATTTCCTGTTTCCATTACAGACATTTTTCCTACACCAGTTATGATTGTCTTGTTCTGCATCCCATTGTGTAACTTGCACATGATGTGTGTAACAGCAGATGTGTGCTTCACATGCATGAGGAACCTGTTACATATAGGGTTTAGTGTCTGTGTTACATGCCTGTCTCTTCAGCATGTACTATTTATACCATAGTGATGGTGTAGGTGTGTAAAACAGGTAATACATGTGTTAGATCTGCCTTGGATAACCAGGAGGTACACAGTGGGATCTGACACCTCCCTGTTTTGCAGCCATACACATCCCCTCCAAAGCATATAGGAGACAGACTACATATGTACGTTCTTGACATGGACTGCATCAGACATGTTATCTGCAATGTGCATTGGTTTACCATGGAACCTGAGTGACTGCTACAGTTGTAAGATATGCCTGTTTAGTGACATAGCAAAGGTCCAATTGCACTCAATCATAGGTGTGATGAGTGCCAAATATGGTATAACAATGACAGTCTGGGATTTACATGCTATACCTTTCTGTATAGGTTGTACAAAACTGAATGGATCCCCACATCTTACCGACCAGTGAAAGTCAAAGGCAACATTACTTTCTGTCTCCATAAGGTCATGGGTATTGATTCAATTGTGTGCGGTGTGCGGACACTACTGTATTTTCCAGGGGTGGATACTTCCAAATGGATAGTATTGTGAAGTCCCTGGCATTTACTATTTACCAGTGGCTCTGACAACACCTGAATGTGTGTCTCAGCCATCCTGGATACCTGTTGGTTCTGTGTGGGATTCAGTGACAGCTCCTAATAGGCAATCATCTGCTAATGTAGTCAGTCAGAGGTCAATGACAGTGCCGGTGACTGCAGTGAAGGGAATGGATACAAGGGGTACTCTATTAATGATGTCTGAGGGAAGTCCACTGTTGACTGATGTCATTATAGTGTAGGTCTACCCAATTCTATCTTCCCAGATTATGACTATTAGACACTTGGCTATCCATAAGCTGACATACAACTTTGTAAATAACCTACACAGTTTCCAGCAAGGCCTGCTGGCCTAATATTGTCAAACACCTTGTCAGGCCTTGGTAGGTAGAGTGAGTCATATTCCCATCATCCATTATATACTGTAAAACTCAATAAGTTCCACCAGTTAGGGTAGGTAGGCATGATCTGCCCTTAAGTAAAACAAACTTTTTTTGGTCCAGTGTCAGTAGGTGTATGACATTATTACTGATTGTATCCATGCTAACTCCTTTCATGGCTTTACATATCAGATGACTGACAGATCTGGGGACATGCTTGACACTGCATGCTAGTTGCCCTCTGTGCAACTAAATATTGCCGTTTCTTCCATCATGTTCCAAGAAAAGAGTCATCCAATGTGTCTGTACAGAGCAGGGAGAAACAATGGAGGGAAGCGTAATATGTATACCTTGTGAAGGTAAGGTGGGAGGTTTTGCACAGCTATTCTGCAATTGAACAGTACTCAAGTGGTATGTACTGCAAGGACACAATTATCTCATGAAGAATGCGGAAAGCATGGGAGTCCCCTGAATTGCTGGTGCCTGTTTATGACTACTGCTGGTCTATCCATAACCACTCTGTTATTGGATACCATGCTCCAATTATTTTTTCTGTCATCACATGCAAAATGTTACTACAAAGCTCCTGATGAGTAACAGGACACAGCCTGATTCTTCATCCACATGGTTGTCCTACATCATGAAAGGCTCTGTAGGCTTCACATACCATCCTCCAGGTAGATGCCTTGATTAGCAACCTGAGCAATCAGTTGGTTTTTGCAAGTATTATGCCTTCCGTACCAGGGTGGGTGGTAAGTCACTATGGAACTGACCAGATGATGATTAGGAGCAAAGCTGCAGTGTCACAATATAATGTGCAATGTTCAGTGACATAGATGTCCAGGCTTGTTGAAAAAAGCAGCACGGTGGTGGTGATCCATCTTGACACTTTTACAGCACTTCATGCATCCTGTCCTTCCACAGAGTAATGGTGGATATCTGTATGACATGGCTGTGAGGCCTACTGTGGAGGACTGTCCATCTTTGTCCAAAGTGTGTCCACCTGCCATATGTACTAGGTATGTCATATTGTACAGTTATGTACCACATCAAGTCACGCATCAACAAGTTTGCTGTGTGGTTGCTTGACAGGTATTAAATGCTTGCTAGGGCAATGTAATGTCAGCAAAGTTGAACAAGTCCTCTGTGCATGCACGGGCATCCACATCTTCACTGCAAGGTGTGCCTTCAAACATTGTGTTTCAGGCTGTCAACCTCAGGGGTGTGGCAGCATGACCCTAACTTTGCAGGACTTGCAGAGTGTCACATTTTTTAAGTATGGTATTGTGACCATGCCTAATGACAGGATTATGGCCAATCCATGGTCCATATCACTGACAAAAAAACTGTATGGCCCACTGTCAGGTGTTTTGTTACCTTAGGGGACCTACATAAAGATTACATGTTACATTTCACCATCTGTCAAGACACTGCCTAACAATGGCATGCTGTTGCGTACACACAAGCATTACTGCATTTTTAATGGCACTCTCAGTGACTGCCAGTGACATGTGGAAAGTGTGCCCACCACTCTACTCCTATGCCACACAAATAGAACATATGACAGATGTAACTGTATTTCAAACCTTGATTGCATGGTGTCTCACAGCATTCAGTACATATGGCAATGAGCATTTTGCCAACTTGCTCAGCTCACCTCATGCACCACCCACACCCACAACACACACACCTGCATGTGTGCAGTTCCTTACCAAACACATTCCCAAAGAACAGACACCTCAGAAAACCTACCTCTGGAAAGAACTGTACACATAACAGTGCAGGCACCACTGGTCTAATCAGTCACACACCTGAGGCACAACACAAAAGCAGATCTATTATTCATAGGTGAGTACATCTTGAGACACATTGAAGTCCATGTCACAGACTACATATGGGAAACTTTACAGTTAGCTGTGTGTGAGTTGACATGATACACCATACCACACACTGCCACAACTCAAGGACTATCAGGTGACATAATTATGACATCATATTTCCTGCAGGTGAGTATGACTAGGGACATACATCACCAGACTCTATGCAGATACATGACTGAGCTTACATACTTTGTGTCTCCTGCAGATATGCCCATAGCTTTCAGCTGCATTTGATCCTCAACTAGGATGATGGCTCAATACACACAGAACATGAGGGACTTACATAATTTCCTTAGTGTGTGGTGTCATTGTAAGGGGATCAACTATATGTTTGCCTGGGATGTCTTGCTCAACAGATGCCAATGCTTTGCCAGAGATGGTCTTCATCTCTTATCCCTGGGATTTAGAGTACTGACCAAATCTGCTGACACCCCCACTGGGCATCTTATAGCACTATCTAGAGGGAAAACTTTCCAATGTGAACACCACAACATTGTGGTTATGCTGCTACATGCTGGGAATGGCAATGCTAAACACCACTATGCAGATGGTGTCCCCACCCTGGAATATGCAGGCATTTGTGCAGTCAAAGACACCTGGCTCATGGCAATGGACAGCATCACAGCCATACCTGACTGCAAATTCTTCCACATGTTTGGCCTCAGACTGACAGTGTGCAAGGTAATGCAGGTGGTGTGTACATATTCATTAAGGATAGATACACATCCACATTTAGTGAAACACTATGCTTTCCCAGGGACACTGCAGGTCCTAATCGCTGCTGGAAGGGCAGTGATCAAGCTATTGCCAGATACAGGAGCAGCTCCATGAATCCAGACACCCATTGTGCTTATTTGCATGTACGTGTGTCTATCAAGATATATCAGTACACCATGGTTTGTGGTGACATTAAGTAACCACCAACTGTGTTGGTTAGTCATGTTGAAGCTCACTTGCCCAAAGGTTACTCCACATCCTTAACTACTATTCCCTGGACCAGTGGTGTGACATCCCCACAAGGGGAGGTGATGTAATGCTTCATGTATATCCCAATACGGGTGGCCACTGCAGCACCCCACTGTAAAGTCCTCCCTGGTGAGTTCTGAACATGGATCAGTCTTATTAAAACTATCAGACCTAACCCCCTCCTTGCAGGCAATACAAAAATATACTTTAGCAAAGCAATGTATTACCCCATATAGGATGGATTACATAGCATGACTGAACCTCCCCCCTCATATGGGACAGGCAAGTATGCAGAGCTCTGTACTCATGCATTATGTAAGCAACAGTTCAACTGCATAGACTCAGCTGTACCTGACAGGAGGAACATGGGCTCCTAATGGCACAACAAACCGGCGTGGTGGGCAACTGCCATTAGGAGGATGTAGAATAACAGATGGACATTTCTGTGTGAAAACAGGGGTGAGTGTGCCTCCTAAAATGGAGACACAACCTTCTCAGCTAAACAAGCACATAGTGTTTATGCGATGTCATGTAGAAACAGTATATTACAAAAATCAACCTTCCCCACAAAGCAGAATCACAATGCACAGTGTAGTTACATGTGAACCTCAGAGGACATGTCCTCTATCATAGTACTTATTGCATGTGCCACGGCTGATGTCTGCTTTAGACATGACTGCAGACAAACTAATTGTGGATTCCGCAAATTAGGCTTGTGTTGAACAGCATCATTGGCATGCACAGTGAAATTGCTTCATAGTGTTATCTGCATCTAGTGGCCTAGCAATCAGATATGTGTTATTTAGGTTTACCTTTATAACTTCGCAAATCAAATGTGTAACTAGTCAAATATCCAGTTTTAAAGGTTGGAAACTGCACTTTCGAATGCTTACAACACCAAAAGTGCTGAGCAATGAATTCGACATTCCAGGATGGTTTAATGTTTTCGAAACACCCAGCATTTCTGGATTTCTCCAAACATTGTTATGCACCCCCCACACTCCCTGCTAATTTAATACACTAACTCTGATGTCACACTACAGTGAGGGGAAGGGTACATGTTCTGATCCCCACTGCAGTACGATCTCCACTCAGAATGCCGAATTCACATGAGCGAATGCACACTGGCATTCACTCAGTTGTAATTTTTGCAATTTTTAGTTCATTATTATGGACTTTTGTAATCATACTTTCACACATCTGGCCATTGCAGATGTAAACCATTATTTATTCTAGCTATGTGGCTACAGTTACCAGTTTGGCCATATGTGGCTGTTTGCATTTGGATGGGCATGACTGTGGGCAAGAACAATGTGCCCTGTCCATTCTTTTTACACATTACACCACCTGCTAACCTATTGCTGTATGTGTGGTGACATACAGCAGGCACAGTGGTCTGTAGGTAAGTGCCTTATGTACTGTTGAGCCCTTACTTTCAATCCTTTTAGCAACATTATAAGTGCGTGATAGTTTAGTATTAATCACCATTATCAGTGTATATAGGAGAATACAGACATCCACACGCATATTTTTGTATATTACAGAGATGTATATAGAAATTTGGCTATGTGTGTGTGTGTGTGTGTACGATATATATATATATATATATATATATATATATATATATATATATATATATATATATATATATATATATATAAAATATATATATATATATATATATATGTTACGTAGATATATGGGGAGAGACCTAAGATGTATGTTATATATATATAGTTAAAGATAGATACATATAGGAATATCTCCATTTGTATATTCATAGAGATAGACATACTATCTATGGGAGAGAGAGAGATAGTGGTAGACAGATATGTATACATATATCTGTGTATATATAGACATATCTATACATAACAGGTCATTAGTTATAAACTGGCTCCAGGCCACACCTACCCGTACGCCAGTCCATGCATTTTGTGTGTTACAGATAATGACAGCTGTCCCTCTGTCTGTAGTACTGCGCTTCTCAAATTGTCCATGGCATTCTTCAGCTGTCTGATGCAATTAATATGTGACAGAGGTTAGCAATGTTACACCACACACAGTCTGTCAAAATGCTAACATAATACTACCTCACATCCAAAAGATGTGGATACTCTCAGATTAGAACCAACAACACCTTCACCCATGCTAACTTCACTAGTCCACTAAACCACACCAGCTGCCAGACAGAGTGTACTCATGCATCACACAATCAACACCATCAATATGTACATTGTTATTCCTGCATTAAGTGAGTCTCATACAATGTATGATCAATTTCTATGTCACTGCCCTGAGATTGCCTGGACTGCTGATATACCATTGATGAGTTACTGTTACAGCAGTTATATGGAAACACTGCTGTGTTGGGGGTGGGAGAACAACACCGCAACTTCTGCTGGGATACACAGTAGTCCAAATATCATATAACCCATCTGTTTAACATCTCCCTAGACTGATGTAGTGAATATACCATATATGAGGCCTAGTGACTATTAATGGACACATGACAGTGGACAGGGTATCTGTAGTCCCATGTGGATGTTACTTTTGTCTAAATAGCCACCATATTTACTTGTATAAATGTAGCAGATCCATACATGCTATACCATATCATAGTAATCCTTACAAGTACTGTATACTTTAGAGACTTACCTTGTAAATGCAGTGGTTGACAGAACTGTAGTTCAGGGCTGTCTCTGTCTGATGTAAGCAGTGCACAGCCAATACATGGATAGGTACTGGTTGTGTAGGTTGTCTGGCATCAAGTTTGATATATGTATGTGAGTAGGAGTAAGGTGTTATTCCCTAGGTCCCTAGGTTGTCACTGAATGTGCTATGCATTGTCTCTAAGCCAAAGCCAGGGTGAACTGAGCATGCCTACTTCTGCCTACAGGGAGATCAGCAGAGGGTTCCTCCTCCAAGTCCTCCTGTGCTGTGGGTGTGGTGACCTGGGCTTTTGTTGGAGGCTGTGTATCCTGTCCCTTTGCTGATTTTGCTGCAGCTGTTTCTGCAAGATCAGATTGTGTAGCATAGCCTATACTGTGAGCATATGTGCACATGTGGCAAGACAGTACTGCAGGGCTCCACCAGATATATCGAGGCACAGGAACTATGACTATAGAAACCCAAACACATGCTCTATGATGATCGTAGTTTGTATGTGTGTGTGTGTGTGTGTGTGTGTGTGTGTGTGTGTGTGTGTGTGTGTGTGTGTGTGTGTGTGTGTGTGTGTGTGTGTGTGTGCCTCATTATGGCATCCTTCTGTGAGTGTGTGTGCATTTCTGATGGGTGTCATCATCCAAGGTTGCATGGAGTAACCAGCATCCCCCAGTAAATGGTCATGTGGGATGTCCCCCTTAACAAATATCTGGTACAGCTGTGATGAGTGTCAGATATGGGAGTCATGATAACTGCCAGGTCTGCCAGCATACACATTCAGGTTAATCCCCTGGGCATTGCACACAACCTGGCAGTTGATGGAGTGGTACCCCTTACAGTTAATGTAGATGCTACACTGCTCACCAGGTGGTGCCTTGATGTGTAAATTAGTGCAATCTATAGTACTCAGTACTTCAGAGTAGTGTGCTACATGGTAAACTGTTGCATATTGCTGGCTCTTATCTCAGGGAAAAGGGGAAATAATATGTGCTCACTAGCATGTGAAAGCATAGCATCCAAGAATTGGTGGAATATCCCGGATGCAGATGCTTGTGACACCCCCATCATGTATTTGGAAAGTACCTGCAGCTAGTATCCTAAGGGCTACACATATCTTTGTTTCCACTGAAATGGGTTCCCCTCTATTAGCTCTGGGTCTGAGTTGAGGGCAGCACAGCTCAGTGATATCCTGTAGTATGTCCCTGTCCACCCTGTAGCACTCTACAATCTTCCGCTCATGTAGCTCCTGGAAGGTTACCCTGGACCTGAACACTCTTCTCCTTCGCTGCCTAGGCCTATTGTCAACAGCACCTGCAGCATTGACCTCAGCATCTAGCACATACAGATGTACTAGACCTGCAGCAGCCCCTAGCATTATCTCAGTTAAAATTCCCAAGTCTGTACTCCAATGGTGCAGGATATTGGGTGAAAATTAGAATGCATAGTGTATGCATACTTTATACAGCTCTGTTGTAGGTGCAGAATGTGTGATTGGCAAACTATGATGCATTCCATCTTCCTACAATATAATTAACATACTTTAACGGCCCTATTTCAGTGTGCAATACTGCGCACAGCACCACCCCATGCAGCATAGCTTATACAAAGGTCAATATGTCTAATTGAATATATCTGGTTTTGAGAACATTCTCAGCCAGGCAGCATGCTGATCAAACATGTGCACCTAAGCTTAAAAGAGCTTAGAAGTGAGGAGACACCCTCACTAATGTCAGCCACATCCTGTGTAAACATCAACATGGTGTAAGATCCTACACTAAGGGGATATGTGGACTAGGGTTACCACCTGTCCCACTTTGCGAGGGACAGTCCCTCTTTGGGCAGTTGTGTCCTGCAAAAAAATTGTAAAAATGGCAGATGTCCTGAGATTTTAGGACAAAATTATTTCCTATATTTTATGTAATAGTTGCATAAAACAGTTATTCTGTATCTGAAACACCTAAATGTTATAAGAAACAGAATAAGCAACTAAAATGCTACAAGAATAAGCTTTTATTTAGGCAATAAAGTGAGGTTCTGTCCTTTGTACTGGCTGTGGGTATGTTTCGACCTGCAAAATCTGACGTTTGAACCAAAAATGTCCCACATTGGGCATTTGAAAAGGTGGCAACCTTAATGTGGACACGATTACTCCTTTCTGCTATTCAATAATCCCACTTCAACTGCATACTTATCCATGCTGACAGCCTAGAAACTACACTTTTCATAGCCCTATCACCTTAGCAACATCAGCAATGCACCACTGTAGGGAGCCCATGCAAGTTCCTATAATACATTTCTGTCACATACTAAAAACTTCTTTTTTTTCTATTTTTTTTTTTCTGTTAAGCTTGATTGCACACTGTGGTGTGTAAAGCAAACATCCTGAGATTATTAAAAAAATATATTAATTTAACTTATTCCCTTTAATCTTTCTGACATGCAAAGTAATAGTTTTGTTCATATGCGTATATGATATTACATTTTCAGGGGGTTTATGTCCACATTTTTACACTTTTACACCCCCTTTTTCTGTCTAGTGTTCTGTATGCAGAATTTTTCCATGTACAGCATGGACACTGACATGGGGTCTGAACAGATGCCTTTCTACATGTTGGATCGCTCTACCTGCCTCATTTGCATGTGATTCACCTGCATGCCATAGAAGTTTCCGTGTTTGTGCATGAGGGTGTGCCCATAAACAATGCTTACTGAATCTAAAAATGCTCGCACTCATGTAGGCATTGCGGCAAAATGCTTACACGAAAAAAAAAATGTAGGCTTTATTGAATTCCCCCCCTTTGTTTTTCATAGCTTTAAAAGACATTATGTGAACCTGCTTCTTCTGCTTCAACCTCATTTCAAGTAAAAAAGGTAAGTACTACAGCAATTGCTGTTTCACAGCTCTTATACTGTGGGATTCAAAAGGTAGAACTCCTCATTCAGGGGGGTTAGTCAAGAAATATTTGAAAAAGAAGTTTCCAAAAGTGAAAGCTCTACTGCAGTAGAAGCAAAATTGTAAAACTCCGTTTACAACCTGAAGCTAGTTTAACTACTAAATGTAAAATGACAATGACATACATTGGACCAGCTATAGCCTCACCTTGATATTTTTGGACTGAGGCCAATACCTAAGATATTCGGGTCTACTTAACATGGTCGGCTTTTCACAAAGTCGACTTTCATATGGCCGAGAACATATGATCGATTTTTGGAAAGCCGACCATGTAAAATAAACACAAAAAACACAACAAACACCTCAAATCTGTTAGCAGGGGGGCAAGCACCCCTGCACCCCCCGTGGGGGGCTCCACCCCCCACATCCCCCATAACTTAAATATACCAACTCTGAGATCGCACTTCAGCATGGAAGATGGAAATTTTCCCATTCTGCACTGTACGGAGATAGCGGTTCCCCATGGTTGGCTTTTCGAAAGTCGATCATATGGTCTCTGCCATATGAAAGTCGACTTTGTGAAAGGTCGATCATGTGAAGGAGACCCAGCTATTCATACTCCAACAACCATCATTTTCAAAAGAGGTCAAAGTACTTTAAATGCATTAGAGAATTTAAATTATTACAAAGTGAATAAATCTAAACATCTGTCTACAAAAAATGTTGAGTGACCCCTTGCTGTCCCAAGGAATGGAGGTGCTAAGTGTCAAGTACTTCTGCCATGTTATTGCACTTATAAACCTTTCCTTTTGATAAGCGAAGCCAGCTGTAATTCATTGTGGTGATGCCAATAACTAAGCATATAATTTACTACAGCTTGTTAGGATTAAGAGCCTCTCAGATTAGATTTGCCACTCTTGTTCACTGACAGTGTATTATTTTAGTTTTTGAGGCCCAAAACCTCTGAAACAAGCCTGACAACATTTGTTTTGAGGGGGGGGGGGCAGTTTTAAATCAGGTGTTTTGATTTGCTTGGGATCTTTTATTCTGACTGAGATGTTTAACAAGACAGTTAAAAATTACTCCAGATAACTGGTGCATCTTCTGAGACTATTTGAAAATTGTTCAGGTTTACAGTTCTATGACGACAAGAGTAATGTGTGGGTAAGTGTGTGTGTGTGTGTGTGTGTGTGTGTGTGTGTGTGTGTGTGTGTGTGTGTGTGTGTGTGTGTGTGTGTGTGTGAATGCATTTGTGTGCATGCATGTGTGGGTCTGTAAAGACTGCTCAGATTACTGCTGCATCCTCTATCTTCCTGTTATTCCTGTCTCTGTATCTGACTATAACAATTTGTATGCAGTGTTATGGATTTTAAGTCAGACTGAAAAGAAGGGCTCCATTCCAGAGGTGTAGCCAGAAATTCCATTTTGTACTGAAAGACTCATTTTACTGCCCTCTCAACCCATCTGGCATTTCAAACAAATTGGCACATCTTTCAAAATGTTGCCACCCATGCATTTAATAAAACATAGACATCATTTTCAGTCATTCTGTCTAAAGCTATATTGTTTTAGGTTGGTATTAGGCTATCGGCCCTAGGGCCTATACAAGCCTAGCCATAACAATTCCCTGGCTATTTCTTCCTACACTATTCACTTCCCTGGATCCCTGTCTAACAGGGTGACTGACGTGATCCCCAGGGTGAATTTCCTTTCTCCCATCCAGTTGTCAAGGTTCTTTTTGAAGAGAACTAAGGAGGTGGTCTGCTTCACATGTGTGGGCCATCTATTCCAGAGTCAGGGGAGTCTCTGGGTCAGAAACCTATCCCTCCAGTATGTTTTGTTTATTGTGATGACAAGGTTTAGATCCCTGGATTGTGTGGCTCTGAGGGATTGGAATAAATAGGATCTGCAAGGCTCAAACCCAGGACCCTACACACCATAGACAAAGTGATTTACCAGTAAGCCATGAGAGGTATACAGTTTTTAAATTTGCAATCCTCTCTGTAAGCAAGGTATGCACTTGCTGTTTGAGGCATTAATTTTGACAGCAGTAAAAATTATATGACCTGAAAAAAAGTCACAACGTTTCTGAGTGATGCAAAGACAATATATACTCTGTAGACTGCAAAGTGTATGCCTGGGTACACTCTTATCTAAAATATTCAGTCAGAATTACACAATAATCAGTAAGGAAATTATTCCATACAATAAGAGTAAAATTATTGCACTGGTTTACTTGTAATTACTTTACTAATCCACTCACCCAAACTGTTTTTCCTTGTTTTCTAATCCCTATGGGGTAGTTGGCTAGGCTTAAAATTACCCACAAGGGCAGTCAGCCTAGTAATAATCTATGAACCTATGAACTTCCAAACTGGCAATAAGTTCAAAGTATTCAATTGTTAGGGAAAATTGGCTTGTTTAGTGAATGAATGGTAACTGGACATATCGTTCCTGACCCCTATATTAAAAAAGGCAGCAAATGTTAAACCTTAAATGCACTAAACTGTGATAAGAAGATTTCCAACTTGCATTTGATGAAAAGTTTTCTGTCTCTTAGAGACTGGTGACAAACCTGCACAACCCCTTCGACTTGATATAACTGTATAGAGGGTCTCCATTACTGAGGGAATAACAGTTGCCAGGCACCCAGTTTTTTTCAGGAACGCCTGCTTGATGATGTTTGAGTAGCAGTGTGTCAGGAGGGTCAGATGAGGAAATAGGGAGGAGAGGAAGGGAAGTAAAGGCTAATTTTTGATAGGGGCAGTGGGCTTCAGTATTTAAGTGGGATGGAGTAGGTTCTCCATCTCTGTGGTGCAAGTGTTTCATTGCAATACAGCTCCCATCACCCAAGTGACTTACAACAAGCAAGGTTCAGGTACTAGGTCATAGAAAAAATGCAGAGTTCATTTTTCATTGGGGTTGTTAGGCAAGTAGTTCAGAATTATACAAATATCAGTAAGGAAATTATTTGGTAGCCTCTTAAATAGCGTATAATAGACAAAAGTCTTTCTTTTTTTGGATTTAGCACATGTAGAGCATTTATTTCATGAATTAAATTTAAATAGAATTTTAGTTTAAACAATTAAAATTTCTATCACTAATATGTAAGTTGTCTTAAGTATATTCTTATTAATTTTCATTTTCTTTTTTTTTTAAGTTATGAGTCTTTGTTATGAGCTGTATGGCTTTATCATTTGAGCAGGAGTTCATGTTTCAGAGCTGAGGCAGTTATTAGGTATCTGGGTTCAGACTGGAAGCAGTAGCTGAGGAAGAGTAACTGGTAGTGCAGCCTGATGGTTAGTGGCAGTGCAATGTGATGGTAAGTGGCAGTGCGATATGATGGTTAGTGGCAGTGCAATGTGATGGTTAATGGCAGTGCAGCATGATGGTTAGTGGCAGTGCAATGTGATGGTTAGTGGCAGTGCAATGTCATGGTTAATGGCAGTGTAGCATGATGGCTAGTGGCAATGCAGCATGATGGTTAGTGGCAGTGCAGCATGATGGTTAGTGGCAGTGCAATGTGATGATTACCTGGTAGTGTGCATTATGGTTAGTGGCAGTGCAGTGTGATGATTAGCTGGCAATGCAACATGATGGTTAGTTGCAGTGAAGTGCAGTGCAATTGTTAGCTGATAGTGAGGCATAATAGCTGGCAGTGCAGCACGATGGATAGTGGCAGAGCAACACGATGGTTAGCGGCTTGCAGGTTCCTTGGGATGGTAATGACACTGTCTCTTCTGCCACCTATTGTTGGGCCATAAATGGCATTAGAAGACTGACATCACCATGTTGAAGGGGGACAAAACCCTACCACCCAAGGGATAGAGGGATCAGAATCAAACCAGCAGTTGTGATTTGAACAGAAAAAAAAACAAAAAAAGGAAGAGATAAATAAGGAGATGAGATAGAATGTGTGTGTGTGTGGGGGGGGGGCATTTTAATTCACTGATTAATTGCTGACTTTCTGGCAGGTAATTAAGGCATATGCTATTGAGGGGGGAAATTTAGTATCTAGCCAGGCCAGTATCATGAGCTCATATGAGGCTGCAGTTAGTTCAGGACAACAAATGGATGGGCAGTGTTTGGCTATTTTTGAGCTCTTGAGCGATATCTGTAGTCATAAATAAATAAATAAATACCTAAATAAATAAATAAATGCACAGAGTGTTCATACTCCGGGCCACTGCAGGTATCCATCTCATTAAATGGAGATGATGGAAGCATCTTGGTGAGGTATAGAAAGGAGGAAATTTAGGACAAAGCAGGACACCACTGAAGACAGGGAAGTATCAGGCAAAGAGTGTACCTGCTTGTAAAACCTGTGGGGTGAAGAATATGACAAATGAGGGCTGTGAGGGCTTTCCAGTTGGTCAGACATGGGCAGGGTGACCCCATTTGTGAGAGGCAGGGATATGAGTTGCAGTGGTGTAGCAACCTAAAGAAAACAAATGGATTGCCTTGATTTGACCTGAAGTTTTAAGCTCAACATTTGTCGTTATTTAGTGCCTGCAGTCTCTAAACTTTAAAAGTAGTAAAATGGTATGGAGAACAGATAAAGAAGTATGTGTGTGTGTGTGTGTGTGTGTGTGTGTGTGTGTGTGTGTGTGTGTGTGTGTGTGTGTGTGTGTGTGTGTGTGTGCGTGTTTATAGATATATAGATATAGATATGTATATACATGCAAAAGTATATATATATATATATATATATATATATATATATATATATATATATAAATATAGCTACAGGGGGTTGAGGCATTGCATTGAGACTGAGTAGCTGAGTGGTATGAATATGAGTCAAGGGTAATTCTCTGGGAATGTGCTGCATTGAGAGATTGATGACATCTGTATGTACATTTAATGGATGGGATGCTTATTAGTCCAAGTAGTAACAACTCATTCTGAAACTTGAAGGAATGAAGGACATAAGGGACACATGAGACAAAATGGTTGGGAAAAAGTGGCTGCAATTGCAATTAAGAGAGACCCCCTCCCCCCCAAAAGGAGAGCCCCCCTCCCCCCCAAAAGGAGAGATATCTATACCAAGCGATTGCAGCCCCCCAAACATCTCCAACGCCCAAGTGAGAACTGCTCTCTCCAAAGCAAAAAACACAGCATCCATGGGACCTGATGGTGTCCCCGGCTGTGTGCTCCACGAACTCAATGAGGAATTAAACCCACAGCTAGGACAGCTGTTTAATCATAGTCTTACCTCTGGATACGTACCCAGGGAGTGGCGCACTGCAACTGTGGTCCCACTTCACAAAGGCGGTGCCTCCACCGACCCTGGAAATTACCGGCCCATTAGCTTGACAAGCCTTATCTGCAAAGCCATGGAGAGGATCATAATGGACCTCATAAATAAAGACATAGGGAATTTGCAGACTTTGGATCCATCCCAGTTTGGCTTTGTCAAAGGCAGATCATGCCTTCTAAACTTGGTTGACTTTTGAAACAGTCACCAAAGCCATTGATGAGGAAAGGCAGTCCATACAGCCTACCTCGATTTGGCGAAGGCCTTTGATACAATACCCCACTCGGGTATCATTGAAAAACTCATCAGCTTAAATGTTAACCCATACATCACAAGATGGGTTGCAAACTTGCTGAGTGACAGAACCCACAGGGTCAGAGTTGCTGGCGCCATGTCAGACTCAAAGCCTGTCACAAGTGGTGTACCACAGGGCTCAGTCCTGGGCCCACTCTTGTTTGGCATCTACTTTTCCAAAGTACAAGCAAACACAGGAGGGTTATGGCTGACAAAGTTTGCAGATGACTGCAAACTGGGCCATAGTAGAAAACACATCTGACACAGATATCCTTCAGAAGGGTCTCACAGAAATGGATAACTGGTGCCAGAGCCATGGCCTAAAGTTAAATGCCAAAAATGCATAGTCATACCCTTCGGGAAAAACAAGGTTACCCCTAGCTACCAAATAGGTGGCAATCCACTGAGTACAGAAGAAGTTATCAGGGACCTGGGGACCCAGGTTGATAGTAGTCTGTCATTCGACACCCATGTAGCTAAAGTAGTTAGGAAGACCTTCTACATTGCCCACCTTATCATGAAGGGATTCTCATCTAGATCAAGGGAGGTCATAGTCTCCCTATACTCATCACTCATCAGACCAATGATTGAGTACAATGCCCCATTCGGAATGTATCTGACCCGACACTTGCAGCAGCTGGAGAGGCCACAAAAGTTCCTCACCAAAAGGATAAAGGGTCTCAAACATCTGTCCTATGCTGCCCGACTGAAAGAACTCCAGCTCTATTCAGTCGCCACGCTTGCTCAGAGGTGACCTTTGCCTAACATACAAGGCCATGTCAAACCCAGATTTGATGAATATGCTTCACCTCAAAAAATCTAGATCCGTCAGAGCCACAAGGGCGGGAGACTTAAACCTCGACACGGCTATTAATAGGACGTGCTGGAGGGATAGATTCATCACCCAAAGACTCCCTATGCTGTGGAATAAAATCCCGGTATATGTGAGGCAGAGCACCTCGCTGGCCTTGTTCAAGAGAAATCTTGACCAATGGATGGGAGATCGCAGATATACCCCAGGGATTACCTCAGCGTCACTGCTCAACAGAGGCACAGCAAAATAATGGGTATAGTTCCCCATACTAAAGGGGTGGCGTAAGCCACAAAACTATGGGCTAGGCTTGTAAATGCCCTCGGGCAGATAGCCTAGTATGAACCTATGAACCTATGAACCTAAGAAGGGAAAAGGTGATGAATTAGACCTAGCAGATAAGGTGGTGAGTTTGGTTATTGAAGCCTTCTACAATATGGGAATGGCGATTGTTGGTGGAGAGTATAGAACACAAGCATTAGCTGGATATGGTCAGGCACTCGTTACTTTAAAATAAGTGGAGGGCAGTAGGGAGTCCTGATGCGATGATAGTGATTAACTTTTTTGTTTTCTTTGCATGATGTCTACACTGGTAGAATTCCAGAAGAAGTGGCAGGCAATTGCCTCGCAAGTATTAACCCTACAACAGCAGCTCAGTAGCCATTAGATGATGCACAGGAACTATCATCCAGGCCAAGAGGGAGGAGCAAATGAGCAGCAATAGAGGTTGGCACTCCATCCAAACAGTGAAGGGTCAGAGGAGAAAATCAAGCAAGATACAAGAGGCAGATATGGTGCCCAAAATAGCAGCACCACAGAGAGCAGCAGGTAACATGTTTCTGTCTGATATTCAATGGGAGGACAGTGTAGCACACACAATTTTGGACCTTTTAGAAGTACTGCAGGGTTTGGGGAGCAAATGGTGAGTGAGACTATATTTGTTGTTGATCAAAATTAATATCTGGCAAGGCCTGGCCGGTAAAGGCAGGAGTGATATAGGACACACAATGAATGTAACTGAGGCATAGTCTCCATTGGCAGGTGCTGTTTTTTCCCAGTTACCATTTTAACAGCTGAAGCAGGTGCAGAGGAAGACCTGGGACTGGATACAGTGATCACGATTCAACAAGCTGAGTTCTTTTTATTGAATGGTAGCAAAAATGTTTTCATAATTTCACACATTCCTGGGGTAGTGAAAGAAAAACTTTGGAGAGGAGAGTTTGTTGAAGATTTAAATATTACTGATGCAGATAGAGCTCAGGAGATTGCTGATACAGAAGCTCAAAGGTCTAAAGATTTGATGGCAGCTCTAACTGCACTACAGAGATGGCGGCCCAGCCAATTCAGACTGAGTTCATGGGATAATTGTGTAATGGAGTTTATGTACTATATAGCAGTGGTGTTTGGAAAGTGACCCTAAATCAGGTCTGCCACTCACAGCTTACTTTTTGACAATAGGAAACCCTATGACTGATAGTGCTAGTGGTAAACTGGTATTTCAACGATAGATAGATAGATCCCTACTTTAGGAATGCAGACATGCAGACACCTTTTTGGGGACAATGATTGATAAAGTATGGTGCATCAGTAGGTCTAGTTGGAAAGATGTTTCAGGAAAGCCTAAGACTTCTTGGGCATTTAATGCTAGCAGATGTATAGACCATGTGCAAGTTTGCAGATTTATGTTCACATTGTAGAGGTCCACATGCTGGAACATAAGGGAACAGGGCCAGGGCACTGAGTTCTTTCTCATGTTCAGGAGGTGAATACTTTATTGCCAGCAGGTGAGAATAGTTTGTGGTGCAGATGTTCATTTAGAGGCCAGAGAGAGTCAACCTCCCTTTCAGGGAGAAGCTGGAAGACTGACCATGTCACTCCTCTACGAAGGTTTAGGTACTGGAATCTTGTTTACAGGGTATCCTGACAAGGCAATTTCTGAAAAAAAAACGGTTAATGGGTTTAAGCATGGGTTCCCCATTAAGTCACCAGTCAAGGGGGTTGAGCAGGTCTGTGATAATCTAATATCAGTAAGGAGTCAAAAGAACATTGTTTAGGAGCTGGTGAATAAAGTGGTACAAACCAGTAGGGTTTTAGGCCCAGTGAGTTGTGCTACTTTTCAGAAATATAGGACTTCTCCTCTAGGTTTGATACCCAAGAAGCTGCCTGGGAATTATCACTTGATTTATTACTTATCCTTTTTGGAATGATGGTCAGTCACTGATCACATCAATAAGAGGGAGATGAGGGTGCAGTATGCATCACTGGATGAAGCAGTAGAACTGATATGTACCTTTCAAGACCAATGTCTGGAAAAGCTGGTCATTGAATCAGCTTAAATCCTGTTACTCATTAGACAAGAAGACTGGCTAATGCTTGGGATATGTTTATGGGGTATCTTTTATTTTGACAAAGCTATGTCTGTTGGGTTGTTCAGTACCATTTGCCACCTTTCAGACATTTAGTTCAGCTAGTTCAGCTATGCACTGGTGGTGCATTATTTGAATGATGTATTTGCTGGAAGGAGAAAGCTAAGAAGATGCATGGAAGTTTGCCCATACCTTTTTAAGTCAGTGGGAAGTTTTATGGGTATTACTGGCAAAAGAAAAAAAGAAGAAGACCCATATAAAGTTTAACATTTTTAAATTTGTCTGAACATGTGTCTCAGGTCCTTACTTTGTCTCCCACAAGATAAATTGATTATGTTGCCGAGAAATTCGACAGTCTCTTGGAAAAGTCAAAACTGAGGATGAAAGAGGTAATGGAATTGCTGGGGCTGTTAATCTTGGCACGTATAACAGTTGGCCCAGAAAGAGTGTTTACTGCATGTACAATGGTTGCCCTAGATAGAGTGTTCATTGCATGTGGAACAGTTGGCCCAGACAGAATGTTACTGCATGTAGAATAGTTTGCCCAGATAGAGTGTTTACCATGTCTTTAGATAATCTGTCAAAGAGTAATAAAAAGTATCAGAAAGTTAGGATGTCTAAGACAAGGAGGACTGGTCCATTTTGAGTAAGTTTTTTTTTTGGTAAGTTTTAATGGAGTAACCATGTGGCAGGAAGACTGGGTCTCATCAGATGATTTTCACCTCTATAGAGAGGCGGCAGGAAGTGTGAGTATGGAGGCTTACTTTAAAGAACAATAGTTTTCCTTGGCATAGCCACGGAGTTGGTCAGATGTGAGAAGAAGGGAAATTGTCCTTTTAGAATTAAAGTCAAATTGGGTAACAATGGTTGTGTGACAAGAGGAGTTGCTTAATAAGAATGTAGTCTTTCATTCAGACAATTAAGCACTTGTACAAGTGTTGTTAAAGTCAAAGAAGAGTGAGGTGGTTCATTTGCTGGCAAGGAAGTTGGTTTTACATTCTCTCAAAATGAATGTTCTTTTATTCTTCAAAGCATATTCTTGGGAAACTAAATCTGATTGCTGATAGCTTGCCTTGTTTTCAGTTTTGCAGGTTTCAGGCCTTAGCCCCAGAGGCAGAGAATTTCCAGCAGTATTCCAATAGAAGGTTTGAGAAACCGGGAAGCCATAGCCAGCTGGTTGATTTAGCAATCTTGGTCTGAGCCACTAGGATGTCTTATAGGGATGCTCTGTTGTCTTTTAGGGATTTTTCTGGGCAGGTTGCCTTTGCAGAATAGTAGGTGGTTAGTCTGTTTTCAAAGTATATTGTGTACAGATGGGGTAAAGGTGTTTCCCTGGGAATTGTGAGGGTAAATTTAGCAGTCATGGGTACTACTGCTAGCTCGGTGGGTACCATGAAGTTTACTAAACATTGGTCAACTGGCAGAATGTTGAAGGGATGAGAGATACAGTTAAAGGTATATCATTGGATGGTGGGATGCTCATTGGTAGGCATTTACTGGAAGTGGTATAGAAAGGTTTACATTTGGTCTCTGTTACTTGTGAGTTGTATGTGTTAGGGGTAACACTGTCACTATGCCTGTATCAAAGTGAGTTTAGGATTAGTGAAGTTTTGGGGAGTTGGAAGTGGACTGGTATTTTTTTGATAGAAGAAGAGGTTTTAGTTTGGCTTTCAAGGTCTAAAACTGATCAAGTTGTTATAGAGCAGCAGGCTTATTTGTTTAGTTTTGTTGATGATGGACTGATGTTACCCAAACATTTCAATGTGGTTTAGAAAATAGCTTTGTTTAGTCAGGTTATTGTTGGGGGGAAGTATTTCTCACAGTCTTTTCAATCAGTCAGAGAGAACATCAGATTTAGAGAAAGTATATTGATTATATTAAAAGGAAGGGTAGACAGGCCAGGGCAGCATATACGTTTGTTTAAAGTAACTGTTGAGTGGCTGAAGTAATGTTTGAAATGTTGTATTTTGTTTGGTAAATTACAGGTCAAGGGGAAATATTGATTAAAAGACACTCTTTTATCTTCTTGTTGGCCAAAAGTGCTATCGTCAGACTGGTTGGAAGGTTTTTAGGACTCCATACATCTTCCTAGTATGTGGTTTGGAAAGTTACCTGAGGCATGTTATGGAGTCAGTTGTTTCCATGTTTGGATGGCTTTGTAGATATAGCATCTAGTTTTAAGGTTATCATGATCCCTTTTGGGAAGGTTAATTGTTTGCAGTTTGTATTAAAATTGAAGCTGCTGTCCAAGATTATTAAGGATTTACTTATTGTTCAGCAAAAATTCCCAGGGACACTGGTAGCTTGGTCTGCCATTATCTAGCAGTTTTACTGAAGAGAAATGTTCAAGAATTCAGCTGTGGAGATGGTGAGGTGTTTAATCAACCATGGGGTGGCAAGGACAGCATCTTTTATTGGTATATCAATAGCTAAGCATTTGGATTTCACTGATAAAGACAAGAGTGTTTTAGGCAAGATAGCATTCTTCTAAGTGATATAGGTTTGGATCCTGTTAATGAACACTTGTTAATATCGTTGAAGAAAGATTCTGGTAAGATAGAGCGCTTTGTTGTTAAGGAAGTTTTGGGTGATTGGGGCAGGAAATGGAGGGAACATGATGCCTGATGGGAAGCCACATGGACAGGTTATGGTAAATTGTTTTTCCCCTTTTCCTAAGGCTTTTTATCAGGATTTATGTCAGCATTGGGTTACTATGGTATTTAATCTGACATAAATATGTTGGTAACATGGCTAGATGGTCTGGTTCATTTTGTCTTTGGTAAAGTGGGCAGGAGTTCATGAACTAAAGACAAAAGCCTTGATTTTTGTCAAAACCCTTTTGAGTTTTTGCATTCCTCTTTTATTAGGAAATTTAGAGAAATGGATAATTTTTCATTTCCAGTTTTCAAATTTGTCCAATTGAAGAATATGGGCCAGGTTTCTTAAAGTTCATGGAATCTGGAACACTATGCCAATATCAGCAGAAAAGTTGTGAATAACAAGGTAATATGTAAATGTGCCACAGTGAACTCTGAATATCTCGATGCATAATGGACTATCTCTGCAGTAACAGAGCACTGTACATTACTTGCAAGTAAGTAATGAAAAATACTGTTTAAGAGTGATGTACATTACCAAAGTTACAGAAAGAAACTCAGAGTTCAAGCATCCTTGACAGGGTGAAATACATATTTATATCAGAATCTGTCCATTAAGCTCAAGGGCAACTATGGAATATTATCGTAGGTCTGTTAGTATTAAAATATGCTAGCTATCGCTTACGGAATACAATGGAATTTGTAAATTTTCTAATAAAAAATTAAAAAAGGCAAAGGGCAATTTTGGCCACATTGCCACAGCTAACATTAGCTAACAATGGGTGTGGGACTTGCATGGGGAAAACAGGTAATGCACACACCTGAGGAAACCAGGAGATAGAAAAGAAGATGTGGAGTATAGGTGAAAAAGAGTGATGCACAAGAGGGGTGTTGGAAGAGGAAAATCAGAGGGAAAGTCAATGTGTCATGGGTAATGTTTTTTTTGTGTGGGAATAGGTCCCATTTTTTATTTTGTTTTAAGAATAAAATGATAGGTACAGTTCAAGAAAGAGGAGGAGAAGGCTATCATAGTAGGTATACCCATAGAACAAATATCAAAGCACATGACCGACAAAGACTGGAAAAAAAACAGTAAGGACAGGTAATTTCTACAGACAACAATGGAAAGTTGTCAGACAGGGTGGGGATGCATAGCAGCCATGGTGAAATGCAGAAAAACATATCTACCTATACATTATCATACTACAACATATTGCAAACTGAGTGGCAGTCGTACCTGGATGAGAATGACCAAGGGTAGATGTGTGGTTTAGAGTAATAAATAAGGACCACAGTACACATTGGATAAATAAACACATATCCAACTAGCCTGTCAGCAGAGCAAGTGTAAGCCAAACAACATCACATGTCTGTCAGAGGCCTACATGGAGTATACATGAAACCAATGTCAATACACATACACACACCAATGACGTAAGAATATTTGCAAAAGTCTAACACTACAGTTTAAAAAATATATTGGGTTGTGCACATGAATTTCAACAATATACACTAGTTAATAAAAAAGGTATAACAAGAACAAGGATGTATTTCAGGCAGTAGCCACTGACGTGTGTACAGATGTCCTGCATCCGTAAAATGAGCATACATTTGGCACTCGTCCACAATGTCAAAAACATAATATATGACAATAGTCGATGCAACAAAGGCAAACATATCTGCAAAATATATTATGTAAATATGAAGGTGGAAGAGAGGTGGAGAACCTGGGTCCACATCAAGGAAGACAACGATAAAGCAGGACAACAAGGTGAGGTTACACATTGTAAATGCATGCGTACAACACACAGGCTGCTGCTGAGCCAACCCAAAATACATTTAAGCAAATGGCACATGTATGTCACATGGGCAGACTGCGTTGCTGTTGTCAATCAAAATGGGTATGTATGAATCACACATACACAGTAATGCACAATCATGTAACATCAACAGGTATAGGTAAACAAGCTAAGAATTTCAATCACATACACATATACTGTCATGCCAGTGTGGAATAAACAGCCACAGGTGTATGTCATGCACCCACCTTGTTACTGAGCAGAGAACATTCCCTTGAGCATCATCACAGCTCATCAATGATAAGTCAGTGAATGCTCATAAGTCAAAGGTACAACAGTGTTTCAGTATGGCTCTGACTATGTGCACAGAGGTACAATAATCAATTAGTGTGTACAAATACTTCTGGAAGGTATGAACTTATGTGAATAAGGAATGGATACGGACAGAGCAAACACACTGTAATGTGCTGTTACTGAATAAATTATCCTTACCACAGTGTATATATTAATGCTAGATTGGTGTTCAATGCAGTCAGGAAAGGAGTACTGCCCATAGGTATGACATACCTGTATGTGACCCTACATAGCATCAGTGTGGCACACAAAACATCATAGCAGTGGGACAGCATGACAACTGTCATCCAAACAAAATGGGAAATGACATATCCTCCTGTTGCACATACATGATATGGCAATACATAAATCCTAACCATATCACAGTGGTAGTGATGGACTATGGACAACATCTGTTGTCTGTTTCCTTCAGTAAAACATGTTTGAAAGCAATTATTGCAGTACTAGCTGAAAATTAACTGCCGCAATGCATAGACAACTGCATTCAGCAGGAAATTGTAATGTGTTAATTTGTGTCATGCACATATTGAAACATAATTACATGTCATACAATGATATCTGCATGACATGTTTCCACATGTAACACATACACCTGGCAGCTACATGGTATGCATGCACAAGAGTGCATATACAGTTCAATCAATTATATGTTGATTAGCATGTTGATAGCATAATGCAATTGGAGGACACAGACAATACTTACAGACCTGAGGCACAAGCCTGATGGGAATGAGCCTCACAAATTATCTCACTGGTTATATTTCCAAATGAGTTGTGCATACCCTGTGCCATGTCTTAGAAAAAAAATCCCTATCATGACTCTCATCTGCATTCAAAATACATCGGTCACAACCTTCCAGATTTCCTCTGGATTATCACCTCTCTGCTGTTCCTGGCATCATCTCCTTTGGGGTGCTGCATGCATGATGCCGGTGCAGGTCCAGCTTCCCTGTCATCATTGTTGTCGTCATCTGAGGACTCTGTCAGTAGCCTGGCATGTGATCATTGTCTATGTCTGATTGTCTATTGTCCATAGGTCCCATGCTCTGTCAAGATGAATCACAAAGCATGACAGAAATTATATATGCATGAAATGTTAAACTACATTATGATCATAGCCACTGTTCCACCGTATGCAATGCATGTCAGTATTCCAAAGTAGCAATGAAAAACAAATGTCTTTCAAGTCACACATTCACATGAAGATCATAGCTGACCTTAAAATGAAACTGATGTACATATCTGAAATCTAACATACATCCACTTATGAGTTCTGCAAATACAACTATGAGACTGAAGATTTAGTAACCTAAATTAAAGTTCTTATTTAAAACGTAATTCAATTTGAATATTATAATCAGCACAATTGCTACTAGTGAATGGCTGCTAATGGATACAACACCTTCCCTATATCACTTTATCTATAATTATGGATGTGTCCAATAACAGAATCAGGGAGAATGTATCCATCACCAATGTGAGCAGTTCAATGAAGGCTGTGCAATGGCATGCATAATGCAGCTTACCAGTGGAAATCACGACATCAACAGAATATTTACTTATCGACTAGCAAGAAGCATGACAAGCACATGCAAAGCAAGCACATGTAACATATTCTGACATTTGAATGGAATCATGCCTGACACTGCCTTATACCACATTTTCATGACTGAAATTTGACAAAATAAAAGCTTGTAAACTTCAAGATAACATTATATTGGGATTTGCACTGTTTAATAATGTTGTCTGCCTCAGCAGTGAAATGGCTTGGGGGTTATATCACCTGGATGGAGAATAGGCCATTGGCTCCCTATTACATTGTCGCAGATGCAGGTTGTCGAACGCGTCTTTGTCTAACTGAAAATCATGAAAAGGCAAAATAGCAAAGCGACTTTTCAGTGAAATCTTTCCCTGGGAAAGAATTTGCTTGGCCACTTTCGCTACTTTGCTGTTTTCAGCTCTGTAGTGTGATTTCAGAGTTGGTATATTTAAGTAGGGGGGTGTAATGTTATACAGTTTTCTTTTTTTTTGTTTTGTTTTTCGGAACAGCGATTTTTTTTTCCTTGGGAAAACATCACTGTTCTGAGGTTTTGATGTTGTAAGCTTTTGCTTACATGGGGTCGATTATGTGTTGTTCGCTCTTCTAAGCATGCAATATCATAATATAGACCTGGGCTACTAATATGAGTCATTGCATAAGATTTCAACAAATGATCATGTGCTGGGCATTTAGGTAAACAATTAGCAAGAATAAATTCATGTCAGCACTGTGGTCAAAGCTATTAATAGCAATAGAAAACCTTCAACTCTTAAGACAGTGGGATGTATCATGTATCACACAGCATCTGCAGACAGAGAAGGTGTACATCAGAGACACAGTAAGGCAGGTGGAAGGAATGCATTTAATTATATTCTTTGGAAAAAGTGCACATCACAAATCAACTGTGTACATCACTGTATCTTTCTGTTCTTCATTTCATCTGTAACGCCTGACTTTTTCAAAAGATAAGAATGAAGTGGTTGTTGAAGTGAATTTAATAATGAATGACAAAACCACAATTGATTGCACTTTTACAAATAATGGCACATTCCACAAAACTTTTTGTCAGAACTATAACAGTCTCTTCCAAGGTGTACATATAATCCTGTACTACAGAACATTATGGATTATGAAGATATCAATAGGAATTTGATGAATAACCAAGTTATTTATAACCATGCACAAAATAAACATTATTATCTATAAGCAGTTATTTAGAGAAGAATATTTGACAATATGTGGAATAAACCAAGATAACAATATAATATGTTTTTCCTGTGTGGATTTTAACCCACAATATGTCAAATTATAGGAATGCTGGTTGGCTTCTGGGTTCCTATTATATAATCAAAGAGGCAATCCTTTGAATGCGTCTTGATCGAACTTGAAAGCACAAAACAGCAAAATAGCGAAACTGCATATAAGCGATTTCTTTCCTTGGGAAAGAAATCGCTTGGATGCCTCCGTTAGTTTGCTGTTTTCCTCACTGTAGTGGAATCTCGGATAGGGGTGGTGTGGGGAGCACACTTTATATAATGTTTTGAAGTTGTTATTTTTATTTTTTTTATTCTTTTTGTAGAACAGCAATTTTTTTCCCCTGGGAAAAAAAAATCTCTGTTCCAAGTGTTCGAGATTGTAAGCTTTCACTTACATGGGGTCAATAAATCATCGTTCACTTTTTTAAGCATTCGCTGATTTAATATAGACCCTGGCTCTTTATAGGACATGCTAACAGGCAGCACATTTCTTCTTAACAAACAAGCACTACACATGTTTATCCATTTTCCTATGGATATCAGATGAATACAGAAGCTTCCAACACTTACTGGCCATTATAATCTAAAGAAATAGCAGCTACTAACATATAACTAAAAACATATGTACTATCACTCAAACAACACGCATTCCTGTTGGCTTAAACAAATGGGACTCTAGTAAGAATATTCACTTTATTAGGAGGAATGAAGTTAAGAAGTTATTTATGAGTTACTATTCAGACATTTACAGCTAAAGTAGGTGATGCTGTCATAGTATAATGGATGACAAAGAAATATGTAGTCAGCAGCAGCCTAGGCACTATAGGCATCAGTGATACACAACTATAGTGGATAAGTGAAATGATGTCATTATATGTTGGAAAACAGATGTGTATCTAACAATATTCAGTATTATGTACATTCTAAACATTAGCAAATAAATTAACAGCATAGGAATAGAACCCATACTTATATGGAGAGCAGTCACCAAGTCTTGTTAAAAATCCAGATGAGCTAATTGACAGAACAGCTACCACCTGCTTATAAAGGCCATGCATATGATATATTTGGGACACAATTATATCTTTAAATTCCATAGGAATGATCAGGCATACATAGGATTGTGACATTTAATGTATGGATCCACTGGTTGTCTACACACTTTGGCGACCCTCCGAAGAACCTTCTCTATGTCTTTCCAATTCAAGTAATTGTAGTGACCGCAAACATGCATTGCTGTCTCATAGATCTCCATACATTGTTGGTGCTCTCTCGCAATCCCAAATGATGTTCTTCACAAAGTTCTTGGCCTGCCTCTCACCTGATGCTCCACTCCAGCATTTGTCACCTTCTCTATCCAACTGGATGCCCAGACATGTCGCTATATGTCACAGTGAGTGATTCATACACTTTTGCATTGCACAGAAATGCATACTGTTTATGGTGATATAAGCTGTCCAAATAATCATCTGCATAACTGGGCCCCCACATGAATATGAACATGTGCACATCATTGTCTTTCAGATGGCAATCCTCACAGGAAAATTACATTATAATAGATGCTCTGCAACAACATGGGTGCAGACTCCTTGGGCATGCAGGGAATACAATATGGAGGAATGAAATGTGGGCTGATATCACCAACATTGTTAATGTGGTTGGAGGTCATGATGCATCCCATGAGGCCTGTAGCCAATGCTGCTCTGATATAATCCTCCGTGCAGCCAACAGGGTATGAAAGATCAAGAGATGCCACTGGTGGTGGCCCACCATTGACCCCCTCAATGCAATCACAATATTTCTTGCCTCCCCTACAAGTAGGGAGTGATGTATACCCAGGGGCAAGATAGAAGCAGGAGTTCCTGGGCAAACATGTATGTCTTACTTTGCATGACATGGATGACTACAGAGTTATTCATCTGATATCGCTGTCATGTGCATATTCATGTATTGTCATTTTGGATTTACATCAGCAAACGTGAGTAGTGCATAGAGATCCACAAAATGTGATGGCAATGAACATAAGTGTAATTACATGTAGTCATAGAAATTACAGCTGCAGTACAGACAGAACGTAGGATCATAGATATTTACTAGGTTAAGGACCACAAGGGCCTTTTTCTACTTAGCCAAACATCCCAAATCACTGAGAGTGAAACCATCATGTGTAACACTGTCTGCATTAATATTCAGAGGTTCATCTATTTCTGGACAACACCAGGGAATGACAGTTGAGTGCCTCCATAGAGTGTTACTGTGATCACTGTCTGTTATTGCCTCAGCCTAATGTAATGGCACCGCTGTTTGTTGTCATATTGATATTTCCCTAAAATTCTACACTACAGGTACAGCCAGTGTGAGCCAAAGCCATACAGGTGCAAGTAAAGACAGACCAGGTATGTTACCACAACATGTTCATAGTTTGCAGCAATGTGTACTAGAGCTGTGATACATGACATTAATGTCACTGTTTTTCTGTACAGGGACATCTGGTCATCAGGGGCAGTGAGTATTCGTAGCACCTGTTACTGTGTTGTATATGTCATATGTCATCCTGTCAGTATTCTGATGAGTGCATACATGACTCTGTTGCCTTTCTCGTTACTGTTACACAGCAGGATCAGCAGTACAACACACAATCTCACAACATTGGAAGTCTGTCAGTTGGTACATTGTTAGTTATCTTTCATACCTGTCGTCACCGTTACTCCTACTGTTGCCCTTCATTAATACTGTGTCCTTCTACTCATTCAAAGGACAGACAGCATTGTCCTCAAGTGCACAACCAAGTGGTATGTTTCTGTAAAACCTACTTTATGTTTTAATGCTATTCAAATGGTTTATTCTGACAATGATGGGATTAATTATACTGACTTTTTTTTCTTACAGTAGTTGAAGTTCATCCCTCTTCTACCTCACTGTCTCCCCATGAAGCCTTGCAAGGTGTGCATTATGTTTGTCTTCTGTACAAATGTCATGTATGCTGGATAAGTAACCTAATTGTCAACTCCCTGTTACGCATACACAGACAAGACCTAATGGTAAGTCAGTATTATCTGCATCATTGTAGTGAGATATATGTGTTCTATGTATTTAATGATAAACAACATGTGATGTAAGCATGTTGCCCTGATCTCTGTCATCTATCTCTTCCTTTAGAATTTCAACTACCTGTATAGGTTCATAGGTTCATAGGTAGGTACTAGCGTATTGGCCCAACAGCCTAAGTAAGTGTAGCCAACAAGGTTCCCTGGCTTATGCCACCCAAGAAAGTTATTTTCCTGTGCCCCTGTTGAGCAGAGCCACAGAAGTGATCCCTGGGGTGTATTTCCTATTTCCCATCCACTCATCAAGGTTTTTCCTTGAAGAGTGCTAATGAGGAACTTTGCTTGACATAGATGGGTAGAATGTTCCAGACTATGTGAAGTCTCTGTGACAGAAATCTATCCCTCCAGCATGTCCTGTTTATTGTGGTGATAAGGTTTAGGTCTCTAGAGCATGTAGCTCGGAGGGATTGGAATTTCTTTAGGTGCAGCATGTCCAACAGCTCTGGGTTTGACATAGCTTTATATGTTAGGCAGAGATCACCTCGGAGTAGGCAGTATACTATGGAGTAAAGCTGAAGTTTTTTGAGATGGTCAGTGTAGGGCATCTGTTTGAGGCCATTAATTCTCTTTGTGAGGTACTTCTGTGGCCTTCCCAGCTGCTGCAGATGTCTTGTGAGGTACATTCCAAAAAGAGTGTTGTACTCTATAATGGGTCTAATGAGTGTCGAGTAGAGGGGAACAATGACCTCTTTTTTCCTGGATGAGAACCCTTTTGTGATGAGGTGTGCCACATAGAAGGATTTCCTGACTACTGTGACAATGTGATTATCAAAGGAGAGAGACTACTGTTCACCTGGGCCCCAAGGTCTCTTATCACACATTCAGCATTAAGCAGACTGCCGCCTACGTGGTAGTTCATGGGTACAGAGTTTTTACCAAAGGGGATGACAATGCACTTTTTGGCATTGAGCTTGAGGCCATGGCTCTGACACCAGGCATCTGTCTCAGTGAGGCCCTTCTGTAGGATGTCCACATCATTTGGGGAATCAAGTATGGCTCCTAGTTTGCAGTCATCTGCGAACTTCATTAGCCAAAGGTCTTCTGTGTTAGCCTGTACTTCAGAGAAGTAGATACCAAACAGGAGAGGTCCCAGGACTGAACCCTGTGGTACTCCACTTGTCACTGGTTTGAAGGGGGTTGGGAGGGTGGCCTAATGGTTAAGGTGTTTGCCTTACAAACACAAGTTGCAGGGTTTAAGTCTCACAAGGGATAATTGGCTAGGCTTAAAATGGCTCACAAGGGCAGTTAGCTTAGTACTAATCTATGAACCTATGATCCTATGAAGTCATATTTGGAGTCTGCAAACAGTCTGCAGTAATAGCCTGCATTAGTTGCTGGAACCTGTGTTCTGAGAGACTGCCTTCCAATCTATCGGCAAATAGACAGAGCTGAGTATAGTTTTTTGGTTTTAGAGTTTGCACTGTTAATTGTTGCTTAGATCTCTGTTGAAACTGTTTTGTCGCACCCAGCCTTCCTATTTCTGGCTTTAGTTTAAATTTGGTGGCTTTTACAGTTGCCCGCCCTACTGTAGATTTGATCTGGGACACTCCCCCAGTCCCATCTCTTTACCACATTCTACCTATAAACTCTTTCTGCACTTGCTTGTAGTCCTTTTTAATTTAATTGCATTTTTAAATGGTGTTTGGTCTAATATTGCTACATATTCAAGTGTGCTAGCTTGCACTGCATGTGAATTGTTTTTACTACTGTTTTAGCTACTTTTCTGTAAAAAAAAAAAACTGTAAGCCTGTTCCCTACCTTTCCTGTAACTAGTGTTCAAGATACAGATTTGCTGTATCCAGGACTGCATGTAAGCTTCTTAGCCCCCCAAGCCTTTCTGTGTTGGAGGGAAGCCTTCTAGCTTATCAGTGGGAGTGGTAAGCACTAGGTAACCTGTCTACCACATAAGGAGTGGTTCTGGCCCAGAAATTTTAGTTATTGGCCATTTGGGCAATCTCTTCCATCTCTCTCAACTTTCTGATTTGAAAGCCTGCATTTGCACTTGCTTCTATCCTGTAACTCGACTAGTGCAGATACAGATTCTTAGTTTTAGCACTTACATTTGCTTATTCATGCTCAGCATTTGTTCAGAACTTGTAAGCACTAAATAAGCTACTAATTACTATAGCACTTAACCTTCCTCATTACCTAGAGGAAAACAGTTTTTGTACTTACTTTTCTTACTTGCTTAGAGAAAAACAGCTCTTGTACTCACTTTCCTCACTTATCTAGAGAAACATAGTTTTTCATTCAGGCATATCCAAGGGTCAGCTCCCAGTGTTCTCTCCTGTACATCTGATGAATCTGAGCATCTTGAAGCAATGTAGAAATTGCCTCATGTACACAGACAACCCTCCCCTCCTACCACCCAACACTACAACCTGTGAGAGATGCACTTATCTAGCCAAACTGGAGGTAAAGCTGTCTCCAACCAAGACTGAACTTGACAGTCATGAGGAGAAGGTAAACATTTGCACCACACCACACTCATCACATAGTCTCACTAAATCTACACCACTAAAATCCACACATAGTAACACAAAAACATTTGCGGAGGCTCTCAATAATAATCTGTCTAAGCAACAGAGACCTCCAAAACAGAAACGCAAGCAACCTCCATCCCCCAACACAACCCAAATGACACATAACCCACAGACTCAGTGTGCCACTCAACCACAGCCAATAAGGCAAAACAACATACCCAACACACTAGTCAAAGGTGACTCTATAGGCACACTGATGTCCCACTCACCAGGCTAAACAAGGAGAAGGTTACTGTCAGCTGCCTGTCAGCAGCCAGGATCCAACACATAACCCACGCACTCAGGTCACTCCACAACAAGTACAAATATGACTCTGTCATTGTCCATGTTGGTGTGAATGACCTGAAATGTACCACCCTGGACTACATGAAAAGAGACATGGAAGAGCTCTTCGATCTTGTAGCCCAGGCAGGTATGACCCTAGCCCTGAGTAGCATCCTGCCATTGCCCGGAATGATACCGCAGTACAAGGACAAAATGATTGACTTCAACAATTGGCTAAGCTTCTTGTGTCATTCTAAGGGGATCCAGTATCTGTCTGCTTGGGATGACATGGTCGACAGACCATGATGCTTTGCCACAGATGGCCTGCTCCTGTCGCCCCTGGGATTCTGGATACTGGCTAAACCTCTTGCTGCCCCTATAGTGCCTTTTTTAGGCAAGGTTCAAATGACAAATTTGCCACCATAACAGGAACAGGCAAGCAAAAACTGAGGGCAATGCTACTCAATGCTAGAAGTCTAAATCTCAAAATGCACTCACTCAAGGCACTCCTTAAAATGGAGAACATCGATATCTGTGCAGTAACTGAGACCTGGCTCAAAGCTACAGAGAGCACCCCTGCACTACCAGGCTATAACTCATACCACACTTTTCAGCCCTGTAACCTGGACTGAAACAACAAAGGCCGAGGTGTGTCTGTATTCATTAAGGATATCCACACCTCCAGGCTAGTTGCTCAGCATAATTCATCCGAGATTATCCAAGTGCAACTAAGTCTGGGCAAAACTGCAAGCCAAATTGTAGCTTGTTACAGATCCCCACCATGCCCCAGGATTCCCACTCGTCTTTTCTTGATGTACTGAAAATATTAGGGTGCAATCAAACACCCTAGTAATGGGTGACTTCAACAACCCCACCATTAACTGGGAAAACTTCTCGTCTACCAACTTCTTAGCTCAACACTTTGTGGAATTCATAAACTCCAATGCCCTGGATCAACCTATCCACACCCCCACCAGGGGCAAAAATATCGTAGACCTAGTCATTACCAACATGAGTGACTGGTGTTCTACACCTGAAGTCAACTCCTCATTGGTCCAATCTGACCATAAGCTAATCACCCTTGATATCCACACCTCGCCCCCACTTCCCATTAAGGAAACCACTGTAAAACATTTCTCCAAAGCCAACTTCATGCTTCTTAAGACAGAAGTGGTGAACGTCAGGGCACCCATGCAGATGGACAATACAGTTACAACTGCTGAATCCTGCCAAATGAACTCTATGAGCACTTACATGAGTGCATGGATTGTGCTATCGCAAACAGAACCAAGACGCTATCCTCCAAAAAAAGGAAGCCAGTCTGGTGGTCCCCTGCCATAAACAAGCTGTACAACAGAAGGAAGAAACTGTTGCAAAAGAGAGTAAAATCCCATGAGTGGAGGCGCTCCCTGGTCAGCCTCAGTAAGAAGCTGAGATCCCTTATAAGATCCTCCAAAGCTAGCTATGAAAACAAAATCACCACTAATTCTAAGGACAACCACAGAGCATTCTATAGCTATGTCAAGAATCTCGATGGCAGCACCCAGATCTGCTCTGAGTTACAGCACAGCGGCACAGAAATTACAGAAGCAACTGATATTGCCAACATCCTGGCAGATACGTTCAGTGCTAACTTTACCCCACCCACCACCCCCTAAAGGGCCTATATGTATACAGGAGGAATGCAGAGTCCCTGTAATCACAACTACGCAGGTAAAAGCTGCACTCTCTAAAGCCAAAAACACAGCATCCATGGGACCGGACAACATCCCAGGCTGCGTTTTACATGAAGTTCAGAACGAACTGACTCCCCACTTAAGCACCATGTTCAATAATAGCCTCACATCAGGCTTTGTGCCCACTGAATGGTGCACAGCAACAGTTATCCGACTCCACAAAGGGGGAGCCCTCACTAATCCCAGGAACTATCGCCCTATTAGCCTGATGAGCCTGTTTTGCAAGGCCATGGAACGTATCATCATGGAACTCATAAACAAAGACATTGGTAACTTCTAAACTCTGGATCCCACCCAGTTTGGGTTTGTGAAAGGCAGATCATGCCTCCTGAACCTGATTGACTTCTTTGAGGCAGTCACCAAAGCCGTAGATGAGGGTAAGGTGGTTCACACAGCCTATCCTGACCTCACCAAGGCTTTCATCACCATCCCCCATTCCAGAATTATAGCTGCAGCCTTGCACTGACTCTGGTAGCCAGCCAGCTAAATCAGCTGCAGCCTTGCACTGACTCTGCCCTAGATGGTAGCCAGCCAGAGTCAGTGCAAGGCTGCAGCTGATTTAGCTACCATCTAGGGCAGACAGCCACATCCTCATTTTATGGGGTGCATTACTGCAGCCTGTTGCACTTCAGTAACTGCATGTTGCATTTTTTTCTTTTTCCTTTTCTTTTCTTTTTTTTGTGATATTTTTATGGAATACGGCATAATCTGTAGTAGTTTCTATTCCTTGTGAGGCCATATAGCATACGCCAAGGATTTTGGATAAAGAGTTTGCATTGCAGTTTGTCGAATTTAAATTATGTTGGGCACATGTGGTGTTTTGGAATCAGACGGGCATGCACAGAATCTGTAATTATCCTACAATGAATAGGTAAGTATTTGGACTGCTTTCAGTGTGTCTTCTGAAATCACATCCACAGCTGGTGGATCTTTTGGGTTGCTGCGCTGTCTGCAAATAGCTTTTGGAATCCAGCCCTATCAGTTTCAGCAGAAGGAAGGACTCATAGTGCAAGCAGTCATACATAAGGTAAATTCTCCATTATTTCATTACATACACTGTTTTCTTTGGAGGTTTGATCATGCTTTGCTCATGGATGTTGACTGCATTTTCATAGGAAACTTGTACACGTCCTTATTTTATTATGAAAACTTACATTATTACTTACTTGTTTGTGACCTAATAAAAAGGAATGTTGAGTACAGGTGTTCTCAGAACAGGTGAATAATCAACTAGTTAATATAGTAGACCATTAAATGGTTTAGAGAAACATAGCTGCTGTTAGTACAGTAAATTGCTAAATATAAATTATGCACAATGGCTGTGTTGTGGTTCCAAAATATGTTGTGATATTGCTACCATAACATGCTGTCTACAGAAATTGGGTTCTGTTAAACTTATATTAGTTGCACAATTTCAGGAGATTTGAGACTTTGAGTACATGGAATTCACAAAATCAGAAAGAAAGTTAGGAGGGGAAATACTTAAATTAAAAGAATTACTAAGACCTGTTTTGTGTTGCTTTATTTTTACTGTGTTATTATCTAAAATATTTACTCTATCTTTAAAAGGTGCATTCTACTTAAGGAATTCCAGCCTTGGTTTTCAGCCTTAATGGTGCATTTCTGCAATCACAGAAGTCTTTTTTTAATTATGCCCTTCTATTAAGATCAGTTTATCAGCATTATAGTTATGCTTTTCTTTAATGAATGGTTATAGCGTAAATGTAGCTTTATGATTATCTCAGCTAAGACATCTTCAGCATTAATTTACAGCTTAAAATTTATTCTGCATTCACATCGTAAAGGGCTTATTAAGTGGCATTTAATTAAAAATAATAATCTGAAAACAGCATCACTGTAGTGCACGGAGCACAATGATTTCACTCTGATATTAGGAAAAAGACAAATCAGTTAAGCATTACTTTACAGGGAGCCCAATCTTAACAAATATTAAGAACCCTCTGCTTAACTTATTAAAGTCATGTCTTTTACTTGGCAGTCAAATCTACCAGTATTGACCAGCAAATAGAGTTGCAAAATAAATTAGAACAGATTTGTTTCTGCCTGCAGTCAATACTAGTAACATGTCAGAGACTTTCTGATATAAACTTAGAAAGTAGCTAGAATGACATGATGTGTGATCACCTGTATTTTCTGAAGAATATGAAGTCTGAAACTCAAATGTATGTCATTATCTAGTGATTTAAATTCTCAGAGATTTATCCAAAGATTTTATGAGGAAGAGACCAAATATATAAGGCAAAAATATGGGGACATGCTGCGAAAATCTGGACATTTGAAAGGCATAGCAAGGTGAGTGTGAACTTAAGGGACTGTTACATTATCTTTCTGACAGTGCTCGCTAAGTGCATTATGACTTTCAAAGCCAGCAAAACACTTTTCTCTGTAACTAGTAGTACATGGTGCAGATAAACCTCCATGGCCTACAATAAATTATAATCGGGTCTCTGATCATAGGTTCATGGGTAGGTATTAGGCTATTGCCCCTAGGGCCTATATAAGCCTAGCCAAATGGTACCCTGGCTTTTGCCACCCAAGAAAATTATTTCCCTGTGCCCCTGTCAAGCAGAGCCACAGAAGTGATCCCTGGGGTGAGTTTCCTATCTCCCATCCAATCATCAAGATTTTTCTTGAAGAGTGCTAATGAGGAGCTTTGTTTGATATAGATAGGTAGTTTGCTCCAGAGTATGGGAAGTCTGTGGGCAGGAATCTATCCCCCCAGCATGTTCTGTTTATTGTGGTGACAAGGTTTAGGTCCATAGCACATGTAACTTGGAGGGATTGGGATTTCTTTAAGTGGAGCATGTCCAACAGCTCTGGGTTTGACATAGCTTTGTATGTTAGGTAGAAATCGCCTCAGAGTAGGTGATATGCGATGGAGTAATGTTGGACTTTTTTTAAATGGTCTGCATAGGGCACCTGTTTGAGGCCAGTAATCCTCTTTGTGAGGTATTTCTGTGGCCTTTCCATTTGTTGTAGATGTCTTGTGAGGTACATACCAAAATGGGCGTTGTACTCTATAATAGGTCTAATGAGTGATGAGTAGAGGGAAACAATGACCTCTTTTTTACTGCATGAGAAACCTTTTGTGATGGGGTGTGCCATGTAGAATGATTTCCTGACTACTGTGGTGATTTGATTATCAAAGGGGAGATTACTTTCCACCTGTGGCCAAAGGTCTCAACACACTTTCAGTGTTAAGTAGACTACCGCCTATGTGGTAGTTCGGTTCCACTTGAAACCATCGAATGTTCAGAACGCTGAAGTTTGAATGATCGAGACCAGAACATCGATGTTCAGAACATCGAAGGTTGAAAGTGGAAGTGCCAGGTAAGTAAAACTGGTAAGTTTTGGGTGTATATGCAAGGCAGCAAGGTGCCCTGCATGTTGTGTGTGTGTGCCATATGAGTGTTGGCATTGCAGGTAGGGTACGGGAAATCTCCCATTTAGCGCTACCACATATAGCGGTAAATGAGAGATTTCCCTTACCTGACTGTAGTGCGATCCAGGAGTTTGAATATTATAGTAGGAGGGGTGTGGGGGCGAAGCCCCCCTGCATAAAATAGTTTTTGACTGTTTATTTGTTTTTCTGTGGTTCACTTTGAACCTTCGATGTTCTGAACATCGATGTTCTGGTCTCGATGATTAGAACTTCAATGTTCTGAACATTTGATGGTTTCAAGTGGAACCGGTAGTTCATGGGTACAGAGTTTTTACCATAAGGGATGACAGTGCACTTTTTGGCATTGAGCTTGAGGCCATGGCTTCGACACCAGGCATCTGTCTCAGTGAGGTCCTTTTGTAGGATGTCCACATCATTAGGAGTTTTGATTATGGCTCCTAGTTTGCAGTTATCTGCGAACTTCGTTAGCCAAAGACCTTCTGTGTTAGCCTGTACTTCAGAGAAGTAGATACAAAACAGGAAAGGACCCAGAACTGAACCCTGTGGTACTCCACTTCTCACTGGTCTGAAGTTGGATTTGTAGTCTGCTACTTTCACAGTATGGGTTCTGTCAGTGAGCCAGTTGGCAACCCATCTTGTAACATAGGGATTTATACCTAGTTTAGTGAGTTTATCTATAATTCCAGAGTGTGGAATGGTGTTGAAAGCCTTGGCAAGATCTAGATAGGCTGTGTAAACCATCTTACCTTCATCTATGGCTTTGGTGACCTCTTCAAAGAAGTCTATCAGGTTTAGGAGACATGATATGCCTTTTACAAACCCAAACTGGGTGGGGTCCAGAGTTTGGAGACTACCAATATCATTGTTTATAAGTTCCATGAGGATACATTCCATAGTCTTGCAGACCCGGCTCGTCAGGCTAATGGGGTGGTAATTCCCGGGGTCCATGATGGCTCCCCCTTTATGGAGTGGGATAACTGTCGCTGTGTGCCATTCAGTGGGCACAAAGCTTGAAGTGAGGCTATGACTGAACATGGTACTTAGGTGGGGTGCCAGTTCATTCTGTAATTATGTGTTTTCAACATGGGTTGCCAAGATTCATTTCTCAAGCTTCACTCTTATGGTAAATTTCTTGACATAGATGCCTTGAGCACATAATAACCAGGTTAAAATTGTGACCTGATCATAATCTTCTATAACTGGTGCAGGCATAAGTACTTGTGGTAGAACACTTTTATAGTCTAGACACTCAGACAAGTGTCAGGACTTACATTTTGAGTACGGCTTAGTTTGCATGTCTCTATGGAACTGTAAGTATGCATATCATGGGCTTCAGCAAAATGTTAAATATGAGGCACAGCTGAAGTCTGGCAGTCCTGGGAAGAGCAGGGGAGAAGGCTGCACCTGCTAAATTCACAATTATTTTGTGTTACATGTTTTTCTGTTCAAGACTGTACCTGCTAAATTTACAACTATTTTGTGTTACATGTTTTCTATTCCAAGGCTGGTGGGTATACTGCATAGTAAGAGCTGATACTGGATACTTGTAATAACTAAGGTCTATCAGGTAACGATGCTAACAGCATTGTTTTCCTCAGCTGATACTTTGTGGTCATGGGGGAAGCAACAGCATGCAGTTTATTTTTGATTTAAAAAAAATGGCAAGATGCAGTTTAAGAAAGAAAATGGTGCAGATTTTGTTTTCAGTTTCTTGTGTTATAACACCCGCCCTCCTCATTACCAGTTATAAGATCTTTACTATTAATGAAGCAATACTCATAAATATGCATAAAGATCTTTTAGACTAAAACAACAATGTTGCACTTGCACATGTGGATAAGCCAACACAACGATGAAATGCAGTATTGAACTAGAAGCTGAAATGCAAAAGATACTTACCATTGAATGTACTTTCTATACTGTTCAACATTTACTTAAGATTTTATACAATAATGATAACCAGTAAAGCTTGACCCATTCTGAATAACCTCAAACATGTTTGGTCTGCTGATGTTATGGATGAGAACTTTGATGCTAGTCTCAAGCTTGGCCTCATCTCAGTATAGGTATGCACAAATTTTAGAGAAAGAAGGCAGAATACATCTGTTTGACTTTTTTTTTTATTATTATTTTCATTGTACATTTGTTTACCAGTTGGCAGCGTCAGTGTTTAAATAGATGTCAGTTGAAAAATTAATGTTGTAAAGGTGAGGAATTGGAAAAATGTTGAGCAGATCATGTTGATCTCATCTGCTACAACAGCTACATGAAAAAGTCGCAATTACCAGAAAAAGCGTAACTCAGCTTAGCACAAAGGGGATATTTGGTATTATTGCCTTAGGGCATAACTCCCTGGTTATACTTATTAGGAGGTGGATAATAATGTAGAAAAGAACATTTAGAAAACTAAAACTGAGAAAGTGATATGGAGATGAGAATAAAGATTGCACTGAAAACACAAAACAGTATATGGAGGTAGGGGTATATGTGTGTGTGTGTGTGTGTGTGTGTGTGTGTGTGTGTGTGTGTGTGTGTGTGTGTGTGTGTGTGTTTGCAACTTTGTTTTGTGTTGTGACCATGGCACTGTGGCATTTGCCATGAGCTGCATTTTATGAAAATCTGATCTATATTCAAAGCAACATAATTCAACCACAAATGTGCAGTTTGTTAATATCAATTATTTAGATTTATTCATATAATGAAAAAAAAAAAAAAAAGAAGAAAAAAATGGAAAAGTAGGTCAGTACAGAAACGTGTTTGCCATGGCTGCCAAAAGAAGTTTATAATTTTAATCTCTTACATGACAAGCTAAAGGAACCCTCCTCTCTCCATGTACATATTCAACTGCATAAAGTGAAAAATCCCAGTTGTTTGTATGTGATAGTCTACTGGTGCTGACTCTCGAGCCCTGTCCTCAGCCACTCTGAACCCATTTATTTTCTTTGTGTGAGACCCCCATTGTTTATTCATTTTCAGGGTAAGGATTGAGCTATCTGGGAGTAGAAGTTGTTATATGTGCATTAGGTTGCAAGGGCTACAAGGCTTAATTATAATGTGTTAAGATCCAAAAGTCATATCAAAACACTGACATTCTGTGTACATGAATATGCCCATTAAACGACCCATCAGGCTAATGCTGTCTTAAAAGACTCCAAGGATGAACTGTTCCTAACAGATAGTGGCAGTTTATTCCATAATTTAACAACAAACTGTGTAGCAAACTTCATTGTCCTCATAGTATTACTTTTATCTATTTATGTAGCAAGTCATTTCTCCTAAGGTTCACCTCAGTATGTATGATGTTTTTTTCAGTAATTTTCATAGTTCTTCATCAAATAGTGTTCTTAGTCCCAAATATAATTTACCAATGGCTGTGACTTCTCAGTTCTGATGGAAAGTTGTTATTTAAGTACCAATTCATGAACATGCCCTATCACTATAGTGTTGCAGCTAAGGAAATATTCTTTACTTTACTTCATATAGCTGGTCACCTGTCACCTGTGTCAGATGAGTTGGGTCAATTGAGTCAGGACTTTATTTCTTAGTTGTTAAAAAAGAAAGAGACAGCTGAGTACAAAGTATTACGTTTCAAATTCCTAATTGTTTTATTTGTGGTGGGATTTATAGTGGCTACAAATGTCAGTCATCATTCTGATATTTCAGATTTTGCAGTATGAGTCGTGAAGTTTGACTGAACTGTTGTATGGTTTTAATCTGATTGTATTTTACCAAAGTACCACAGTGTACTACTGTCTTACCTTAATGTATATTGTATCTTGCTCTAGCTGCTGGTGATGATGATTTTAGGGTTCAGTTTTTTTTTAGTGTAGTCTGCTTAATCATTAACATTTGGAGGAGTTGGCAAGCATTCAGTCCTTCCTTTCATTTGTCAGAGTGTCCAGGTTATTGTTTCAGGTTAGTGACATGCTTCTCATAGAGTTTGTGATTTCCCTTGCATGTCAGCAGAAATGAAGCTAGTCTGATTCATACCCGTGATGCTATCAAATCTTTTGGATTCAGTGGCAGGTTGGGATGGTCTGATCAACTTTCAAGTAATTGTGGGATAGCTGTTTCATGAGACAGTATCAAGCCTGTTTTGTTTTGTCTTGGCTGCACTCCTCTCAACCATGCAAAGTTTCACAGAATGCTCATCTTTTTTTTTCATTGTTAGACTATCCTCATGGAATTTGTGGTTTATGGAACATCACTGAGGATAAAACTCACTGAATGGTTGGGACACCCCTGCACTTGCCCAGTAATCAAGGAGCTTCAATCCACTCACTGGCAACAGTGAGGGATGTACACCATGGGAGGATGATAAGTATACACATAGTAAAGTACAATTTCCCTTAAGAGCACACAAAGATCACAGTCAATATGGGGCAGGTTTCTCCCTCTTTCTCCAGATCCCCAATAAGACACCCCACTGGCCTAGCTATAGAGTTGAGTCCTTAGCCAGGGTTCCAAGCCAAGTCCTACCAACACTCTCTCTGTCCAACCAGTGCTTCATGTCCCTGCCTAAGAAGCTGATACACATAGACACACACAGACACACACACACACACACACACACACACACACACACACACACACACACACACACACACACACACACACACACACACACACACACACACTTTGAGATTTGATTTATACACAAACACATACATGGGAAAGGCTTGCACAGGATTACTAGCTATGCCCCCTTCTGCCCAGACCATAAGGTAGTTATCTCTGCCACCAGAACCCTTCATGAACTACTTTAAGGCCTTTCCCAAATGGTGAGCAATCATACTGTGTAATGCTACTATTATCCAAATGGTATGTATGACCAAGAGCAAGGCTGTTTAGGATTGGCCTGTACAGTGTCACCAAATACATATGCAAGTACTTTAAGAGCTTAAATATCTGTAAACAAACCAGCCACAATGATTATTTTAAATATATTTAATAATAAATAATAAAAGAACAAGACAATACTCAATCAACACAGTAACTACAGAGTTAAGAATCACAGGAAATATTTTAAAACAACATTGCAGGACAGTCTCTAATGAATACAGAAAACATCTAAACTAATCTTTACTATAGCCCTATCTATCTCTAAAAGAAATATTATGACTAAATCTGACTTACAGACAACATGAAGCCAGAAGTGTTGAGTTGGGTGTTTCTATGTGCAAGACAAGATACAAAATGCACACAGTCTCTCTCTGGGAAAGTTCTTAAATTAAACACTACTGCTGTGTCAGTTTGGATGATATCACTCTTTGTCACCTGCCTTCAGTTCCCAGGCTAACAGATACTAACAGAATTTTAACATCTCTGTGTGAGAAGTACACATGTCTCAGAAGTGCAGCTGCTAGGAAGTCACAGAGCAATAAAACACTACATTTTAAACATGGTAAATACTTCTCTCCAAGACAAAAGAAAAACTTCTAGCTCTAGACAGCCTGTCTTCTTACTGCAATGAAACTAAGTTTTATAGCACATTGTAAAGGTTCATAGGTAGGTAATAGGCTTTTGGCCCTAGGGCCTATATAAGCATTGCCAAATGGTACCCTGGCTTTTGCACCTAAGAACATTATTTTCATGTGCCCCTGTCGAGTAGAGCCACATAAGTGCTCCCCAGGGTGAATTTCCTATCTCCCATCCAGTCATGAAGATTTTTCTCAAAGAGTGCTAATGAGGAGCTTTGTTTGATATAGATAGGTAGTTTGTTCCAGAGTAATGGAAGTCTGTGGGCAGGATCTATCCGTGCAACATGTTCTGTTTATTGTGGTGACAAGATTTAGGTCCCTAGAGCATGTAGCTTGGAGGGATTGGGATTTTTTTAAGTGGAGCATGTCCATTAGCTCTGGGTTGGACATAGCTTTGTATGTTAGGCAGAGATCGCCTCTGAGTAGGCGATATGCGATGGAGTAAAGCTGGAGGTTTTTGAGACGGTCTGTGTAGGGCATCTGTTTGAGGCTGGTAATCTTCTTTGTGAGGTATTTCTGTGGCCTTTCCAGTTCTTGTAGATGTCTTGTGAGGTACATACCAAAAAGGGTGTTGTACTCTATAATGGGTCTAATCAGTGATGAGTAGAGGGGAACAATAACCTCTTTTTTCCTGGATGAGAAACCTTTTGTGATGCAGTGTGCTATGTAGAAGGATTTCCTGACTACTGTGGCTATTTGATTATCAAAGGAGAGACTACTGTCCACTTGTGTCCCAAGGTCTCTTATCACACTTTCAGTGTTAAGTAGACTACTGCCTATGTGGTAGTTCATGGGTACAGAGTTTTTACCAAAAGGGATGACAATGCACTTTTTGGCATTGAGCTTGAAGCCATGGCTTTGACACAAGGCATCTGTCTCAGTGAGGCCCTTTTGTAGGATGTCCACATCGTTAGGAGTTTTGATTATGGCTCCTAGTTTGCAGTCATCTGCGAACTCTGTTAGCCAAAGACCTTCTGTGTTAGCCGGTACTTGAGAGAAGTAGATACCAAACAGGAGAGGACCCAGGACTGAACCCTGTGGTACTCCACTTGTCACTGGTCTGAAGTTGGATTTAGAGTTTGCTTCTTTCTCAGTGTGGGTTCTGTCAGTTAGCCAGTTGGCAACCCATCTTGTGACATAGGGAGTTATACCTAGTTTAGTGAGTTTATCTATAATTCCAGAGTAGTGGATGGTGTCGAAAGCCTTGGCGAGATCTAGATAAGCTGTTTGAACCACCTTACCCTCATCTACGGCTTTGGTGACCACTTCAAAGAAGTCTCTCAGCTTTAGGAGACATGATCTACCTTTTACAAACCTTAACTGGGTGGGATCCAGAGGTTGGAGATTACCAATGTCATTGTTTATAAGTTCCATTATGATATGTTCCATAGCCTTGCAGACCAGGCTCGTCATTATAATGGGGTGGTAGTTCCCGGATTCTGTGGTGGCTCCCCCTTTGTGGAGTAGGATAACCATTGCTGTGCACCATTCAGTGGGCACAAAGCCTGAGGTGAAGCTATTGAACATGGTACTTAGGTGAGGTGCCAGTTCGTTCTGTTGTTCTTGTAGAACGCAGCCTGAGATGTTGTCAGGTCCCATGGATGCTGTGTTCTTGGTTTTGGAGAGTGTGTTTTTTATCTGTGCAGAAATGATTACACGAAATTTGCATTCTTCCAGTATAGAGATGGGCCCTTTAGGGGGTGAGAGAGGGGTAAAGTTAGCAGTGAACCTATCTGCCAGGATATTGGCAATATCAGTTGGTTCTGTATATTTAGTGCCATTGTGCTGTAACTCAGAGAAGATCTGAGTGTTGCCATTGAGATTCTTGACATAGCTATATAATGCTTTGTGGTTGCCTTTAGAATCAGTGGCAATTTTGTTTTTGTAACTAGCTTTGGATAATTTAATGAGAGATCTCAGCTTCTTACTGAGCTGACCAGGGAGTTCCTCCAGTTGTGGGATTTTACTCTTTTTTGCAACAGATTCTTTCTTCTATTGTAGAGTTTGTTTATGGCAGGGGGGCACCAGATTGGCTTCCTTTTTTGGGGGGGATAGCATCTTGGTTCTGTTAGGGATGGCAAGATCCATGCACTCGTGTAAGTGCTTATAAAGTGCATTTGTATAGGATTCAGCAGCCATACCTCTATTGTCTGTAAGCATGGGTGTCATGAAGTTTTCCACTTCTGTCTTAAAAAGTGTGAATTTGGCTTTGGAGAATTTTTTATGGCGGTTTCCCTAATGGGGGTGGGGGTGAGATGTGGATGTCTAGGGTGATTAGCTTGTGGTCAGTTCTGACCAATGAGGAATTGACCTCTGGTGTGGAACAGCGGTTGCCCATGTTGGTAATGACCATGTCTAGGATATTGCTGCCCCTGGTGGGGGTGTGGATAAGTTGATCCAAGGTGTTAGAATTTATGAATTCCAGAAAACGTTGAGCACAAGAGTTGGTACTTGAGTAGTTTTCCCAGTTAATGGTGGGGTAGTCGAAATCACCCATTATTAGGGTGTTAGGTTGTACCCTTATATTTTCCAGTATATCAAGAAATGAGGAGTGGAAATCCTGGGGCATGGTGGGAGATCTTTGGCAACCTACAATTTGGATTGTGGTCTTGCCCAGAGTTAGTTGCACTTAATTTCAACTTATTTTCTTGAAGTTTTGTAAGTTAATCTTCTATGTTCCAGCAAGGTATGCTGTGGTCACTTTCTTGAAGCTCAGTACATAACATACAGTTCTATATAAATCATATCAATATTCACAAATGACATAGAATTATTTACAAAATTCCAACTAGCTGGGCTGGCAGTGTCACAAGGGTGACAGACAGTTGAGTTTTAATTTCTATACTTTTCAGGAATTGTTTGCTTATATCAAACCTGCTTTGTTGGTGTCTTTTCAGGTTATAAGAGACAAGTTGAAATCTGTTCTTGATTTTGGGCATTTGTCTTTTTAGGTTTTTTAGTTCTGTGCCAAGAAGTTGAGAAGACTGTTTTGCTGGTGTTTTTAATTGAATGTCACAATTTGGAAGAAAGTTGGTAACTGGCTGTTGAAATATGGAGGAGGGTCTCAACAGTCCTCAGCCCATTCTGGTAAAGATTTTCTTCATCAGCTCATGCTGAGGTAATTTTTTAGTGTCTGGCTTCCTTCTTTTGATTTTGGGTAAGAGGTTTGCTGCTTTGTCATAATAATTAAATAAATAAATAAACAAACAATAAATATAAAATATGTTATGTAATAACAGCATGGAAATAATGTTAAAATTAAATTGATTATTGTCATGTATAGGGAAAGGTTTATTTGTTCCTCTCAGACCTCTCTCTTAAATGTACCTCGTTATGAGGAACATTTTTCATGCTGAGTATTACAAAGTCCAGGTTTTGCTGATCCATTTTAAAATGATCTTTCACCCAGTTATTAAATATTGTTTAACTCTTATCCATGGTATGTAATACTATATTACATGAGTAGCATCCTGAGTAGCATCCTGCCCTCGCCAAGAATGATACCATGGTATATAGAAAAAAAATTATCAATTTCAACAATTGGCTAAGCTTCTGGTGTCACTCAAAGGGGATCCAGTGTCTGTCAGCCTGGGATGACATGCTCAACAAGCCATGCTGCTTCGCTAGAGATGGCTTGCACCTATCACCCTTAGGCTTTCAAATACTGGTCAAGGCTCTTGCCACACCCATAGTGCTTTTTTTAGGCAAGGCTCAAAAGGCAAACCACTGTCGTAAATAACACAAGTAACAAAAAACTGAGGGTAATGCTACTCAATGCCAGAAGTCTAAACCTCAAAATGCACGCACTCGAGGCACTCCTCAGTATGGAGAAAAGTGATATATGTGCAGTAACAGAAACCTGGTTTAAGGCTCCAGAGAGCACCCCAGCACTACCAGGCTACAACTCATACTATGCATTTCGGCCACAAAACCTGGACTGAAATACAAAAGATGGGGGAGTATCCAAATTCATCAAGGATACCTACACCTCTAAGTTAGTGGCACAGCACGATGCTTCAGAGATCATCCACATGCAACTAACAATGGGCAAAACTGCTATTCAAATTATAGCTTACTACAGATCACCCACCATGTCCCAGGACCCCACTCCGCATTCCTGGAAACACTGGGAAACATAAAGGTCCTACAAAACATCCTGATATTGGGTGATTTCAATTACCCAAACATTAACTGGGAGAACTACTCAAGTACAAACTCCCTAGCCCAACATTTCCTAGAATTTATAAACTCAAATGCCCTGGATCAAATGGTCAACACCCCCACCAGAGGTGACAACATATTTGACCTGGTCATCATCAACATGGGCAACTGGTGTTCCACACCAGAGGTCAACCCCACGCTGATTAGATCTGACCATAAACAAATCACTCTGGATATCAACATTCCACCACCACCCCCGGTCAAAGAAACCACAGTGAAAAACTTTTCAAAAGCAAACTTCACGTTACTTAAGACCAAGGTGGGAAGTTTCAAAGCCCCCATGCTAAAGGATAACACTGTCCAAGCTGCAAAATCCTTTACTAATGCACTCTATGGGCACCTACAAGGCTGCAAGGATCGTGCTATCCCAAACAAAACCAAGACTCATTCCTCCAAGAAAAGGAAACCAGTCTGGTGGACTCCTGCCATAAACAAGCTATACAATAGAAGGAGGAAACTAGTACAGAAAAGAGTAAAATCCCAAGAAGGGAAGACAACCCTGATCAGTATCAGCAAGAAACTATGTTCCCTCATAAAATCATCCAAGGCTAGCTTCGAAATAAAAATTGCCATGGACTCCAAAGATAACCACAAGGCATTCTTTAGCTATGTCAAGAATCTAAGTGGCAATTCACAGATCTGCTCAGAGTTAGTGCAGACTGGCACAAAATACACTAAACCGACCGATATAGCCAACATCCTGTCAGACAGGTTCAGTACAAACTTCACCCTCCTCTCACCCCCAAAAGGGCCCATAACTATACCAGAAGAATGTAGTGCCCCTGAAATCACAGACACTCAGGTTAAAACAGCCCTCTCCAAAACCAAAAAGACAGCATCAATGGGACCAGACAGTGTCCCAGGCTGTGTCCTACATGAGCTCAAAGATGAACTAACCCCTCACCTAAGCACACTGCTTAAACTCAGCCTCTCCACAGGCTACATGCCCACAGAGTGGCACACAGCAACAGTTATTCCACTCCACAAAGGTGGAGCCACAATGGACCCAGGGACTATCACCCTATAAGCCTGACTAGCTTGGTCTGCAAAGCTATGGAGCGCATCATCATGGATCTCATTAACAAAGACATTGGAAACCTCCAAATACTGGACCCTACCCAGCTCAGCTTTGTTAAGGGCAGATCATGCCTCCTAAACCTGGTGGACTTCTTTGAGACAGTCACCAAGGATATAGATGAGGGAAAGGTGGTCCGCACAGCCTTCCTAGACCTTGCAAAGGCCTTCGACACCATTCCCCACTCAGGTATTATAGACAAGCTCACCAGCCTGAACATAAACCCCTACGTCACGAGATGGTTTGCCAACTGGCTCACAGACAGAACCGACATGGTAAGAGTTGTGGGAGCTAGCTCTGACTCTAAACTGGTTACACGTGGAGTTCCCCAGGGCTCAGTCCTAGGACCCCTCCTGTTCAGCATATACTTCTCAGAGGTACAGGCAAGCACAGGAGGACTATGGCTGACCAAGTTCACAGACGACTGCAAACTAGGGGCTATAATTGCCTCTCCAGCTGACACAGACATCCTCCAAAAGGTTCTCACTTGAACAGATACCTGGTTTCAAAACCATGACCTCAAGCTAAATGCCAAAAAGTGCATAGTCATCCCCTTTGTAAAAAACAAAGTACCCACAAACTGCCACATATGTGGTAGCCCCCTAAATGTGGAAGACGTAATAAGGGATCTGGGGATGCAAGTAGATAGTAACCTCTCCTTTGATAATCACGTTGCCAAAGTGGTTAGAAAATTCTTCTATGTGGCCCACCTAATCACAAAAGGGTTTGCATCCAGATTGAAAGAGGTCATTGGGCCCCTCTATGCATCACTCATCAGTCCCATCATAGAGTACAATGCCCCATTTGGGATGTACCTTACAAGACACCTGCAACAACTGGAAAGACCACAGAAGTACCTCATCAAGAGGATCATTGGCCTCAAGCAGATGCTCTATGCAGCTCGACTGAAGAAACTCCAGCTGTACTCGTTTGCATACCGCCTACTCAGAGGTGATCTTTGCCTGACATACAAGGTCATGTCCAACCCAGAATTGATGGACATGCTCCACCTAAAGAAAACCATATCTCCTCGAGCCACATGCTCCAGGGATCTAAACCTCACCACAACAATAAATAGGATGTGCTGGAGGGATAGATTCTTGTCCCAGAGACTTTCCATGCTCTGGAACAAAATTCCAATCTACATTAGGCAGTGCTCCTCACTAATCCTCTTCAAGAGAAACCTTGACGAGTGGATGGGAAACAGAAAGTTTATCCCAGGGATCACTTCAATGGCTCTGCTGGACAGAGGCACAGGGAACTAATCTAAGGGGGCGGCAAAAGTCAACACATTCCGGCTAGGCTTATAAATGCATTTGGGCAGATAGCCTAGTACCTACCTATGAACCTATGAACATTATTTCAATAAAAGAATTTTGTAAGTATTTAGTAACATATTGTAACCATACTGTAAGTTTTGTAGTTGAAACTAATTAGCTGTTAGCAGGTTTTCCACATTTCATCCATTTGTTACACTTTTTGAGAGGAAGTATCCCGCACTTGGAAGATAAAAGATCAGCAACAATGCTCTTAGATGCTCAGATGATGAAATGGTCATTCGTTAAGTACTGGGTCTGCTTTTGGGCATTTAAGTTCTGTCTCTATTCTGGACAGTGCACAGGTTGGACAACTGTGTCCAGTACATAGGGAAGTTATCCTTGCATCATGTGTCTCTCCAGCATGTAAGGGAAGATTGAAACATTTCATATAATCAGATATCTAGTACAGATTTCATAGTCTTTTAAGAATATATTAGCATTCATTCTATGTAGTTCAATGAAAGCATGCTGTTTTAAAGATGGAGAATGGTGAATTTTATTTGCCAGGCTAGCAATGTGGACTATGCCTTTGCCTTGATATGCCTACAGTTACGGATGCATTTACATGAGAAAAAAAGGAACACTATTTAAATATTTAGAGTTTAAGGATCGAGCTGTGACTTGGTCTCTTTTCAGAAAATTCTCTCTTAATTGACATACCTATTTATTCAGGCTCTGAACATTGCAACTAGACTAGAGATTAGCTAAAGCTGTGTTTTCCTATCAGGACTATGTCTGTATTGAATAACATGTAAAGGAAGTGGAGAGAATTAATGCCACAGGAGATGTCCTGTTTCTGGAATTTCAGCCACAAGATCAGAGCATGGTGAAGGTGCCTCTCAGAGTAACGCTTAAAGAGGAAATCATCAAATCATGGGCTCCATCATTGCTGAAACAGAGCCAACTCCCAAGTAGGTTAGGTATAACTCAGAGAAAAATTCACTAGATCATTTCAAAGTGGACTAGCCATATGCACCACCTTTTGATAATGAACCACAGCTGCAACACCCTGGTTTAGATGAGTTGCAGGATTGGGCAGTTGATGAATATTTAGAGGACTCTATAGAGGCTCTATAATTAAAAAGGCAGGTCCAAGTTTTTTGGACTAATCATTGGTAAAGGATTATCAGTGGCTTCAGTAGAAATTTAGGAACACAGAATTAATACCAGGCAAGTGATCAAAGGGAACATAAAATGCCTAGCCATATACACCTTTAAGTAGACAAACTCAAAAGTTCTTGCCACCTTTGTCAACATTTGTTTACCTCCGAAACAGCAGTACCTTACGGGATAAACCTAATATACATGTGTGCCTACCCCTCCAGTATTTAAGACTAGCCCTAAAGGTAGTCAAAATAGAACTTTGACCTGCATGGCAACTTATTACTTAGGCTGGCAATACACTGTATTAGGAACCTATCCCGCCGACAACTCTTGTTAAAGTACCGATGTCGATTTAGGTCTGTAGTGAAGGTGTTTGTAAAGATACTTGTTTTGCTATGAAATAGGATGTCAAATAGGATCAGATCTTTCATGGCTTGAAAAGCTAGACACAGGTCATCTTTGAGCAGTCAGTAGGCTACTTAGTATAAGAAAAGCCATGCTAGATTTGTGGGATAGTTGAAAGAGTTACAGTCTCTAATTTTCTTGGTTAGAAATCTTTGAGGTTATTCCATATGGGTAACATGCTTTGATTTATACATATCAAACGGGGAACTGCATTCATTAATGGGTACTGATAAGGGAAGAAAACAGAGGTATAATGACTTCTTTGGTTCTTCAAGATATGCCCTTGAAAATTAAATGGGCAAGATAGAAAGATTTCCTGACTATGGTGGAAATATGATGATCAAATGAGAGAGAAACAGAGCTGTCTACATAAGTATCCAGGTTACGGATGAACTCTGTCTGAAGAAGAGTACCATTTATAACATATGAAGTGAGAAAAGTATTTTTTTCTCAAATGTTAGTATGCTGCCCTTGTTTTGCATTTAACTTAATACCATCTTTAGAAACACTAGGTGTATGCATATTCTAGCATTAAATGGAGCTGTTTAGCATCAGTGGATGAACAGATAACAGTACAGAGTTTTCATTTATCAGCAAACTTGGCCAACTAGTCTTCTTCAGTATTGGCTTAGATATCTACAAAATAAATGGCAAACATGAAAGAACCTAGAACAAATGTTTGTGTGCACTCCAATCAGTATAATTTTACATTCAGCAATTGTACCTGCCACTTTCACAAACTGAGATCTGTGAGAAAGCCAATTTGCAGTACAGTGTACAATGTAAGGGTTTACATTGTTTGTCTAAATTTTCAATTATTCTAGTATGATGAATAGTGTCTAAAGCATTGGCTAGATGAAGGTAAGCAGTGTGCACAGAGTGACCACTGTCCACAGTCTCTGTAACCTTTTTAAAATAAGCCGACTAGATTTAGGAGGTAAGATCTGCCCTTCACAAAACCAGATAGAGTGGGGTCTAGTTCATTTAAGTTGCCAACATCTGCATAAATGAGTTCTGTTATGATATATTCCATTACTTTTCAAATTAAGCTGGTCAGGTTGATGGGCTTATTATTACCTGTGTCTGTAGAGGGGACACCCTTGTTTAGAGGAGTCACAGTGGCTATTCTCCAGGCATCAATGACAAGCCCTGTAGACAGGTTGAGGTTGGACAGGTTAAGCATAAGCTCAAACAGTGCACACTTGGCATTGATGAGAATGCAACCTAATATGTTGTCTGGTCCCTTGGAAGTATTATTTTTAGCTGATGACAAGGATTCAAGGACTTGTTCTAAGGTGATTTCAGAAGAAACTACATTTTCAGAGATAGTGAGGACAGCAATGTAGGTATGTGTGGTAATATTAAATTTGGCTGCTAATATTTTGGTTGTATCCTTGTGATAAGACTGTGTAACATTATTATGAATAAGAACAATGCATTGTGAGACATAATTCCTTAATTTTTATGGCATAACTGAAGAAGGCTTTGCAGTTTTCTTTGGAATATGTGGCAACCTTATTTTGCTTTATATTTACAAATCACTCTGATTCCTGAGAAGGCAGCTCAGAGGTTGCTAGCCCCAATGACTTAGCATTCTCTCATTTGCATTTAGCAGTCATGGGGGCTAAGGGATATGCAGCAGGTTATAACTGTTTGCATGGGATAGACACTGATATTGTTCAACACTACCTACTGATCACAGCTCATATCCCATCTTTGATAAAAGGAAAGATATAGTGAGGACACGTTAACATTTTTGATTTAGTAGGCACTGTTGGCATTCAGAGGATCCTGAATATGAGGAGCCCTGGAGCCAAGGACTTTGTTTCAGCGTTGGTAGTTTTAGGCATAAAAACAAGCAATTATGTTTATGGTAAAGACTTGGGACAGTTGGGTCACTGGTTTTATGTATTACATGGTGGTGGTCATCAAATAAGCTCTGTATCAAGCTCTGCCATTGTTGATATGTTGGTTAACATTGCACAAAGCCTATCATCTAACAGGAGATTTGGCCTGGCTTTGATATGGCCAGAAATTCTGGAAACTCAATGCAGTCAATACATCCCTGCATGAGGAAGACTGACATATAGACATATGGTTGGGGTCATGATCAACAGGCCAAGAGTGGCTACTGGGAAGGGGGTGATCAATTAAGGGTTAAGTCTTAACTCTGTCCAGCTTTTAATAATAGACGTTGTACTTGTCCATGCTGTAAGTTCTCTAATGTTTGTGCTAACTGAGGTGGTGGGCATGTAGTTGTTAAATGCTGGTCTAAGGATGAATTTAAAGGTCAGAGACCTGATTATACTTTTGAGGTCAAGCCATGGATGATTTGGTAAACCTTTAAGAGAGAGAGACATCTTCCTTTCATAGCTTCCAAGGGTTAAACATCTTTTGTGGTTTCCATTACATATTCACATACCCACTTTTTCTGTCAAACCCGACATTTTACCTTCATTATTAAAAGACTATCCAGATCAAAAGGCAACACAAAAGTTATTATGAGGTTTTATTTTCATAGTTTTCTATCAAATCCAGCATGTCCACTGAAGGAGTCTTTTGTAAAAACCTTGGATCAATGCAAGCAGGAAGTCAGTGGTGCAGGAGTTTTTGGTGAAGAAAATATGTGAGACTAGAGTTGGAGGGCCCTTTCAATTTTCCCATTCTGATTTATTTGGAGGTTCCCCACTAGGACTGTTTTCAAAGGAAAGAGGAGGAGAGTTTTGTTGAAAACATCACCTTGTGGCTGTTAAATGAATGAATGACTGCAGAAGTAAGAGTGTCTTTAGTCTTTCTGTTCATTCTGGAGGAGCCTTCCACAAGAAGAGAGAGTTTGGTTGATGCTCCTGTTAGTACTTTGTATATCCTCACACTGGGTTATAAAATAGACACCCAGATCGAAAAGGATGCATCTAGTAGCTCGTATTATACTGGCATGGGCCTCTGGTTTATAGAACTTTACAAAGCACTGGCTTAGTCAAATTGCTGAAGGGCTGGGATAGACTTTGGAGAATGGTAGCTGAAACTTGAAAGCCCACTAGGGAAAAAAAAATATTGCAAACTTTTTTTTAGGGGGGGGGGGCTTCATTTGATGGTACCTGACTGTCACACCTATGCTCTATGAGCAGCATTTTTCATGTGATTGTATGCTAGTGCTTTTTGCATTAGTAAACTTAGGCTTGGTGACTTGCCAGGAAACCATTGTGGATGAAATTTGTTCAATTTCAGTTTGAATTTGGCCTCTTTTTTACAAGTTGTTGCAGGCTCATATCAGATTTCTTATATTAATCAGGGCATATTAGAGCAAGGATTTTCATATCCTTATGGTCACTAACTTTTTATCTTGGTTCATGCATTTTGGGGTTAACTTTGGTTCTTTTAGCCTTGTTGTCACTTATTTGAAGGGCCAGAAAGGGGAAAAGGACAGGTTGCCCAGGTTTTAGTTTGGTGGGTGGACACTGCACAGATTTCCCTCCTTTCCATTTCCTCCTTCCTTTCCTCGGGCCAGCGTAACTTTCAGGGATTGAGAGTAATTTGTCAGAAAAGCCACATGTCGACACTGGTCAGACTGTTGCAGGGGCATTGGGGTATGCCGCTCAGAATATGGGCAGGTTGATTGGGTGTGGGTATGCCACTCAGAATGTGGACAGGGTGATTGGGTGTGTGTATGCTACTCAGTTGGAATGTGGACAGGTTGATTAGGTGTGGTTATGCCACTCAGTTAGAACCACTCAGTTAGAATGCAGACAGGTTGATTGGGTGTGAGATGTCTGCTATGCTACCTGGTCTAGAAGACTGTTTAGTTACTGGGGCCTGTGAGTGGAGTTTAAAATGTTTTGTGAGCCGTGTTATGAAATATTAGTATTCATATTATTTAGATTTCCACATAATAACTGACATGTTGTGATAATAAACTAATCACATTGTCTTTTGAGTGTCCATGTGCCTTTCTCTGAGAGTTAGTGGTAATGGGGGAAATGGTACTTGTGGTGCAAATACTTTTGTCTGTATGCATTTAATTGGCTGATTGGCTGAGATGTCTCAGTCTCCAATGAAAGTATGGTATTTAAGTGCTGGTTCATGGGCTTGCACCATCACTCCAGTGACACAGCTGACGAAGTCTCAGCCTTCCCCTCCTCACTTAATTTTGCAGGTTAGTCATTCTGCACTCTTCTCTCATTTTCTTTCATCTCTTTCTTTCCTGGGCCAGTATAATTTTTAGTATTTGGTAGTGGGCTGTCAGGAACAGCTGCTTTTCAACAATGGCCAGGTTTTCTTGAGGGGCCACTGAGGGGATGACACTTGCTTAGAATGGTGATAGGCTGAACTGCTGTGAGTTGTTCTTCATGCTGTCCATTGTTGAAGCTTACAAAACTGAAAAAACTGCTACAGAGGAAACATAAACTTCAAAATTTAATAACACAGTAAGGTAAAGCGCTTTTCGTCCAGTCTATTAACCGGACTTCTTCAGACAAGTTACATACAAACCACACAGCTTTAAAAATGTACCCTTCAATTACTCATGTGATCCTCCAAAAATAAAAACAAGTCAAATTCTTAAAAACATATCCACCCATATGTAACCTTTTTTGTATAAGAATATGACTTTTTTTTCAGTTTTGTTTGCTTTGTTTTCTTATTTTGGTTCATTGTTGAAGCTTGTTTGGTTACATAGCCCTGTGAATCATGCTTATACTATTTTATGGATACTGTTATGAAATGTCAGTATTCTTACCTTTAGATTTCCTCATTATAAGTGATAGTTACTGATGATAAACTTTTCTCACTAATCTTTGTCCTTGTGTTTTTCTTTATGTGGGTTAGCGATAAAAGGTCACAATTCATACTGATATATAGTTATTTGAAACCTAGCAAGCTACCATTAGCATAACTGAAAAATGAAAACTGATATTCTCTACTAGATCTAACATAAGTAATATATAGAATTTTCAGGACTTCATTTGACCTAGATGTAATGCTCCTCTGCATCAGATCAATAGTTCTTAATTCCTCACCCATAACAGTGGAGGCATTTAATGAAAATGACGTATTGCTGTTTATATTGTTTATTCTCTTTAAGACAGAATGCCTTAATACAAGAGTTTTAAATAACCTTGCTTTGCCCAAAAATATAAGTGCAGATTTGTTATGGTTAATAGTTTATCCATTATTCATGACAAATAGCTATTAACCTGTATAATATCATTTTCAGATGTTATAAGAGTGACAGCTTTATAGTGTTAAATACAGAATTTTTCCTTATTGAATGTGTAGCCTCTCCTGTGCATGTCCCTTCATGCACAAGGGGTTTGACATGGATGAGCCTTCGCAATGTGTCTCCATGCCTCATCATGTAAATCAGTCAATTGGCTCTGCACCTTTTGGGGGTTGCACCCTCTCTGTGAGCCTATACCTCCAGTGGGACTTCAAACATGAAGTGTGTATGCAGACACAAGTTCCTGGCCCCATCCATCAAAAAGACATGAGAAGGCTAAGCAGTTATCTATTATCTTATCTCCCTTGTCAGCTCCAGGAGGCATTCAAGTTATTAGTCAGTCTAGGGTTGCCCAGGTCATAATCAGGTTTTTATCCCTCCATGTTAACAGAGCTGTCCATATGTAAGTTTGACTGCAAAAGAGTTTATGCATGTAATGAATACACTGCTCAGCTTTGTAATGTAAAGTCAAAGTTAAGTCAAAGTACACTTTATTGTCACTGATTCACACAAGTACTAACTGAGTAAAATAATGTTTCTTCAGAATCAGTGAGCATACAATACATAGACTACATTTAGCATGACGATAATACACAAAATTCTGTTGACACAGATGACAAACACAACAATAATAAATACTTGCATTATTACACTGATTTAACAGATTGTTACTTATTACTAGGTTATTAGCTTATTTTCACTGGAAAAATTGCACTTAAGTGATTGATTTAAGGCCTACATTTATACTGCACAGTAAGACAGTTCAGTTTGCTTACTGCTGACTTTGCTGTCTGGGTGCGGGGAAGACCTTGTTACATACTGAAATGTACCAGATAAAGTTGAATTGTTCACAAGAAAATGCCAGCAGTACAGGAAATTAGGTGACTTCAGCATTCTATTATGTTTGTACTAGTCTTAAAAACACATTTGTATAGGTAATCCCTTATCAGAATGAATGCCTGAAGGGCTCACACTCCCACATCCTTGTAACGTGCATGGTCATTCAGTCCATAAGATGAGGAAAAGATGTCAGAAGTGAAAGATATTTACATAAAAATTCCAAATGCAAGGATGTACTCCTGCAAAGCATTTTTTGTTAATAGATTAATGATTGCAGTTATACCAAATAAATACATTTTTGGAGTAACCCACAGGCAGTCAGGCTAAGTATCACTGTTACTGTACATTACTTAAGCACAAATCACTATAGTAGAATGAGCAGTCAGAGCAGAAAGATTGTGAATAAGAGACAGGAAATTTCTGACATTTGAGATGTCATGTCTGAAAACATCCTGTTTGTAAATTTACCATGACTCATTCATAGGTGTTATTTATAAAAGAAAGAATATATTAACTATTAACCCTGCCCTCAACCATGAGAATATAGTGATAGTAAGGTCAAGACAGAAAGAAAGGCAGAAATTTTGTAAACAGAGAAAATAATTAAGAAATTCCACTAACAAAAAAGACAAAGTCACTGGAACAGAGCTGATGAATTACTGGACTTAACATTTCTTTTTCAGTTACTTGAGCAACTCCTGATGAATGGCTTCTGTTAGCCTGAAATCTCAGGTAATTGGAAAAGCTGTGTTGGACCACTAAAGGGTAATACATCACCTCTATGCTTCAGTGTCTTTCTCTTTTCTATATAGAAAGTGCAAGGTCCTCAGCCTACCAGCATTTGGGTAATAAAGAGTAATAGCAAAAACAAGAGATAGCAACTTCTAAAAGTAGCCAGTATTATATAAGACAAAACGAAAAGTATATGTGCATTTGTACTGTGTGTGTGTGTGTGTGTGTGTGTGTGTGTGTGTGTGTGTGTGTGTGTGTGTGTGTGTGTGTGAATACCTGTGTGCATTGGGGAAAACTATTTAATTTACTGAACATGGTAGTACAGATTTTGTAGATTAGTCATGGTCCAGGTCAAGAAAGGAGAGTATTTAACAGAGTATCCATTGCACAGCAGATTTTTTTTTTATTTCCAGAACAATCAACACCACAATGACACATTTTGGAAGTAACAGAATATTAAATTAATTAAAAGGACCGAGGGATACCTAGCTAGGACTTCAATACTACATAGATTAAAAGTCAGTGTCTTATTTTTGTTTATGGCAATAATAACAGGAATTACAGTATTGCAGAGATAGGGAGGGGTACACTGTTTTGCAATAAAAATTAAAAACAATCTGGATAACAAGACGCAAAAAAGCAGCTAAGGTTAGAATAAGATTTCAAGATGAACATGGGCCTTTGTAGCAAGTCATGGAGTTACATTAACTCATAAGTTGTTTTTGGATATACATTCATTGCAAGTCTTGTACTTTGCCAGTTTTATTAATAGTTATGGAATGCATGTGCAGTAGTAATTTACCTATTAGCTGCTGTTTTTTTATGTAACTCCAAGTGCAGTTAGTGTTTGTTGACTCATTTTTCAAAAGATTTAACTTTTAATAAATTGTCTAAGTTATAAGGTTTCAGAGGAATCAGGAAGAGTGAAGTACTCTTCAAAACTGTAAGTAAATTGTTTCAGCTGCTAATTGCCAGTCTTTAATTGCCTTCCAGTGCAGCAATTAGTCTATTATGTAATTCTGCAATTAAATTATTTGCAGATCTATCCTATGTTGTACAATGCTTGTCTTTGTTTTTACCAGTACTTCTATTTACATTATTATCAATATGCAGACTATATACCAGAAAATGTTATTACAGTGTTAGTCTCTGATTTGCTGCTGTGTCTAGTCCTGTCAGTGCAGTTTCAACATTTTTATATTATATAATATATAATTAGCATAAAAATAATAGAGAAATAATAGAGAAAATTTATGAATAAATCACAAAAAATTAACTGATTTATTGACAAATGAATGAAATCTTCAGCATCAAGTTACATCTATCCATTATGGAATAGGTATGGGGAAATACCTTTTCTTATTATCATACCCACATATGAGGTAATCCACTTAACAACCCTAGTACTACTATACTCTGGCCCTGTGGTCACACATCTTCCAAGAAAAGGACATATTTTGCTTTACTACAAATTGAAGAGGTACTTCCTTTGCCAGTAGGCCTGTGTAACAACAGAAATATTTAAGTTGCAGAGCAGGGTGAAGAGGCACGTCATTTTATGCACTATGATATGTAGATGATCATGCCATTGGTATGATTTATAAAGGAGAATAGCTGTAACTATATGGCATCACAATCTCTACAGAATAAGTGGGTATTGCATAAAAGTATGAATCATGCACTGAGAATAGTTTTCATTGCAAAGTTTGTCTCTGTTGTGCAGTACACATGGTGAAGTACACGGAGAATCCTACCATGTCACATGCTGATGAAAAAAGAAACATGATTCCATCTCCTGCATCACTAATGCACTAATGTAAAAACAGGGGACTGCAGACTGGCATGGTACTTTTTATTTCAGGAAAGCCAGACGCCATCATAATACACAAAACATTGACATTATTTGCCACTATCTTGTCCCTGATCTCCGTCTCCAGATCCAGGATTCTATATACCATTCCCAGTATAGATGAATGCACTTATCTGATCCTGTGGCCATGTACAGCATTGACATAGCCTATGCTGTCTCCAGCATGTACCTGCCTGACCTAAATTATGTTGCCATTACTGATATGCTGTAGACATGGCTGCTTCAGATGTTGGTTATGATGAACACTACTACTCAACCAGGTTATAGATGCACACATTAGGAAAGGACATATGACCCACTTTTATGGGTAACTGGCCTGGCATGGCTCTTTTTCTGCAAGAGTGATTGATAAATACAGATACTCATTCCATCTGTACACTGAACTAACTGCTTCAGTTGTATTATAGTCTACCATCTGGCATCAGTCTGAGAGGAACACCGGATGTGGAAGTAGAGTGATGTCTCCTGTACAAGGACATATCAAGCCATAGGGATTATGAGCAGCCAGTAGTTACCATGGCAGCAACAGAAACTGGTTTGTACTTGCATGCTCATACTGTACTATGCAATGTAGTATAAATAGAATTGTGATATAGCTGCACATAGTATTCAGTATTGTGGTTGGTACTGCAGAGCTATAGTGGACGACACAATGTTTCATATAGAACTTATGATCTGTAGGCATGGGCAACAGTGACTCACAAACATTTCAGGCTCATTGTTCATGTGGCCAGATTACAGCTGCTTTGCATGTCATTCATTCGTTAACAGGGATCTGGTCCTGTGCTACCTCCTATTGGAGGAGTTGGACTGCTTCTTGAGTTCACTGTGTTAGTGTAATGTCTGTAAGGTTGTAGCATGGTCTTCTCTCCATAGTACTCTGGAGTAAGGTACAGCACATATATATGGCTTTATTGTTAGTATTATTATTATTATTGTGATGTCAGGATAATATCCCAATCGACTGCTAACAATAATGTGATGTCCATTACTATTCTGGGTAAGTAACTAAGGAGCTTTAGTCCTCACTACTGACTCCAATATGAGACTCTCACTTAAAGAGGAGTAATATTTCACCATTTCCCCTAAGAGCACAACAGGCACATACTCTATAACCTGGAATTGGACTGTATACTTCTACTGACCTCAAATGTAACTTCTCATTACACATTTCAGAGCAATGTGTCCCTGTTTAAGACCGCCAATACACTCATGCTTAAATAAATTAAATCTCACACATCCAAACCCTTCTGAGAAAGCCTGACACAGATTCCTAGCTGTGCCTCTTCCCTACAATAATATGGTAACCTGCTGCCACCAATCAGTGAGCTTACATACCCTTTTAAAGGGGTGTCCAATTATGAAAATTAGATATTAAAACAAATGATAGCAAATAATCTAAAGCAGCCAGGTTTTCAGAGTGGCCCAGGAAGTTATCAAAGCAGGTATAAGCACTTTCAAATCACTAAAGTAAACACTGATTGATCAGCCACAATGTCACTTAATAAAAATATTTAATAATGAGCAAAATTTTAAAAATATAAAATAGTAATTTCCAATAAACAAGCAGAACTCAATCACCAGGAAAATGAAATTAATACTGCAGGATATAAATCCAACATTTAGAAAAACTCTAACTGATTAGTTATAATTTCCTGGCTCTATATCACTTCAGCGACCTGACAGTTCAGCAAACGGCATTTCATCGAAAATGCTATTAATCAAAATACACTCTTTGGGGGGGGCTGTGCACCCCACACCCCCTGCTAATTATATATACTAATTTTGAGATCACACTATAGTGGGGAAAGGGCAAATTTCCTGATCCTCACTGTATCACTATCTCAATATGAACAGTTCAACCAACTTTTGATGTAAGTCAACTGAAAATGCCATTCTCTGAACTGAATTTTCACTGAGGTGATATAGACCCAATTTCCCTATCTGACTAAAGAACACTGTCCCTGATCAAAATTAAATTATTACAACAGAGCAAAGGCAGGCTTATAGTTCTTGGTGCGTCCTTTTGGATATCCACTGCACAGTACAACTGTGAACAACTGACAACTGCAACTGGCAACTGTAACAGGCTGTTAACTGACAACAACTGACTTCAATTGTCTTCAGCAGGTTCTTTTATAGACTAGGTTAACTGTCACAGCTGTTCCAGTTCTAATTTTCATTTCATATTTTGAAAATCAACCAACAGCTGTTTACTAAAGTTCCTTCCTGTCTTTTAGCCTCTGACAGTAACACATAGCAACTGTAACATTCTGATGACATCATCTGCAGATCAGCTGATTCTGAGACAGTCTGCATTTAGTATCTTCTTTACCAATATGCACAGTTAGAAATGTAAAGGAACACTGTTTAAGTCTTTAAAACATTCTGTACAAACAGATTATAAATCAACATCTAAGAACTTATTTACAATATAATAGCTATTCATTCTGGCATATAATACACAGGTTAATCTGAATTTTTGTACAAAAACTTCAGACAGCCATGCTAGCAAAATGGCAGTGTCTATTTTTTTTACAATTATTATTATTATTATTATTATTTTGCATTGCTAATTGGGCATTGAAGTATATATTTAGGTACATTTAGTCAACAGTTGTAGTATATTATGTGCTAACAGTCAGTCTGTACTCCAGAGATTTTGTCTTTTTGAATAATGCAAAGGAACACTGCTCAAGTCTTTAAAACATTCTGTACAGACAGATTATATATCAACATGTAAGAATGTATTTACAATATCATAGCTTATTTACATTTTTGTACATAATTTCAGATTAACATGTGTATTATATGCCAACATTTAATACACAGGTTAATCTGAAATTATGTACACAAATGACAGCCAGACATGTTAGCACAGATGACAGTGTCTAATTTATTCACATTTCTGCCGCTAGGACTCAAACACAGTTTTCCCTTGAAAAATGACGCTTGAGAAAAATGGGTCTGTCTGGGAATATCAACTCACTCCTCTCCTGGACAATCCATCTGCAATGTCATTATTAATCCCACTGTAGTGTTGTATTGTCATGTCATATGCTTGCAACCATAGACTCCACCTCAGAAACTTTGCATTTTGCTTGCTAACTCTATTTAGCCATGTTGAAGGGTTATAATCTGTGAGTAAAGTGAAGTTTTTTCCATAAAGATAGGGCTGCAGCTTCTGCAATGCCCATACTATGGCTAGACATTCTTTCTCCTCAGCTGTATAACATTCTTCCTTAGGTTGAAGTCTATGGCTAAGATATGCTACTAAATGCTCTTCTTCTTCTGAAGAAACTTGGCTGAGTACAGTTCCCACCCCATAATTTGATGCATCTGCTTGCACAACAAATTCTTTACTATAATCTGGGCTGGATAACACAGTGGTTCCTCCCAAAATCTCTTTTAAGTTTTTGGAATGCCTGTTCACAATCTGTGGTCTACACTACCTTATCTGATTTATTTTTCCTAGTTAGATCAGTAAGGGGTTCAGCCACTACACCACAACTGGGCATAAATGTTCCACAGTAACCCTCTTTCTCTTGAAATGCTCATATTTGCTTTTTAGCAACAGGAACTAGCCATGCTTGAATAGCTTTTACTTTGACAGTGTTTAGCCTAATCTTACCACTCCCCACTCTGTGTCCTAAATAAATGACCTATGCCATACCCACTTGACACTTACTGGGTTGAATGGTTAACCTTGCCCTTTTAAACTGGTTTGCAAATGCCCAAGCATAGTCTTTAATGTAGAGTTTAACCTCTCCACAAGACCATTAGTCTTGGGATGATAGTGGGTGTTCTTTAAATGCATCACCTGATAATGCTTCCACAAACAAGTCAGCAGGTCTGACATGAAGTTGGCACCTTGGTCAGTCAGTATCTCCCTTGGAAATCACACCCTGCTGTAAATTTCTAGCAAAGCACTTGCCAACTTTTCTACATCAATATCACCTGCAAAAGGAATATTAGGAACTATAGCTAGATGTGTCAGACAGTCGGCAATAGGGTCTACCAACTGCCATACTCTCTCACCTTCCAGCTCTCCCTTAGGAGTCCACTTTCTGTACAGCAAACCTTTGTTCCTGTATACAGACTTCCCTCTTCCTTGACCCCATCTGGACTCTACATTTGTGACCCTCCCAAGCTCCTCTTCTGCAGGAAGCCTAGTAACTTCTGACAGCTGTACTTCACTGTCACTCTGGGTACTATCACACACCTCATCCTTGCAGTCACCATATCCAAGGGAACATCAGTACCTACCAGCAGCTGTGGTTCACTTTCAGACTTACTGCTACATGATAGCTCCTTCTCTGAAACAGCCACCACACCATTCCCAGCTTCAGGTACAAGATCTGTCTGAGTCTCCCCCAGGCTATTGGACCCACGTGCCTGTCTCTGAGCTTGACTATGTGCCACTGCATGTACAGAAGTTACTGCAACATCAACATCATTTCCTATCAGGATATCTGCAGGAATATCCTCAAACACACCTACCTGCTTGCTTCCTCTTCCACCCTCCCAGTCAAGAATAACCCTAACCAAAGGTATTTGGAATGGGGTCCTTCCCAAAGCTCTGACTGGAGTGAACTGTCCAAGCAAGTCCTGCTCTTTAACCACTGCCGGCCTCACAATGGTTATATTAGAAGCTGTGTCTCTCTGAGCAGTAACATGTTTACCATCTACTAAGATAGGATACCAATTTTGGTGATAATTTGTCAGCACTGTTGTTTCCAAACAACTTACCACTGGAAGTTTGTTATCCCCACTTGCTAGCTCTCTCACCTTTTGTTTCTCATCTTGCTTTGATGGACATTTGACTACTATGTGGCCCACTCTGGCTACCTTTGAAACATCTAATCCCTAACTGTGTACTTAGAGTAGTAGTTTCCCCTGTTACTGGTGTACTCTGTTGGCATGGTTTAGACTGCCACTGATGGGTTGCATTTTGTCCATGTGCAGCATTGGGTATACCTTTCATATGCACTGGTACTCTGTTTGCTAAGTAGAGATCCCCTTTTCTCCCCAACTCCTCTGCAGAGTTACACTCTCTGCTACCAGATTCTCATGTCATCAGGAAAAGTACTGAGGGCTTGCTCCCTCACTAAAGGGTCTGCCAGTCCCTCAAAAGTGGTGACCTGACACTCACTCACACATTTGTGTAAGCAAGTGCTTAAATCAGTAAAATAATCATTTACACTTTCATCTGCCTTGCATCTGTGTTTATGAAAATGTTTCCTATAAGCTTCAGGCATTACTTTAAAACAATCAAGAAGACTGCTTTTAACTTTAACATAATTTAAACAATCTACATCAGACAATTTTGACATGGCCTGCACAGCTTTACCATGGAGTAAGGGAGTCAGCAGCTAAACCCAGAGCTCATGGTCAACATCATTCTGTCTACATACCCTCTCAAATATATGAATAACACTATCAAAGTCATCATAATCCCTGTATTGAGAAAACAAGTCTTACTGACCTTTACAGCTTCTGGGGTCCAGTTATTCCCTTCCCCATTACCTCCATGACCCTCTTAAAGGGTAGGAAGCTCCACTTCTTGTCTTCCTTGTCTCTCATTTTCCTCTCCTTCTAAATGTTTAACCTCCAGTCATTGGGCTTCTAGGCACTGTGCCTCTTCAGTCTCTAGTCATTTCGCCTCCAGTTCATATTGACACTGTTTATCCTCAGTCTCCAGACATCACATTCTCTCCCTTTCTTCAGTCTCCAGTTCCAGTTTCCTGGACTCTAGAGGGATTCTAAGGTCCTCTGAAGAAAATGTGGACTGTCCTGTCTCGGTAGGCTGCACGTCCCCAATGCCAGACTGGATATCCTCCGAACGGCTGGTCTGAGCTGAAGCTGCAACTAAGGCTGAAATCATTGCTTACTTAGTCAGGCTGCCGTGCAGCAGTCCCCTGGCTTTACACTTCTTGGCCAACTGGTTCATTGTCAGTTTACTATAGTCTTCTTCTGACATCTTTGCCCACTGTCCCTAACTAACGAAATAAAAATAAATAAAATGGTGGTAGACTGAGATTCTGTATGTTTACTTTGTGGCTGTTGAGAGTGCACACCTTAATTAAAATCATCCACAGGCTACTGAAGTCCAACTAAAAAACCCACATTGCTGATGCCAAATAATGTAATATCTGGATAATATCCCACCAGACTGCCAACGATAATGTAACATCCCTTACTATCCTGAGTCAGTAACTAAGGAGGTTCAATCCTCACTACTGACTCCAGTATGAGAGTGTCACTTAAACAGGAGGAATATTTCACAATTTACCGTAAGAGCACAACAGGAACACACTCTGTAACCTGGGACTGGACTGTATACTTCTATCCACACCAAAAGTAACTCCTTATTACACACTTCAGAGCAATGTGTCCCTGTTTAAGACCTTTGATACACTCATGCTTAAATAAATTAAATCTCACACATATAAACACTTATGAGAAAGCCTGACACAGATTCCCAGCTGTGCCTCTTCCCTACAATAATATGGTAACCCACTGCCACCAATCAGAGAGCCTACATGCCCTTTGAAAGGGGCATTCAGTTATAAAAATTAAATATTAAACTAAATAACAGCAAATGACCTAAAGCAGCCGGGCTTTCAGAGTGGCCTGGGAGTTATCAAAGCAGGTATAAGCACTCTCAAATCACTGAAGAAAACACTGATTGACCAGCCACAATGTACGTTAATAAAAATATTTAATAATGAGCAAAATGATCAAAAATATAAAACAGTAATGTCCAATAAACAAACAGAACTCAATCGACCAGGAACATGAAATCAATACTGCAGAATAGAAATCCAGCATTTTGAAAAACTCTAATTGATTAGTTAGAATTTCCCTAGCTGACTAAAAAACACTTTCCCTGATCTAAACTAAATTATTACAACAAAGCAAAGGCAGGCTTACAGTTGTTGGTGAGTCCTTTTGGATATCCACTGTACAGTACAACTGTGAACAACTGACACTTGCAATTAAACTGTAACTGGCTGTTAACTGACAACTGACTTCAACTGTTTCTAACAGGCCCTTTTACAGACTGGCTTAACCGTCACAACTGTTCCAGTTCTAATTTTCATTTCACATTTTGAAAATCAACCAACAGCAGTTTACTAAAGTTCCTTCTTGTCTTTCAGCCTCTGACAGTAACACATAGCAACTGTCAACATTCCGATGACATAATCTGTAGATCAGCTGATTCTAAGACTGTCTGCATTTAGAATTTTCTTCACAAATATGTGCATTTAGAAATCTAAAGGAACACTGTTCAAGTCTTTAAAACATTCTCTGCAAACAGATTATAAATCAATATATAGGAACTTATTTACAATATCATAGCTAGTCATTCTGGCATAATACACAGGTTAATCTGAAATTATGTACAAAAACTTCAGCCAGCCATGCTACCACAGATGATAGTATCTAATTTTTTTTCACAATTATTATTATTATTGTTATTATTACTATTTTTTGCATAGCTAATTCGGCAGTGAAGTAGATATTTAGTTACATTTAGTCCACAGTTGTAATATATTATGTGCTAACAGTCAGTCTGCACTCCAGAGGTTTTGTCTTTTAGAATAATATCACTAACCTCTCAACTTTCTGTATATGGTCACACTTGTCTGGAATGCACCAGGTAAATGACTGAGTACCAAGACAAATAGGTAACAAGGAGATTTTATGAATCATCTAGGTCTCTGAAATGTGACTATATACATTGATGAGTCTTGATCATATGATCATCATGTCTGTGGAAATTGTCCACAGATTAAAATGAATTTAGGCACGGCACTTAAACCATTTAGCCTCCTTTTCTGTTTATATATATATATATATATATATAAATATATATATATATATATATATATATATATATATATATATATATACACACACACACACACACACACACACACACACACACACACACACACACACACACACACACACACACACACACACATTTAAAAGATGAATAAAAGGTATACAAGTTGAAGCCATGAGATTATGCTATGACCCACTGACAGATACAAAATGCAATTTTGTGTAATGCAAAATGAAAAAATAATTCAGTGTCACCCAGTAACTCTAATTAACATTTCCTACTAAAGTGTAATGACCTAGCTAATGGGAACATTTTAGATCACTGATACATCAAGTGCATGTTTCAAAAGCAGTATAGTAACATGTTGAAAGATTCACTAATATAGGGGAACAACATGCAGGACAAATTAAGGAAACAGCTGTACATAGTTTTTGCATCTCAAATAGCTTTCTACTTCAACTGTTAAAATGTTATTCTGTTGGTTATATTTTGAAATTTTAGTTCATGTTTATGTTTTTGCAGCTTAAAATATTGAACATGTATTCGGTCAAAGTGTTTGGAGTGTTAGACCTTAATGCTGAATACATACTATTCTGAATGCATAATTGATTGACTCATTGGTTTTCAGATAATATTCTGAATGAATACTTGTGCATGGCTGTGTTGAGCTGGTAGACTACATGCGAACAGGTAAGGTTTTTTATTATTATTTGTAATGTTGGTTTCTTGCAGGAAATCACTGAGTACACTTTGTTATTGTGCCCTTGCAGTGATTCATTTCTGCAGGGAGATTTCTCCCTTTCTCAAGATTAAGAGAACATGGGATTGGTTTATATATGTTCGAAAGTGGGGGTAGGCTTGCCCATGCATGGGGGTGCAGGGGGATGGTCCCTTGATAAAAAGAAAATGTTGGTGTTTTGAAAATGAGTAGGGTAATTTAGGTTATATTTAATGCTGCACATTTCAGTGTGGTTGGCAGTTACTGTGTTCTGTATTCAGGAACTTTTTGTTCAATCTTTTGAGTACTGGGATTTTGTGTAGTCAACCTTTGCTAGTATAAGCCTTCATGTTCACATTCATAATTGAGTTTAACCCTAAGCACAAAATAAAATTAAATATCAATAAGACAATCTACATCACAAGATCAACAGAGACTCGAGATGTTCCATTTTCAAATTCAACTTCACATTCATTAATGAGTTTAAGCCTAAGCACAACTACAAATAAAACAGCAATAAGATAATGACAAACAGAAATAATAATAGATGCATGTATACACAGTAAAGCAGCAGGAAAATATGAGCAAATTATATACAAGTTAAAACACACTAAAATAAAGTTCATGGCATAATGCATTATAATACTATAGCCAAGGATGGTCTAATGGTTAAGGTACTTGCCTTGCAAGCACAAGGTGCAGGGTTGGAGTCTCACAAGGGATTTTTGGCTAGACTTAAAATGTCTCGCAAGGGCAGTTAGCTGAGCACTAATCTATGAACCTATGAACCAATATATAAGGCAGGTCACACAAATAACTCTTTAAGGAGCACCTGAAACCACTTCTATTTCAGAACTCCCTTAGAAATATAGGTAGCATGTTCCAGATTTGTGACCCTTGATAAAAAAGGTCTAAAATCCAAAAGATTTGATCAGCACCCCTGTAAGTGCTACCAGGCCTTCTGTGACTGATTGCAGGGAATATGATGACTTACGCCATGTGAGATTTAACAGTTGCAGGCTGGATAGATAAAGATTATAACTTTAAAATATTTTATGGATGGATAGGTAGGTAGTGAAGCTCACTTAAAATAAATGCAATATGAATGTCATAAGATGTCTCAGTAATTAGCTGGACTATGGAGTTTTGTGTAGCTACAAATAGTTGGGTCTATATTAGATCACCAAATGCTTATAAAAGTGAACGGTGATTAATCGACCCCATGTAAGCGAAAGCTTACAATTTCGAACTATCAGAGCATCGATTTTTTTCCTAGGGGAAAAAAATTGCTGTTCCAACAAAAATAAATAAATAAACACTTTAAACATTACATTAAGTGGGGGGCTTCGCCCCCACACCCCCCTACTTAAATATACCAACTCTGAGACCGCAATACAGTGCCGAAAATGGCAAAGTAACAAAGCGTCCAAGTGAATTCTTTTCCAGGGAAAGAATTTGCTTAAAAGCTGCTTCGATGTTTTGCCATTTCAGGCTTTTGAGTTTGACCAAGACACATTCGAAAGAATGCATCTTCGGTCTTCTAATAGGGAACCAAATAGTCAAGCTCCCATTCTGGAAGTCTTCGGTACAGAACATTTCAGTCATGCAAGATGTTCATGATATTGATCACTGCTGCAGTAGCCTTAGCTTTATGGGTCTTAACCTGCACAGAATATAAGAGTCGACCAGTTTCCAAAGCTTCAGGACACCTTCCATGCACCCAAACTGTCAAGCAGTGTGAACTGAGCTGACTAAAAGACAAGTTTGGGTGCAAAGCCCTTCAGAGTTTTACTACCTCTGAAGAGTACGCTCTTCTGAGGTTTGCGAGGATCAGCGGTCAGCTTGTACTTTCCTTTGCTGGGCAGGAAAGTTCCCTTTGGGGGAAAGAAGCATTACTTTTCTTAATTTATTTGTTGTTTTATTACTTTCCTCTTCAGGAAATTTATTTTAAAGCTAGGAGTGTCTTGAGAATGTATTGTACTTTTACATTTATTTATTTTATTTTACATTTATTTACCGGGAAAGTCCAACTGGACACATGTCCTTTTTCAGTGTAGGCCTGGGGAGAAAATGGAGCACTTTTTTTTTCTGTCATTTAAAAATTAATGTAAAATAACTAAAAACATTTTTGTCTGCGAATAAATTGTGTTCGTTTTTATTTTGTGTGACTGGCATAGTATTTTAAATTGTTATTTATTGTGTCATTTTATGTCAAAAAAGTAACTGGAAGTGTTTATCAGCAATTGCTGAGTGTCTTATCTGGGTAAGAGAGACCATTTTTTGGTTTGACCATGGAACAGACTTCCAGTCCCACATTCAGTCCTTCTTCCAGCCATAAAAAGAAAAAGGTAGGCAAACAGCCTTTGTTACCACAGTAGGCTAGCAATATGCCTTAGCCACAGGTGGGAGATTCTGCTGTGGCCATCTGTTGTACCTCAGACCTTTCATCTCTTACCCAGGTATAGCATCTATAGCCACTATGGACCACAGGTTAGCCACATCCTCTACGGCATTTAGGGTCCCCTCAATTGGCAAGGGAGTGCCACTCTTGTCCATCCTGGAAGAGGGAACAAGGAAGGTTTCCCTGTTGTGTGAGAATGCTGTTTCCATCCCTGGGGGAGGAGCTGCTGCAATAAGTAACACTGCTCATCTCATTTTTCCTGTTAAAAAGAAACAGAAAACCAAACATGTATCTACACCTCCTCAAATTTCTTTGGACAGGAGTAGTTTTCTTGGCCTGGCTCAGGGTTTAATTCAGGCTATTGGTCCTTCTTGTAAAGTAGTTTCTGATATAAGAAAGAAGGATTTCTATTTTCTTGAAGAGATTCAAGATTTTGAATTTGAACAAGATGATACAGGGATGGACATAGGATTTTTATTCCTCAGAGTTCTGATTCAGACTCAGAGGAGAGCTCAGTTTTTGATTCTCTCTGTGGGAGTTTCTCTTTCTCTGAGACTATTGCTAGAATGTGCCAGTGTTTTCAGTGGGAGAACACTGAGGTTTCTTAGTCCTTAAGAAATGATTATTATTTGTTAAATAAGGACTTTAAGAACCTACATCCATTCCTCCTGTTCTGGCTGCTTTAGTAGATGTGTGTGCTACTGCCTGCCATTTTCTTGATAGACAGCTACAAGTAAAGAGGCAGATAGGATGTATTAAGTTCCTCAGTCTTAACATTTTTATACACTGTTCCCAAACCTGACTCAGCAGCTATAGCTTTAGTTGATCCCACTGCTGCTAAGCACTTAGATCATTCCAATCCTACCTTTTCTGATAAAGATGAAAAATTACTGATAGGTATGGGAAAAAGTGAATACATCTGCATCTTTGATTTTCAGAATTTTAAATTGTTACGCATATGCATTAAAGTTTATTCTAGCAAATTGTGAAAGCATAAGGAAGGTTTAATTTGCAGTTTCTACTTGTGAGGAAAAATGTACTTTAAATAACTTGGTTTCTTATGTTGCACAGGTTACTACTCATTGTTTGCAGTGTGTGACCTGTTGGCACTTCTTCCAGGGCTATGGCCACTGGTATTGTTTTGAGGAATTTTTCATGACTACATTCTCAGAATCTCCCAGATGATGTTTACAATGAAATTTTAAATTCTCCCTTGGATAGAGACTTAGTGTTTGGCCCCTCCTTTTCAAAACTGTCCAAAAAGGATTTTCTATCTCATCATCCAGTTTTGAAAAAAAAAAAAACATAATTAACAGTCTTAACAAAATTCAGGTAAACAGATGTTTAGGAATAAATGGATTGGGATCCAAAAAGAAGTCTCAAGTCTCCCAAAACCCAGAATAGTGGAACAAATCTTAATGACCTTTCAAGAGATGTGACCCTCTCCCACCCTGACCTCCTTTTTTATTTCAGAAGTTATGAGTCTACATTTTTTTTTCTCTTTGGCAACAGATTATTTCTGACAAATGGGTTTTGAATATCATTCATCAAGGTTAGAGATGGCTGAGGGAGGAAAATGCTTTCTGGGAGCTAATTCCTTATCCACTAGATCAGACTGTTTTGTTTCCACCTGTTCTTCATCACATTGTCCCAAGAAATTATAGAAACAGTTCCTCCTTCCTAGGTCTGGAAGGATTTTTATTCAAAGATGTTCCTAGTGCCAAAGGAAAAAAATGCTTGAAGACCAGTTGTGGATCTTTCTTTCCTAAACCTGTGTGTGATAATGCTCAAATTCAAAACAATGTCACTTCACAGCCTGTTACTTCTTCCTCTTTCAAGTTTCCTGGTAACACTAGACATAAAAAAATGCTTATCACATCACTATTCATCCAGACTTCAGATATTTTTAAGGTTTTGTGAGTCTGGATCACATTATCTGTTTTCTGCCTTAACCTTTGCACTATCTGCTGCATCAAGAGTATTCACAGAGTATCTAGTTCCAGTTATAGCTTATTGTAGGCTACTAGTTATCCACATTTTTCCATATTTAGATGAGTTGATTATCTTTGCAGAGTCTTTTTCAAACTGTCAGGAATCATTCACTTGGATGAGAGATCTCTTACACAAGGTAGGATTCCAAAAGAACATTCAAAAGTCTTCCTTGACTCATTCACACAGGATTATGTTCCTGGGATGTCAATCGGACACTTCATTTCAATGAGCTTTGCTACCACTGGAAAAAAATAGATCTTTATTTAGATTTATTTCTATGGTTTTCCACTAACACTTTGATCACTAATATGGAATAGTTAAGGATTTTGGGTCTTGTGGCATCTATGACTCTCATGAGACTCACTGCCAAGATAAAAACTGTTTGGTCCAACCATCAACACCCTTTATCTTTTCAAATCCCAGTGTGGGAGGTTGTCAGAAGAGAAATCTGTTGGTGGAGACAACAGATATCCTTCAGTCTAGTTTTCTCCTTCTCCATCCCTGCTTCAAAGCAGTCAGTCACCACAGACACTTCAGACTTTATTTGGGGAACAGTTTCAGAAGGTAGAAAAGAGCAGGAAGTGTGGGATGCAACAAACAGATGAACACACATAAATATCAAGGAAATGCTTGCCTTGACAAAAGCATTCAGCTATCTGATCCCTCTTTGGTCCTGGGACCTCTTCAGCTGGTTACAGACAATACTACAGTCATGTTGTTATACATTAACAATCAAGGGGGAAACCAGGTCGTACCCCCTTTGCTGACTAGCCATGTTAGCTTGGGATATAGCTTCACAACACATTCTCACTCTGCAGACATTCTCATTCTGTCAGAGCAAAACTGTGTGCTAGACAAGCTGAGCAGGACAAGCACAGAGTGTCATGAGTGCAAAATAGATCAAAGATGCCTTCTAAGATGTCATCCATCTGTGGGGAGGTCATCAAGTAGACCTCTTTGCCTCCTCTCTGAACAATCAACTGGCAAGATTCTGTTCCAGTAGTCCATGCAAGAAGGCCTGGAAGACAGATGCCTTTTTCTTTTCATTGGACAGAGATGTTCCTTTATGCTTTTAAACCCTTTCCACTAACATCAAGGGTACTTCTGAAGATTCAGAAGGAATCCTCCAAGATAATTGTGGTGACTCCCTTCTGGCCCAGGCAACTGTGGTTCTCCCCTCTTTTGAAAATGACCAGGGATAATAACCACAAGCTTCCTCACAGACTTGATCTAATCACACAAGAATAGGGTTGCTTGAGATACCCTGACATCAATCATCTTCAAGGGACTGTCTGGATGAGAAGGTCTTAATTCCTTTTTGTTATCTGTTTAATGAATACATGTAGCAGGTACTACTGGAGTCAAGAAAGCCTGCTACTAGAAAATCATATCCTAGCAAATGGAAAATGATTTGCAATTAGCGCCAACAACATAACCAGCACCCATCCTAGGCTATTGTTCTTTGATTTTACAATATTTGTGTGAGTTACTATTCGATGGTCTTTCTTATTTCTCTATCAAGGTTCACGTATCAGCATGTATGCCCACAGATCCTCTTCTTTCAGTGTCATCTCATGTCAAAATGTTCTTGAAACGTGTTTTGCATAAGAGGCCTGCAAGAAAACTAGCGGCCCCCTCCCTGAGATCTAAACTTTGTGTTAGAGAAGCTAACACTTGCTCTATTTATACCAGCTAATCTGGCTGACATGAGATTCTTAACATGGAAAGAAATTCTACTGATTTCTCTGACATCTGCAAGAATGATATCTGAGCTGCAAGCTTTTATGGTGAATCAACACTATCTCATTTTCCATAGGGGCTGGGTTTCATTGAGAACTTATCCTTTTATGCCTAGAGTGGTATCTGAGTTTACTTTAAGCCAAACTATCCATGTTTATCCCTGTTTTCTTTCCTGAACCTAAAAATGAGGGTGACCTTGGATGTCCAAAAATAACTCCGGTACTATCTTGATAGAGCTAAATCTTTCAGATCTTCAGATCAATCATTAATTTCTTCTGAAGGTAAGAAGAAGAGACAACCTGTGTCACAACAAACTATTTCCAAATGATTGTCTAAGGCAATTACCTTTTCTTATACTCACCATGACAAAACTGTCCCAGGCAGGGTCAAGGCTCACTCTACCAGGGCCTTGGCTTCATGTATGGCTTTTCGGGAAGGGTTGAATTCTAGAAGTATTGTAGAAGCTGCTACTTGATCCTCTGTACATGTTTTACAAACCATTATAAGCTTGATTCCTTCTTTAGGTCCAGATCCAGCTTCCTATGGACTCTTTGCCTTCCCCCTTCCAAATGTAGTTAGCTGTGGTAATCTACCCATATAGCTAAAGCTACTGCAACACTGATTAATATGATGGACATAGTACAGTTGTGTAAGCTGAACTTACCATAAAAGTAGATGTTCAAATGATCATTGCTGCATTTTTCACTCCTTCCCTCCACCCCCTTGTTTTATGGTGTGATTTTTTATGCTAGGGTTTGCACATTTATTTTGTTGTTCCTAGCATTGTTCTTTCAGGGCTTAGCCTCCCTCTCTGCTGGCAGGAAAGCTCTGAAAGGTTTTACACCCAAACTTGTCTTTTAGTCAGCTCAGCTTACACTTCTTGACAGTTTGGGTACATGGAAGGTGCTATGAAGGCTGGTCAGTTGTTATATCCTTGGCAGGACATAGCCCATATAGCTAAGGCTACAGCAGCACTGACCATTCAAACATCTACTGTTACCGTACGTTCAACTTACAGAACTGTACTTTCCCATTCTTGAAGTCCTATGTGCAGAACATTATAATCCTGCAAGTTCCCATTCTGGACGTCTTAGGTAAGAAAATTACAGTGGTGCAGTTCAGAGCATACTAAAATGTACACTACAAATGGAAGGTCTGTGAATGGAATATGGTGCTTGATGAGGGTGATATTCCTGAAATGAAAATAGAAAGATCTGCCAACTGCTGAAACCTGATCATTTAAATGGTTAGCTTGTTAATAGAAACAACATCAACATTGAGTATCCTTAATATGAATACCACTTTGTCAACACTCTAGATGATATTACGGGATAAAACCAGTGCAGGCAAATTCTACAAAGGAGAATGTACAACCAAGGCAAATTGAGTTCAGGTAGTTAACTACCAGTAATGAATGCACTGCTTGTATTTGACTACAGTGGTAACATTAGACACACATTTCTAAAGTTAGGATAGATGAGGACTTTGTGTTGTCAGCATAACAATGATATTGCACACAGCTCCTTCAAGTGATGTCTCCTAAGGGCAGCAAATGCACAGTGAAAAGAAATGGTCGTGATATGGAACCCTGTGGTACACAACGACTAAAAGAGCTGAATGCAGAAGATCTTAACCTGACACCACTGTCTATAGGTTTTCTTTCGGTTTATCTACCCATTTAAGAAAATCATAATATCAAAGCTACACAGTTGAAGACTATATTGTTCAATTTCTAAGTTATCCTAAGACCAGAACTCTGAATATTGATATCACAACCCTCATTTGTAATGATGTCCCTTATATATACTAACTTCAAGGCCATTGTACCTTGAAGCAGGGGGAATACTCAATGATACAAAATGTCAGACATAACTCTTTCTATATCCTTATGTGTTATTAAATTATGACAGTTAGACATTGTGTTATTCATATATTATGTTCACTAGAAATTATGGTCTTAAGAGTGTGCATTTAGATATGACTGTGTTAGGTTAAGAGAAGACAAACCTCTCTGAGCATACATAGAAAAACAGGAGGCAATCCAGTCTATTAAAACACTTGCAATACCACAGCATTACTGAGGCAAATGGAAATGAGTGAACCACTAAATCCAGACTAGAATGACTAAAGTTTCTCTCTATAAGCAGGCCATTAAAAATGACAGCATTAGCTTAGGTTAGATGTCAATTATTAATATTTTTTATGCTGTTTGTATTGCCATTGGCTTTGCGTTATGATGCCTTATCACATCTATATTAGATCATGAAAATAAAGTTACGGTTTTGATTATTTATTTTGTTGTACTTGTAGACTTTAGTATTTTAAACAAGCTTAAAACTAGCATACAATTTAATTGCAGTAATCCCAGTAATGTTATATCCATCTAAATGTTAAGCATTACTCTCTAGCATCACTATTTCATGGTGTTTCTTCTGTCAAACATTTAAAAAAGTAGAACTCTAAATCGGCCTTGTGCTTTTTTAGAAGTCTGAACCATTTATTATATTACTCTATACAGTAAAACCAGATCTGATATGTATTAAAAATTAATATATCTCCACTGCCCTTGTCATTACCTTGACTGGTTATTTTTTGTTTCTTCATTAAGCCAAAATAACTGCTCATGTTTAAGCATCATTTAATATGTGACTAAAACCTAGATAAATCCTTCCTTTTGAGACTCCTTCTGAAACATGACTTATACCAATTGTTTCTTCAATTTGTAGTCATTTTATTTAAAGTCGATGATCTAAACTGGCTTGTCCCTTTTCTCAGTGTCACATTTTGCATTTTCTGAAATAGACTAAGAACTGTCTGTGGTGTTAGTCCTTTTCATGGC
>NC_056725.1:1990984666-1991144666 GCF_019279795.1 Protopterus annectens
AACATTCTGGTCATTGTCAACTCCATTATGAGACACACCGATGTCCCTTTCACCAGGCTGAGAGGGGAGAATGTCACAGTTAGTTGCTTAACAGTGACAGGGATCCACTTTATTATGAATGCACTCATGTCATTGGACCACAAGTACCAATATGACTCGGTCATAATCCATGTGGGTATAAATGACCTGAGACGTACCACCCTAGACTATATGAAGACAGACATCATGGAGCTATCAGAATATGTGTCCCTGGCTGGTATAAGCCTAGCATTGAACATCATTTTACCTTCTCCAAAGATGATGCCACAATATGAACAAAAGATGACTGACTCTAATAATTGGCTTAGTTTATGGTGTCATTCTAAGGGGTACAATATTTGTCAGCACAGAAGGAGATCATCAACAGACCATGTTGGTTTGCCACTGATGGTTTACACCTCTCCTCTCAAGGCTTTTGAATATTAGCTAAAACATTGTCTTCTCCCATAGTGCCTTTTTTAGGCAATGCCAAACTGAAAGTACTTCCAACATAGCAAATCAAAACTAAGAAAATCTAAAGGTATTACTGTTAAGTGCTAGGAGCCTAAACAAAAAACTCCACTACCTAGAAACTCTCTTCAGTATAGAGAATGCTGACATCTATGCTGCCACTTAGACATGGTTTAAAGGTGCAGACAGCACACTGACAGTGCAAGGTTATAATGCCTTACACATGTTTAGACCAGCTACTACACAGACAGGGACTAAAGGTGGAGGTGTCTCAATTTACATCAAGAATAAATATACCTCAAGGCAGGTCAAATAGGACAATACACTTGAGCTACTCCATACTCAAATCACCATAGGCAAAATCTAGAACTACTTCCGCACAAGCTATAGGTCCCCCTCTATGAGCCAGGAACCCCCTAGAAGCACTCATCATCCAACCTGATACCATATTCATGGGTGACTTTAATTAACTCACTATTAGCTGGGAATCCTATATGACACCAAGCATACACTCACAGAGATTCCTGGATTTTGTAAACACAAACTCCCTGGACCAAATTGTCAATATGCCAAACAGGGGTGCAACTATACTGGATCTGGTCCTCACTAATATGGGACAGTGCTGCACACCCCTTAGTGTAATGTCTTCCCTGGCAAGGTCAGAACATAAAATGGTCTCCTTGAAGTAAAAATAAAACCTGGACCCCCAGCTAAACGTGGAATATTCAGGAAGTACTTTAAGGCTAACTTCCTGCTATTAAGTGATAACCTGACAAAATTTCAAGCCCCATAAAGCCTGAGAACACTGCTGCCTATGTAGAACTGTTCACAGAAACTGTTTATAAGCATGTTAATAGCTGCACAGAGGCAGCTGTACCCACTAGACAGAAGTAGAGAACTAACTCAAAAAACAAGCCACCCTGGTGGAATCACAAGATCAATAGACTGTATAACAGAAGGAAGAAAATTATGGCAAAAATTAAGAGGTGCAGCACCCAGTATGATAAAAGCACTCTAATCAAACTAAACAAACAACTCAGAGAAAAAATAATGTTGACCAAAGCCAAATTTGAAGTAAATTTGGCACCCAGACCAAGGACAACCACAAGGCATTCTTTAGATATGTCCGCAACCTCAAAGGTAATACACAGTTGTGTGCAGAACTCATCATAAATAGAGCCACCTATACTGAGCCAAAAGAGGGTCCCTATTGCATCGACAAAAAATCAAAATCTTGAATGGCTTAGAAGTCAAAAATGCCGTTTTTTTTGTAATCACTATTGTGAGATTGCGGTACAGTGAAGATCGGAAGAATTGCCCTTGCCTCACTGAAGTGCAATCCCGGAGTTGGAATATATATTTTTCTGGAGGGGGCACAGCTCCCCCACAATAGCGATTTTGATTTCCTGCATTTCCGCTCATGTGAGAGTTCAAGATTTTGAAATTTCATCTATATAATATAGACCCACCAAAAGATATAGCAAACCTACTGGCCAACAAATACAGCTCCAACTTTACCCCTCTCACCCCCTCAACGTCCCCTCAGGAAATACCATCAAATATAACACCCACCATCACTAGGGATGAGTTCCTTAATGCTCTCTCTAAGGCCAAGAACACTGCATCAATGGAACCAGACAATATCCCAGGATGCTTTCTAAATAGCGTGCATCATGACCCATCAGGCCCTCTGGAATTACTATTGAATTGTAGCCTCCAAACTGACTTCATGCCTCATGAACTGAGAACAGCAACAGTCATCCCTCTGCACAAAGGTGGGGCAAACAGAGACCCATAAGTCTCACTAGTCTTTTATGCAAAGCCATGGAAAGAATTATCATGGACTGATAAATAATGTTATAGTAAACTTACAGACACTAGATGCAACCTAGTTTGGTTTCATCAAGGGCAGATCATGCCTACTCAACCTAGTGGACTTCTTTGAGAAAGTCACCAAAGCAATGGATGAAGGGAAAATGGTTCACACTGCATACTTTACCCTGCCAAGGCATTTCACACAATACCCCACTCAGGCATTGTTGAGAAACTCAGGAGGTTAGGTACAAACCCATATGTTTCCTGCTGGATAGCCAACTGGCTCACAGACAGGAACCAGGAAGTTAGAAATGGGGAGTCCACTTCTACAAAGAGGCAAATTGCAAGTGCAGTCCCTCAGGGGGTCAGTCCTTGGATCGGTCCATTTTGGCATTTACTTCTTTGAAGTCAAGACCACTGACAACAATCTCTGACTTACTAATTTTGTAGATGATTGCAAATTAGGAGCTGCTATTGAATCCTCCACTGATACAAATGTTCTCCAAGAAGGGTTGACGCAGACAAACAACTGGTGTCAGAGCCATGGATTACAACTAAATGCCAAGAAATGCATAATAGAAGCCATCCTTCCCTGGTAGCTATCATATTGACTGCACACCCCTTAGAAGTGAACCTTTAGTCAGGGTCTTAGAGACACACTTAGACAGTAATCTAGCCTTTGACCATCACATGTCTACAGTAGTGAGGAAATCATTTTATGTTGCACAACTAATATGCAAAGGTATGGCATGTAGGTCCAAAAGAGTCATTGTTCCACTGTATTCAGCATTTTGCAGACCTATCATTGAGTAAAATGCCCCCTTGGGTATGTACCTAATCAGGCATGTCCAATAAAAGGAACATCAACAGAGGTTCTTCACTAAAATAATACAAAGCGTAAGTAAAATGTCCTATGCAGACTGCCTCAAGGCCTTAAAACTATATTCTGTCTCCTACAGGCTGTTGAGGGAAGAGCTAAGTCTGGCATACAGGGCATTGTCAGACCCCACTCTGCTGGACCTCCTGCATATTCACAAAACAAACAGCATCAGAATTACCCATTCTAAGGACTTAAACATTGCCTGTGATATAAATAGGACCTGTTGGAGAGACAGGTAGGCATCCCAGAGACTACCCTGTCTCTGGAATAGGCTCCCCATCTATGTGAAACAGAGTTGCTCCTTAATCCAATTCAAGTGTAACTTGGACAATTGGATGGGGAACAGGAAATTCATCCCTGGCTTGGCACCTATGTCTCTAATGGACAAAGGCAACCTGTAAATAGCTTATCTGCCAGGCCTCTGCTTGTAAATGTTTCATCTCCCAAGGCCCTGCTTACACTTATCAAGGGTATCAGAACTTGTCAGAGGCTTGGAACGCACAGCTAGGCTTAAAAATGCCCTTGTGGTCATCAGTCTAGTAAACACCTATGAACCTATGACTAGTTGACTTCTAGTTAACAGTTGCTTCATGTTATGCCCCCTCTTAAAGGATAGGAAGTAAATTAAAAAGTACATTGCTGGCAGGCAACTTGTCCAAATGAGAAACAATAATGTTTCTGATGACATTGACATTGCAGTTATAATGTAACAAAAATATAGGACTAGGAGGTCACTCTATATTTCTATCTTGATGTGTCAAAAAATCCTCTTGAGTTCTAACAGAAATAGCACATCTTGCAGGCATAACTTATTGCATGTTACAACTCCTATGGAAAAAAATATATAGGTTTAATCAGAAGCAAAAGCCTCATAGGTTCATAGATTCATAGGTAGGTACTAGGCTATTGGCCCTGGGGCCTATAAAAGCCTAGCCATAAAGGTTCCCTGGCTTTTGCCACCCAAGAAAATTATTTTCCTGTGCCCCTGTCAAGCAGAGCCACAGAAGTGATCCCAGGGTGAATTTTCTATTTCCCATCCAGTCATCAAGATTTTTCTTAAAGAGGGCCAAAGAGGAGCTTTGCTTGACATGAATGGGTAGTTTGCTCCAGAGTATGGGAAGTCTCTGGGACAGGAATCTATAGCTCCAGCATGTTCTGTTTATTGTGGTGACAAGGTTTAGGTCTGTGTAGCATGTGATTCAGAGAGATTGGGATTTCTTTAAGTGTAGCATATCCAACAGCTCTGGGTTTGACATAGTTCTGTATGTTAGGCAGAGATCGCCTCTGAGTAGGCGATATGTGACGGAGTAGAGCTGGAGTTTTTTGAGATGGTCTGCGTATGGCATCTGTTTGAGGCTGGTAATCCTCAGTGAGGTATTTTTGTGGCCTTTCCAATTGTTGTAGGTGTCTTGTGAGATACATGCCAAATGGGGTATTGTACTCTATAATGGGTCTGATGAGGACTGAGTAGAGAGGAACAATGACCTCCTGTTTTCTAGAGGAGAACCCTTTTGTGATGAGGTGTGCCACATAAAAGGATTTTCTGACTACTGTGGCAATGTGTTTATCAAAGGAGAGACTACTGTCCACCTGTGTCCTGTGGTCTCTTACCACACTTTCAGTGTTTAGTGAGCTACCGCCTATGTGGTAGTTCACTGGTACTGAGTTTTTCCCAAAAGGGATGACAATGCACTTCTTGGCATTGAGGTTGAGGCCATGACTTTGACACCAAGCATCTATTTCTGTGAGGCCCTTTTGTAGAATGTCTACATCATTAGGTGATTCTATTAAGGCTCCCAGTTTGCAGTCATCTGCAAACTTTGTTAGACAAAGACCTTCTGTGGTGGTCTGCACTTCAGAGAAGTAGATGCCAAACAGGAGAGGACACAGGACCAATCCCTGTGGTACTCCATTAATCACTGGTCTGAAGTCGGACTTGGAGTTGGCTACTTTTACTGTGTGGGTTCTGTCAGTGAGCCAGTTGGCCACCCATCTTGTGACATAGGGATTCATGACACCCATGCAGATGGACAATACAGTTACAACTGATGAATCCTACACAAATGCGCTCTATAAGCACCTACATGAGTGCATGGATCATGCTATCCCAAACAGAACCAAGATGCTATCCTCCAAAAAAGTAAGCCAGTCTAGTGGTCCCCTGCCATAAACAAACTGTACAACAGAAGGAAGAAACTGTTGCAAAGGAGAGTAAAATCCCATGAGTGGAGGAGCTCCCTGGTCAGCCTCAGTAAGAAGCTGAGATCCCTTATAAGATCCTCCAAAGCTAGCTAAGAAAATAAAATTGCCACTAATTCCAAGGACAACCACAAAGCATTCTATAGCTATGTCAAGAATCTCAATGGCAACACCCAGATCTGCTCTGAGTTACAGCACAAAGGCATGAAAATTACAGAACCAACTGATATTGCCAACATCCTGGCAGATAGGTTCAGTGCTAACTTTACCCTCCCTCATCCCCTAAAGGGCCCATATCTATACAGGAAGAATGCAGAGTCCCTGTAATCACAACTACGCAGGTGAAAGTTGCACTCTCTAAAGCCAAAAACGCAGCATCCATGGGACTGGACAACATCCCAGGCTGCATTTTACACGAACTTCAGAATGAACTGACTCCCCACTTAAGCACCATGTTCAATAATAGCCTCACATCAGGCTTTGTGCCCACTGAATGGCGCACAGCAACAGTTATCCCACTCCACAAAGGGGGAGCCACCACTGATCCCAGGAACTATAGACCTATTAGCCTGACGAGCCTGGTCTGCAAAGCCATGTAGTGTATCATCATGAAACTCATAAACAAAGACATTGGTAACCTCCAAACTCTGGATCCCACCCAGTTCGGGTTTGTGAAAGGCAGATCATGCCTTCTGAACCGGATTGACTTCTTTGAGGCAGTCACTAAAGCAGTAGATGAGGGTAAAGTGGTTCACACAGCCTATCTTGACCTCGCCAAGGCTTTCGACACCATCCCCCATTCTGGAATTATAGCTAAACTCAATAAACTAGGCATAAATCCCTACGTCACAAGATGGGTTGCCAACTGACTCACTGACAGAACCCACACTGTAAAAGTTGCAGACTTCAAATCTGACCTCAACCAGTGACAAGTGGAGTACCACAGGGTTCCGTCCTGGGACTGCTCCTGTTTGGTATCTACTTCTCTGAAGTACAGGCTAACACAAAAGGCCTCTGGCTAATGAAGTTCGCAGATGACTGCAAACTAGGAGCCATAGTCAAGTCCCCAAATGACGTGAACATCCTACAGAAGGGCCTCTCTGAGACAGATGCCTGGTGTCAGGGCCATGGCCTCAAGCTCAATGCCAAAAAGTGCAGTGTCATCCCCTTTGGTAAAAACTCTGTACCCATGAACTACCACATAGGCAGCAATCTATTTAACACCAAATGCGTGATAAGAGACTTTGGGACCCAGGTGGACAGTAGTCTCTCCTTTGATAGTCACATCACCACAGTAGTCAGGAAGTCCTTCTATGTGGCACACCTCATCATAAAAGGGTTCTCGTCCAGGAAAAAAGAGGTCATTGTTACTCTCTACTCATCACTCATTAGACCCATTATAGAGTACAACACCCCTTTTGGAATGTACCTCACAAGACATCTGCAGCAGCTGGAAAGGCCACAGAAGTACCTCACAAAGAGGATTACTGGACTCAAACAAATGCCCTACACTGACCGCCTCAAAAAACTCCAGCTTTACTCCGTAGCATATCGCCTACTCAGAGGTGATGTCTGCCTAACATATAAAACTATGTCAAACCCAGAGCTGTTGGACATGCTACACCTAAAGAAATCCCAATCCCTCCGATTTACACACTCTAGGGACCTAAACCTTGTCACCACAATAAACAGGACATGCTGGAGGGATAGAGTCCTATCCCAGAGACTTTGCATACTCTGGAACAGGCTACCCATCTATGTCAAGCAAAGTTCTTCATTAGCACTCTTCAAGAAAAATCTTGATGAGTGGATGGGAAATAGGAAATACACCCCGGGGATCACTTCTGTGTCTCTGCTCGTCAGTGGCACAGGAAAATAACTTTCTTGGGTGGCGTAAGCCAGGGAACCTTGTTGGCTAGGCTTGCATAGGCCCTTGGGCCGATAGCCTAGTACCTACCTATGAACCTAGGAACCTATGAACCTATGCCCAGTTTAGGGAGTTTATCTATAATTCCAGAGTGAGGGATGGTATCGAAAGCCTTGGCGAGGTCAATATAGGCTGTGTGGACTACCTACCTTGCCCTCATTTATGGCTCTGGTGACTGCTTCAAAGAAGTCAATCAGGTTTAGTAGATATAATCTACCTTTTACAAACCCAAACTGAGTGGGTTCCAGGGTTTGGAGGTTACCTATGTCTTTGTTTATAAGCTCCAAGATGATACGTTCCATGGCCTTGCAGACCAAGCTCATCAGGCTAATTGGGCAGTAGTTTCTGGGATCCGTGGTGGCCCCCCCTTTGTGGAATGGTATAACCATCGCTGTGCACCATTCAGTAGGCACATAGTCTGAGGAGAGGCTATGACTAAATATGGTACTCTTAGGTGGGGTGCCAGTTCATTCTGTAGTTCGTGCAATACGCAGCCTGGGATGTTATCTGGTCCCATGGATGCTGTGTTCTTGGCTTCGGAGAGTGCAGTCTTTACTTATTCATCTGTGATTACAGGGGCTTTGCATTCTTCCGGTATTAAAATCGGCCCTTTGGAGGGCGGGGGGGGGGGGGTGGTAAAGTTAGCACTGACCCTATCAGCCAGAATGTTGGCAATATCGGTTGGTTTTGTATATTTAGTGCCATTGTGCTGTAGCTCAGAGCAAATCTGAGTGTTGCCATTGAGATTCTTGACATAGCTGTCGAATGCTTTGTGGTTGTCTTTGGAAACAGTGATAATTTTATTTTCATAACTGGCTTTGGAGGATTTTATGAGGGATCTCAGCTTCTTGCTGAAGCTGCACAGAGAGTTCCTCCAATCTTGGGATTTTACTCTTTTTTGCAACAGCTTCTTCCTTCTGTTGTAGAGTTTGTTTATGGCAGGAGACCACCAGATTGGCTTCCTTTTTTTGGACGATAGCGTCTTGGTTCTGTTGGGGATGGCACGATCCATGCAGTCGTGTATGTGCTTATACAGTGCATTTGTGTAAGATTCAGCAGTCATACCTCTATTTTCCATCTACATGGGTGTCATGAAGTTTACCACTTCTGTCTTAAGAAGCATGAAGTTGGCTTTGATGTAGTTTTTGACGGTGGTTTCCTTAATGGGGGGTGGGGGTGGGATATGGATGTCTAGGGTGATTAACTTGTGGTCGGATATGACCAGAGAGGAGTTGACCTCTGGCATGGAACACCAGTTACCCATATTGGTAATGACCAGGTCCAAGATATTGCTGCCCCTGGTGGAGATGTGGACAAGTTGATCCAAGGCGTTGGAATTTATGAATTCCAGAAAACGTTGAGTGAATGAGTTGGTACATGAGTAGTTTTCCCAGTTGATGGTGGGGCAGTTGAAATCATCCATAATTAAAGTATCGGGTTGTACCTTAATATTTTCTAGTATCTTAAGAAATGAAGAGTGGGAATCCAGGGGCATGGTGAGGGATCTGTAACAAGCTACAACCTGGATTGCAGTCTTGCCCAGTGTTAGTTGCACTTGGATAATTTCAGGTGCATTATGTTGAGCAACTAGCCTGGAGGTGTGGATATCCATAATGAATATGGACACACCTACACATTTAGTGTTGTGGTCCAAGTTAGGTGGCCAAAAGGTGTGGTATGAATTATAGCCTGGTAATGCAGCGGTGTTCTCTGAAGTCTTGAACCAGGTCTCTGTCACTGCACAGATGTCGATGTCCTCCATTTTAAGGAGTGCCTCGAGTGAGTGGATTTTGAGGTTTAGACTTCTAGCATTGAGTAGAATCACCCTCAGAGCTTGCTTGCTTGTACCTGCTATGGTGGTGAATTTGTCATTTGAACCTTGCCTAAAAAAGGCTCTATAGTGGTGGCAAGATCCTTAGCCAGTATCCAGAATCCCAGGCACGACATGTACAGGCCATCACTGGCAAAGCATTGTGGTCTATCGACCATGTTGTCCCAGGCAGACAGATACTGGATCCCCTTAGAATGACACCAGAAGCTTAGCCAATTGTTGAAGTCAATCATTTTGTTCTTGTACTGTGGTATCATTCTGGGCGATGGCAGGATGCTACTCAGGGCTAGGGTCATACATGCCTGGGCTATAAGATTCAAGAGCTCCTCCATGTCTCTTTTCATGTAGTCCAGGGAGATACGTCTCAGGTAATTCACACCAACATGCACAATGACAGAGTCATATTTGTACTTGTTGTGGAGTGACCTGAGTGCATGCATTATGTGGTGGATCCTGGCACCCAACAGGCAGCTGACAATAACTTTCTCCTTGTTTAGCCTGATGAGTGGGACATCAGTGTGCCTGACTATAGAGTCACCTATGACTAGTGTGTTGGGTACACTGTTTTGTCTTATGAGCTCAGGTTGAGTGGCACACTGATTTTGTGAGCTATGTGTCATTTGGGTAGTGTTGGGGGGTGGTGGTTGTCTGCATTTCAGCTTGGGAGGTCTCTGTTGCTTGAGCAGATTTTTATTGAAAGCCTCCATGAATGTAGGTGTCTGTTTTGTGTTTCTATGTGTGGGTTTTGGTAGTGCGGGTTTTAATGGACTATGTGTTGAGTGTGGTGTGGTGCAGGTGTTAACCTTCTCATCTTGACTGTCTAATCCAGTCTTGGCTGGAGAGAGCTTGGCTTCCAGTTTGGCTATATAAGTGCATCTCTCACAGGTTATCTTGGATGGTAGGAGGAGATGGCTGTCAGTGTACATGAGGAATTGCTACATTGCCCCAAGATGCCCAGATTCATCAGGTGGACAGGAGAAAACACCGAGATCTGACCCATGGACATGCCTGGATAGGTGCTTATCAATTTAAGTACTAAGAACTGTTTTCCTCTTGACAAGTGAAGCAAGTTGAGTGCTGTAGTAATTTATAGTTTATGTGGTGCTTACAACAAGTTCTGAGCAAGGGCTGAGCACAAAGAAACAGTTTTGAGTGCTGAAACTAAAAAAAACTGTCTAGTTCTAGCTAAAATTAGCTAGTTTTAGCACCAATCCAACGAAGAAAAGCAGGCCACAGTCTGTTTGGTGATCCACAGTCTTGTCCCAGATGATGCAAGGGTCTGCAGGCTTGTAGCTTTTTCTGGTAGATGCCTCAAATAGAAACCAGACCAATAAGGTATGTTAAGCACAGACACTCACTCTCCAACCAGAAAGAGTGAGGAATCAATGCACTCTGCTCCTACTCTCACCAGGATCAGAATATAAGCACAGATTCTAATCTGTCTCCTATAAAGCAGTTAGTAAGCCTTCTGGTGATCAGCCATCTCCAGGAAATAATGTAACTGCACTCCTTCTCTCCCCAGGAGAAAACAGAAGCACTAATCCCAAGATGACTACTGAGAGGCAGAATGTGGGCTCTACAATAACTGGTGGAATAAATGCTTAAAGCTAAGATGAAAAAAATGGGTTATCCTAAACACTGCAGTGTGCACTAGAGGAGTTAGATGTGAAAGTAGGTAACTTAAGTTTTACCTGTCTAAAAGTTAAGTTTTAGTGGAGATTCACTATTTTTAAAACAGCAAGATAGATTGAAAGCGGGAGGTCACTTTTGTATTCTGGTACTATGGAATACAGTAGGATGGCCAATAAACTTAAATAGTTGAAAGGGAGTGATTTCACAAAATGATAATTTTGTGCTTACACCAGCTAGTAAAAGCAGAGAGGAAATGAGATATATTGTCAAATTAACATAAGGGGAAGGCAACTAGAAAGACAGTGGTGTTTAAGAACACAACAGTAACCATCTGGGAGGGTGGGAAAAATTTCTGTCTGACTCACAAGAGACAGTGCTGTGGTCTCTGTCTCTTTTCAAGTTTTAGTATGCAGTTAAAAGCAGAATACAAGTAAAACACAGTGTAAAGAAAACAAATCACAGTATACAAAATAGAAAAAGGTAATAATACAAAACACAACAAATAAAAAGCAAACTAACCTTTCCCTCTCATAGTCAGACTCAAGGTGTATCCTTTTCGTACAAATAAACTGACATTTGGGAATACCTTTGAATACATGTCTAAGATGGCATGTGCTAGAATGTAGTACAGCTTTTTTATTAAATGATTTCCTGTATACACCAAATACAAGTATATCATCCAGAGTTTTGGTAGCACTGACATCTAAAAAACTGATTCATTACATTCATTAAGCATAGATGATGGGCCATACCAGATGACCCAACAATTATCCAGGTATCTCCACATATCTATGTGACTGAGAAAAACATTCCTTTTGTTGACCTGCAACAGAATCTGTTTAAACTATCCCATGAAAATATTAGAGTATAGAGGTGCAAATGCAGCACATGTGTAAGTACCCATAAGTTGTAAAAACATAAATTATTATTATTATTATTATTATTATTTTTATTAGTAGTAGTATTCCTAAATCATAGTTTATTCATATGAGAAGGATATGCAGCCTTAAGAGTGACTATGATACTATGGCTTCTGACATATACCATAGTTATGTTTGAAAAACAGGGAAGTAAATATTGTGGGAAGAAACAGCCAGGGAATTGTTATGGATAGGCTTGTATAGACCCTAGGGCCTATAGCCTAGTACTGACTTATGAACCTATGAACCTATGATAGACTTGCTGTTTCTGTTAGATCTCAACTTGATTTCTTGACATAATGTGATAGAAATTTAGAGCAACCTCCTAGTATTAGGTTTGTGTTAAATTATTGGTACAGTTTTAATGCCATCAGAAACATTATTGATTTTCATTTCAACAAGCTGCCTGCCAACAAAGTTAATCTTCTTTGCAACATACTTCTAAGACATGCAGGTTTTCCTTTAAGAGGGGACATAATTTGAAGCAACTGTTAGCTAAGAGGCTGCCTGGTCCTGAAAAAAACACAGGGAGTTTACCACATGGGAGATGTTCTTTTTGCCGTTATATGCATTCTGATACATCATCCTCCATGACAAATACTTCCAAGATTTTTTATATTTGAGGTACTATTAGATGAGACACCCCATAAGGCTATTTATGTAGAAACATTTTTCTGTGGCATCTTCTATGTTGGCAGGACCTCATGTCTTTTTAAGGAATAAATATGTCTCCATGTCAATCATATTCACTGTGAAGGTGAATGCAATTCATTATTTAAACACATTAAAATTTATTCCAAAGCCTCTTTTGTTTTATGGACATTGATCACATTCCATTTTTTTAAGAATAAGGGTGATGTGCAGAGCTGTAGTAACTACAGAGGGATTAAAGTGATCAGTTACAGCATGAAGTTATGGGAAAGAGTAGTGGAAGCTAGGTTAAGAAGGGAGGTGATGATTAGTGATCAGCAGTATGGTTTCATGCCAGGAAAGAGCACTACAGATGCGATGTTTGCTCTGAGAGTGTTGATGGAGAATTACAGAGAAAGTCAGAAAGAGTTGCATTGTGTCTTTGTGGATTTAGAGAAAGCATATGACAGGGTGCCTAGAGAGGAGTTGTGGTATTGTATGAGGAAGTTGGGAGTGTTAGAGAAGTATGTAAGAGTGGTACAGGATATGTACGAGGGTTGTGTGACAGCGGAGAGGTCTGCGGTGGGAGTAACAGATGCATTTAAGGTGGAGGTGGGATTACATCAAGGGACAGCTCTGAGCCCTTTCTTATTTGCAATGGTGATGGACAGGTTGACAGACGAGATCAGATAGGAGTTCCCGTGGACTATGATGTTTGTAGATGACATTGTGATTTGTAGTGAGAGTAGGGAACAGGTGGAGGAGACCCTGAGGAGGTGGTGATATGCTTTAGAGACAAGAGGAATGAAGGTCAGCAGGACTAAGACAGAATATATGTGTGTGAATGAGAGGGTGGATAGAGGAATGGTGAGGATGCAGGGAGTAGAGGTGGATGAGTTTAAGTACTTGGGATCAACAGTTCAGGGTAATGGTGAGTGTGGAAGAGAGGTGAAGAAGAGAGTACAGGCAGGATGGAGTGGGTGGAGAAGAGTGTCAGGAGTGATTTGTGACAGACGAGTACCAGTAAGAGTGAAAGGGAAGGTCTACAAGAGGGTAGTGAGACCAGCTATGTTATATGGGTTGGAGACAGTGGCATTGACAAAAAGGCAGGAGTCGGAGCTTGACATGGCAGAGTTGAAGATGTTAAGATTTGCACTGGGTGTGAAGAGGATGGACAGGATTAGGAATAAGTATATTAGAGGGTCAGCCCAGGTTGGAAGGTTTGGAGACAAAGCCAGAGAGGCAAGATTACATTGGTTTGGACACGTGCTGAGAAGGGATGCTGAGTATATTGGGAAAAAGATGCTAAGGATGAAGCTATCAGGTAACAGGAAAAGAGGAAGGCCTAAGATAAGGTTTATGGATGTGGTGAGAGAGGACATGCAGGTAGTTGGTGTGACAGAGCAAGATGCAGAGGACAGGAAGAAATGGAAACAGTTGATCTGCTGTGGCGACCCCTAACATGAGCAGCCGAAAGAAGAAGAAGAAGAAGAAGAAGATCACATTCCATTGAAAATGCAACCTACTCTATTGTATGGAAGAATTAGTAGGTAGTAAGGAAAAATTTAAATGTTCTCAACTGGTGCCCATTTAAGTCTAGTTTTGAATGAGAATGTATCATTTCCAGTTGCATGCTTATGTTTCTTGTATTTATACATGGTTAACATTTCAGTCATAAGGAATATTTTTTTTTCATTGCTGCTCATTTGAGCTTAGTTTTGAACTTAAATGTATTTTTTAATGTCGCCATCCCTCTTAATGTTCCATGAAGATTCAGTATGTGATGTCTTCCATACTATGCAAGCATATATCGTGCGTCCAGATGCTTTGTTTTCAGGGATATTGTTTATATTCTACTTAAAGTACAATGTACTGTATATAACAACGAATAAGCATTATATAACACTGAAATATTTTGATTTCTTTATTGATGCTCATTTGAGCTTTTGGTTTGTGTCTCAGTGTATAATTTTCAGCTGTGTGTTGACTTTTTTGGCATATACATATTTATTTATATTTTTATTGATTATATTTACATTGTTGAAGTTTCCGGAAGAATCACTGTGTGATGTCTGTTATTCTCTATTGATGCCTTAATGGTAGTGAGAAGATATATATGTTCCTGGGTAGTGGCACTTGTTATTTTACCCACTGAGGAAGCTTTACCGAAACCAGTCTTGGTGTGTTTGGAGGTGCTTCTTAATAAACGTTGATACTGCATTTATGGCTTTATCTGCAGGTTTGTATTATTTGGTGCACATTCCTGGATCCATGCAACCTGCTGTGACTGTTCCCATGCTGGATTACTGTGTGTGTGTGTGTGTGTGTGTGTGTGTGTGTGTGTGTGTGTGTGTGTGTGTGTGTGTGTGTGTGTGTGTGTGTATACAAATACAAAATGTATATAAAGCAAGCAATGTCATCTTAAGACAAAGCAAAATCTAAATATCTCAGGAAGAGGATTCCTATCTCCATAAATGACATATGCAAACCAAAGTATCTGATAAGTTCATGAGTCAGAGAAAAGGAGCTTCTTTTTTTCCTGAATCAGCAATATAATGCTATACATTTTAAAGGCTATTAGTATTATCTAAACATGATTCTAAAATGGATGAGAACTCCACACATTCTCCCCCACTTTGATCCAGACATAATTTCAATGATAAAGGTCCATTCTTTATTTTCACTCTCTGAATATGGTGGTGGAATGGGTGAACAAATTGTTTAAGTAGACGATTGTTGTCAGTAAAGTTAAGGCAACTGCCACATCAGCTCATGATGACCATTTCAAACAAGCTTGTTGTACTAATCTCTTGGAAGATGCCCTGGCTAGAACCTAGTGTAGCTGGGCACAACAGACATGCAAGCTGCACAAATGCTCTAAAGAGAGGTTTGGGAAAAATGTCTCTTTACTCCTCTTACTAGGAGCAAACCTAAAGTAATATTCCCAAGGTAATTCTTGAAAAGCAGATCCTAGGCTCTTCTGTGACTGGTATTCTAGTCTGAAATGTTAAAAAGGGGTTAATACTTTGAATATTGTAGTGTTCACTAAATTAGTGGAATGATATGAAACAAAGGCTAACTCAAGTTTTAAGGGATGAACTCCCAGTTAGACCCTTCAGTGCCAAGCAGAATGAACAGAGATGAAAATGCAAGTAGCTCCCAAAGTCAAATCTATAGTAAAGGTTGGCAACTCAAAAGCCACCAATTTTAAAAGCACAACAAGTACTGGGGCTATGCGCAATGCAGTCTGACCACAGCAGTAGTCTCATTGAATTTGCAGCCAAAAGAGAATACAGCTAACTAGGAATGCCACTAAATAAGAAACACTATTTCTCAGCACTTCCCATTACTTAGCTGTTTGAATTTCTGTTCAATCAGTGCCTGGAAATGGAATTTTTTTTCTAACTGACCCTAGGCAATAAAATTTTAAAACACCAAGAAAAAAAATTAAGGTAAACCAAAATTTAAAATGAAACAAACCATAATATGATAACAGCAAGCAAATAAATAAATAAACATATAATGGGAGAAGTCAAACCTTAAATGGAGAAATTCGATCCAAAATCCAATGCAGCCACATAACAACAGTAGTTTCACAGTACTTGCAGCTAAATAAGAATGCAGATAAATAAGAATTCATCTAAATAAAAAAGTTTAAAGTCTTAGTGTGTTTGTGCATGCCTCCAGTTGTTGCACTGTGCAGTTAGATCAGGATATTGAAACTTATATTATAAAGATGCTTGTGGGTTCAATTCCCCTCCATCCCAAAGCTGTGCTAACCTGATGAATATTTCAGATTTGTTTTTCTTTCTCAGTAGTATAGCTGAAGCATGACATGCTGAATATGCAAGACCACTTTTATTAGTTCAGTGAATTGGATGTTTCAATATAGAATAGCAAGTGCTTCCTTTGCCTATCATGTGTGAGTGAAATATGTGTCTAAGCATCACACTTCTTTAGTATATGTACATTAGTCTCACACATCAGTACTGCATCTCTGATCACAGGTATCTGTTGTTCTGTTTGAATAACTCTGCACATTAATCATCTGTCTGTCAGGCTGGATGTGATGATGGTTGTTGATTTGGGTCCAACTTGCATGTACATATAGTAACAGACTTGCTAATTCCATGAGTATTTTTTTTGCCAACAATAATATTATGTTTAGTCGTATCTTTATCAGTATAACAATATTTATGTATATCTATTCACCACCCCTTAGTCACTTTCCTCTCTTTTATGTGCATCTATTTTATTTTGTTTCTCTCCATTTCTTTTACTATTACATGCAGCAGCACAACTATGTGCACCCATTCCACCTGCAAGGCCTGTCTACCTCCCACATGTGGCAGCATCAGTAGCATCACTACCACCAACATCAGCACCAGAAGCACTCAACACATCTCAGATTCAGCCAGCCATAGTTGCATACATACCTCCTGACTTACCTGCACTACCTGATTCAGTTAGCCCTCCACTGGAGGCTGGTACAGCTGTACCCAATGGTTGCAATGCGAGTGGAGATAATGTCTTTGTCACTCACTGGAAGCTGGAAGAGATTGTAAGGAATATTTTGTTTTATTTATCTTTTGTTGACCTGATTAGTCAAAATAGACAAGTACCCTCTTATTAGGGGAGAACCAAGGTGGAATTTATACCACTGGTGGAGGTTTGGTCATGGTATCAGGGAACTTCCCCTATTTACCATTGTTTTGGGTGGGACCCATTTTGCAGGGCACTTCCTGTTTCCATTCCAGGCACAGAAGCAGTCTGAAGAAATAAGGAGGCAGATGAAGTAAGAAGGATATGATGGATACTTAAGAGAAATGGAGGAGAAAACAAATATCAAGACTGGAGACTGCATGCAGGATTCTGAGGAGATGTTTCAAAGAAATCTGATGAATATGAATTGGTAACTGATGGATGTATAATTACAACTCTCCAATCAGGAGGGTTGTGGGATGATTTTCTTAAAGACATGGTCATGCAGAGTGTGCCAGAGAATGAAGAAAGCATTTCCTGGGGGGGGGGGGGGGTCATTTTTGAAGAAAATACAAAAAGAGAATGCAGAGACAATTATGAAGAATTGAGGAAGATGGAAAAGAAAACATGCAGGGAAAGCAAAAGAATACAAAAGGGGAGGAGCAGAAGAGAAAAATAAAGGCAGACGGAAACGAAAAACAGAAGTTCATGGTAAGGCTTCACAATAAGGAAGACAATACAATGGATGTGTAAGCAGTGTGATAAAATTTAATAGGTCCTTTGGATATAAAAACACATGAAGTAACTGCATTTATTCTTATTAACAAAGAGACATTTTGTGAAATTATATTTTAGACTGTTTTTTTTCCCAATGGTGAATCTTCTTGAATAATATGAAAACACATACTTTGTAACAAAGAAATGGATAAGTATGCAGTGTGATAAAAGGTAATAGCTCCTTTGGGTATAAATGCACATGAAGTAAGAGCATTTATTCTTGTTAATAAAAGAGATATTTTGTGACATTATATTTAAGACTGTTTATTCTGTGGAAAATTTTCTTGAAGAATATGGAAAAAGAAACGCTTTAACCCATGGAATCTTTATGTGATAAAAGCATTTAACAGGGGAACAACAAGACAATTCGTGTACAATTTTGAAAAGAGGTAGAAAGAGAGAAAGGTTATGATAAAAGGGGTTTATGGACTGGTGGCTGGGAATTGTAATATTATATTAAAAAATAGAAAAAGAATAAAATATACATATACCAAACTTGATAAATATGGATGGGAATAGCTGTGTCAGGAAATACTGGGTCCAACCTAAAACGTGTTCTATTTATTTATTATTTGTGGGAAGACGTTTGATAAGCCATTGTGACAAAAAAGGTTATATTTGTGAGTAAATGGGCATGATGCAAAAATATGAATAGAGATCTTACAAATGTAACAAAATTGGACGTGTCTGAATAAATTGCAAAAAATGAAAATAAGAGTAAGGAAAAAGAAACAGAAGAAAATGAACAGAGAGAATATATTTCAGAAGTAGTACAAATAGAAAATTAGATGAGAGAAAATAATAAAGAGGGCATAAACGAAGTTCTGAAATAAGTGATGAAGAAGACACAAACTGAGAGGTAGTAAAGTACAAAAAAAAGAAAGGAGATGGATGAAAAAGAATACATGCAACTTATGATTGAGGTTGGTTTATGGTTAAGGTGTTTGGCTCACACACACACACACACACACACACACACACACACACACACACACACACACACACACACACACACACACACACACACACACACACACACACACACACACACACACACACACACACACACACACACACACACACACACACACACACACACACACACACACACACACACACACACACACACACACACAAAATACAAGTTTGATTCTCACCTTTTGGGAGGGAAATTGGCTAGGCTTAGAATGGCCTATTAAGAAAGTTAGCATAGTAATTAGCTATTAACTTCTGAAACCATGAGTCAAAGGGAAAATTTAAAATTTTAGAGTGTTTTCTGAAAATGTGAATAATATGAAGACTGTAGTAAGAAGAATATGGATTTTGAAGTGGTGTAATACATATCATGTAAATGTAATTATATTAGAAGACACACAATTCGTAACAAATAAAGAAAGATTACAAACAGAGAAACTATGTGGAAGAAAAATAATCTGGAATTTGTGAAATGAAAAATGTTCTTGAACAGCCATATTCTATCAAATACAGCAAAGATATCAGATGTAATTTTAGCAAAAATTGGAAGACTAAGCATTGTAGATTCAAAAATGAAAGAACATGTGTTTAGAACTATAACACTATATGTCCATACTAATTGTAAAGAAAGGGGAAGCTTATTTTATCAGAGTTTAGTTTATGGAGTGATAAATATGAATATTATAATAACAGCAGACTTTAATTGTGATTTAAGAGGCACTCTTAAAAAGATAGAAAATGATACAAAAAAATGTTAGAAGTTATAAGATGTGGTAAGTTAAAACTTTGGGTCACAAATTCATGGACTTAAAAAAGAGGTACGTACTGAACTGAAATGGACTATTTTATTGTATCAGAAAGTTTGTTATAGGAGAAGGTGAGATAGTTAAAAAAGGATTTTATGCTCATCTTCAATATGGATAGAGATAAAGGACACAAGGAATAATAAAAAAATAGCCAAAAGAATAAAAGGATAAATGAGGAAGTATGGAATGAAGAAGGAAATAGATTCGTAATACAGTTATGGAAACATCATATTCATATGAGAACATTTTATTTAAAAAAAATGGTCTGAATGGTGGATGATATCTAAGGAAAAATATATAAAAACATTTTTGACAGTGGCAATATTGTGTGAGAAAAGTAGAGAAAAAATATAAAAGAACATATAATGATGCTTTGGACAATTTAGAACATGATGGAAAATATGTTGATAAAAAAAGAATTATATGAAAGAAATCAAGACAAATGCACATACTGTTATATAAGCAAATATATTTTTTACAAAAAAAGAAAAAAGAAGTATGATTTACTTACACAGATTAATAAAGGAAGGTGGTAGTATAATGAGAGAAATAAAAAATGTAAAAGGAAAAATAGAAAAACTCAGGAGAAATTATGAATAATGGTGTAGTACAATGTGTACAAGAAAAGTTTAAATAAAAAAAGAAGGTAGTGAAAAATATGGAAAGTAAAAAAGTTAACAGAAAAGAAATTAAAGATTTGGAAAGGAGATTTCTTTAAATGAGCTAGAGGAAGTAATAGGACAAGGAAATACAGATCTGACTGCAGGACCAAATGGAATAGGGTAAGAAGCATATACAAATTTAAAGTGTTGGCAAAAAATACATATTTTTTAAGACTTTGAATAAGTGGTTAAATTAAAGTTTTATGTATAAAGAATTATGTTATAGAATACTTAAATTCATATAGAAAAAAGGAAGATAGAAGACAATTAAAACATGGCAGAGAATATTGAATAATGATGATTATAAAGCCTATATGAAAATAACAGGGTCTATATTAGATAAGCGAACGCTGATTGATCGAACTTATGTGAGTGAATGTTTAAAATATTGAAGAAACAGAAACCCAATTTTTTTCCTAGGGAAAGAATTTGGTTGTCCATTTCTGTTGCTTCGGTATTTTCAGTGCTGTGGTGGAAAGTTACGGGTCGGATTCAGGTAAGTGTGCGATTGTGTGGATGTGAGTGCTAGGGCAGGTTAGGTGAGTTAGGGTTAGGGCACAGGTTAGGTATGTGTGCGATTGTGTGGACGTGAGGGTTAGGGCAGGTTAGGTGTGTTAGGGTTAGGGAGCAGGTGAGGTGAGTGTGCGATAGTGATGGACCTTAGGGTTAGGGTTTGGGTTAAGGTAATGGATAGTTAGTGGTGTGTGTATAGTTTAGTGTAGGGTTAGGTGTAAGATTTTAAGTGTATGTGTGTGGATTGCTGTTTGTTTTGTGTGCTTGCGTTGTGTGTATGTGGTTTGGATCAGCGATTTTTTCCCTAGGAAAAAAATCACTGATCTGACAGTTCGAGATTGTAAGCTTTCGCTTACATAAGTTCGATCAACCAGTGTTCACTTTTTTAAGCATTCGCTGATCTAATATAGACCCAAATAATACTAAAGAGATTTGAAACTAAAATGGAAAATATTATGGAAAAGAGTATATACGTATAAAGGGGAAGGGTTGTCAAGAATTATTAATGACAGAGAAATTGTAGATGATATTATGGATAGAAAAGAAGTGGAAATCATGATAGGAGACTTTAATAAGGCATTTGATGCAATTAGTCATGATACCTTATGAGTAATAATTAAACAATATAATATAAGTGAGAAAGTTTGGAAATTGTGTATGTTAATGTATAATAATAACACTGTAAAATACCCATAAATGGTTGGTTAAGTCAAGAGGTGCCTATGAAGAGTGGTGTAAGACAGGGATGTGCAATGAGTTTTACACTCTATGCTTTAGTTATGAATGTGATAGTATGAAATAAATCACAAAATGAAGGAGGTGGGGTATATAGCACCTGAATGGTTAAGAATCCCAGTTATGCTAACATATACAGATGGCATTATAATAATTGCAAAAAACAAAACTTGGATGAAAGAAGTTCTAATTTGTAAAATGAGTATCTAGAGGTGACAGGGGGGGTTAAATAAAGAGAAAAGTAAATGTTAAGGTGATGTAGAAAAGGTAGGGTGCATATATTTTACAATGAATGACATTTCTATGTTAGGTATAAAATTTGGGAATAAAGATGTAAGTGAAATTCAATGGGGGAAAAATACAGCTTATCTAGATCTCACCAAGGCTTTCGACACCATCCCCCACTCTGGAATTATAGATAAGCTCACTAAACTAGGTATAAATCCCTATGTCACAAGATGGGTTGCCAAATGGCTCATGGACCGAACCCACACTGTGAAAGTAGCAGACTCCAAATCCAAATTCAGACCAGTGACAAGTGGAGTACCACAGGGTTCAGTCCTGGGTCCTCTTCTGTTTGGTATCTACTTCTCTGAAGTACAGGCTAACACAGAAGGTCTTTGGCTAACAAAGTTTGCAGATGACTGCAAACTAGGAGCCATAATCGAAACTCCTAACGATGTGGACATACTACAAAAGGGCCTCACTGAGACAGATGCCTGGTGTCAAAGCCATGGCCTGAAGCTCAATGCCAAAAAGTGTATTGTCATCCCCTTTGGTAAAAACTCTGTACCCATGAACTACCACATAGCTGGTAGTCTACTTAATGCCAAAAATGTGATAAGAGACCTTGGGACACAGGTGGACAGTAGTCTCTCCTTTGATAATCACATTGCCACAGTGGTCAGGAAATCATTCTACATGGCTCACCTCATCACAAAAGGTTTCTCATCCAGAAAAAATGTGGTCATTGTTCCCCTCTACTCATCACTCATTAGACCCATTATAGAGTACAATGAACCTTTTGGTATGTACCTTACAAGACATCTACAACAACTGGAAAGGCCACAGAAATACCTCACAAAGAGGATTACTGGTCTCAAACAGATGCCCTACGCAGACAGTCTCAAAAAACTCCAGCTTTACTCCGTCGCATATCGTCTACTCAGAGGCGATCTCTGCCTAACATACAAAGCTATGTCAAACCCAGGGCTGTTGGACATGCTCCACTTAAAGAAATCCCAATGCCTCTGAGCTACACGCTGTAGGGACCTAAACCTTGTCACCACAATAAACAGAACATGCTGGAGGGATAGATTCCTATCCCAGAGACTTCCCATACTCTGAAATAGACTACCTATTTATGTCAAACAGAGCTCCTCATTAGCACTCTTCAAGAAAAGTCTTAATGATTGGATGGGAAATAGGAAATTCACCTCAGGGATCACTTCTGTGGCTCTGCTCTACAGGGGCACAGGAAAATAATTTTCTTGGGTGGCAAAAGCCAGGGTACATTTTAAGCTAGGCTTATATAGGCCCTAGGGCCAATAGCCTAGTATCTACCTGTGAACATATGAACCTATAAACCTGTATTTTTATGGAGAACATACGAACTATCACTCAGAAAAAAAGGCTTATTTGATAAATTCAGTACTGATGGGAAAATAACATACCTAACAAGTGCATTTATATTGCCAACAGTATTTGGAAAGGAATTTACTGCAGATTTTATTTTTTGATTTATATGGGATGCTAGATTAAACCCAGTAAAAAGAGGAATTTTAATGTAAATAAAGATGAAGGAGTTTTAAGGTTAATTAACCCAGTGTTATATGCTGCTTCATTAAATTTGTGCAAAGTGTTAAAGTGTATAAATGAAAAAGATGAAAGATTAGTAGTATAATTGTATAACTATAAGCATGAGAAATTTTGGGGTATGGGAAAAACGAGTAAAAGAGAAATGTATAAATGACGAAATAAAATATTACCAAGAAATATATTTTTGTGGAAAATAAAAATTGATGATATAGAAAAAGACAGAAAGGTATGGTATAGGAATGTGATGATAAAACATTACTATGTAAAATCACGGGAAAATCTAATAGATGAAAACATTAAAGCTCTCATGGGAAAATCTAATAGATGAAAACATTAAATCTATAAAAATAAGAATCAAATGTTGCACTCAGAATGTAGAATGACAAGATTTCCTGTGGAGACTGGTAAGAGAAAAATTGCCAGTAAAAGGAAATACGCCATAAAAAAGAAAACCAATAGAATATGTTTACATTGTCAAGAATAAGAAACTAAAGAACATAAGTTTTTGAAATGTAAAACAATAAAAAATTACATGGATAAACATGTAAAAAAAAATTTTTTCAAAGATATAAAAGAAGTGGCTTTATCTCCCAGTGACTGCCAAATCTTTGGAACAGGTTACCAATTCATGTGAAACAAAGTACCTCTATAACACTGTTCAAGAGGAACCTGAACAAGTGGATGATCCACCATAAATTCTTACCAGAGATAGTGCCCACAACCCTCCTGGACATGGCCAGTCATCACTAAATGCAATCTTGGGTATTGACTAGCACTTCTATGGCATTGTATTGGGTTGAAATGGCTAGGCTTAAAATGACCTCTTGGTCAGTAGACTAGTAATCTTCTATGATTCTATGATCCTATGGATAAAATAAACATGGATATGTTAAATATGGATATTATAAGATTAGAAGTAAAGAATATGTTAAAGGAACAGTTAAAAGTTATTTTATGTTACATGGGTTATAAGGAATGAAAGAATAAATTAAAATATCTTTAATGGTAAATGGATTTTATCAACAATATTAAGTAAATCAGATGGTGGTTATGTGAAAAGGATTGGGGTTCAACAGGGATGAAAATGTACTAGGACTGAAAATGTACTACGGCTGTAAAGGAAATTATGACTTTGTAAATTTATATATATCTAAATATTGGACATCATAAATATTTGTAAATATGCAAATATGTTTGTATATAAATAAAGGACCCCTCCTCTTGTGATATTTTACCTCCACTTGAGCTTCATACCAACTCAGGCAGATTGGCCCTCAATTTAATTATTTCATCAGTATCATAAAGATGACATACTCAGGAATGCAGCACCTCCCTTATGCAGTACTGCAGTGTCAGTAATCCAACTACCTGTTGTGGGAATAGCCCCCACAGATTTCTGCACTAAAGGTGAGTGTGTTACCTGTTATGTCACTGACATGGGGAATATCATAGACTGGAGGATGTATACTTAAACTAGCCAATTGTAGATCCTCCTCTGGTGACTTGTTTAGTAGTCTCCCTGCTGTACACTAGCTCTACATAGAGAGGGCCCAGTGATGACAGTGCCCAGAGTGATGAATAATCTCCCACTGGATCTTAGTTGGCAGAGGCTACAGCTGTGTGTTCTCAATTCTATCCCTCAGCCTTTCATTCCCCATTCTTTAGTGTTCATACATACCCATGTTGATCATTTGGGTCTATATTATAACATCGAAGTTCTCTAACATCGAATGTTATAATATCAAACCCGTAATGTGGAACGCTGAAAACAGCGAAGGTGCAGGGCACCAAACTCTTTCCCAGGGAAAGAATTCGGTGGGCCGTTGCTGTGGCTTCGCTGTTTTCAGAATTTGATATGCTGGAGCGTTACGGGTCGGGTTCAAGTAAGTGAGCGATTGTGTGTAGGTTAGGGTTAGGGGGCAGTTTAGGTGAGCTAGGGTTAGGGAGCGGGTCAGGTAAGTGTGCAGTTGTGTGGACATTAGTATTAGGGTGCGGGCTCAGGTAAGTGTGCGATTGTGTGTAGGTTAGGGTTAGGGGGTGGGTTATGTGAGTTAGGGTTAGGGCGCGGGTTAGGTAAGTGTGCGATTGTGTGTAGGTTAGGGTTAGGGGGTGGGTTAGGTGAGTTAGGGTTAGGGCACGAGTGAGATGAGTGTTCGATAGTGACGGACCTTAGGGTTAGGGTTGGGTTAAGGTAAGTGGATAGCTAGTACTGTATGTAAAGCTTAGTTTAGGTGTAGGATTTTAAGTGTATGTGTATGGATGGCTGTTTTTTGTGTGCGTTTGTGCTGTATGCATGTTTCTCGGAATAGCACATTTTTTCTCCTGGGAAAAAATTTGCTATTCTGACTGTTCGATGTTTCAGACTTCAGTGCTTAGGGTTCAGTATTATAACATTTGATGTTAGAGAACTTCGATGTTATGATATAGACCCAGTCATTCAGTCTTGCCTCACCATTGCCTTCCTTCTGCTTGCTCATGTCTCCTTTACCATTGTGTTTCCCCTCCCAAATTGTATTACCACACACACACACACACACACACACACACACACACACACACACACACACACACACACACACACACACACACACACTATCAGTTACATCAGTGTTCTCATGCTACCTAACCTAATCTGTCCCTCTTAACTTCCTCTTATGTCCCTTTCTTCCTTCCTCATCTTACCTTTCTCTTCATAAATATAAAATAGGCACCTGTTCCACAAATAAAGTATTTCTTCGTACCCCATCTCCATTCAGGTCATTACATATTTGATCATTTTCTGATGTGCGTTCTACTTGTTTCCCTTTTTCATCTCTTTACAACCTTTAATCTAGACAAAAATAGATAAATACACCACAGACGTGCCCATATATGGGATCTAATTCAGGTATATTTTTGTGGTCAAACCATACAGGATGGATTAAGAAGAGCACCACTGATGTTCATGTACAACCAACTAGGAATGGAACAGCTCACTGATAGTGATGATTATGTCCACTCACTGTCATCTACTAAGTATATTACCCATGGACATCATTGGTCATTGAAATTAACTGAGCAGCAGTGTGCATCAATTTTCAAATGCAAAATGCAATAAAGCTCACTTCTTTATTTGGGGCTTTTTCTATTTCTCTACTTCCAGCTGAATTGTTAGTTAAATATCAGTGCCAAGAATTGTGAGTTCATATCCACAGAGGGTTCATTTATTGTTTTGCTTCCATTCTAAAAAAAGCTTTTTCAATCACCGCTGCTATATGCTTCAATGACACATTTATTGTGACTGCTTCTGTGGCTCAGATTTTAAATAAAGTGCTTGGCCAAATGTCTATGTTGAGGGTGGTGGCTTGAAATCCTATGAGAGTTATGTTTTTTTTTTTTTTGGCTTTTATTCTGTAAATGTTGAACAGTCACTTGCTAAGCTGCTTTACTGACACCTTTATTGTGAATTCTTCTGTGGCTCACCTGGTAAATGAAGTGCAATGTAGCAGAGTAATGTAGAAGAAAGTAGCTTTAAATCATTGTTACTGCTTCTGTGATGTAGCTGGTAAGTGCTTGGTAGAATATCACTGCAGATAGTAGTGGGTTCAAATCCACTCTGGAGTGTATTTTTTGCTTCCATTCTTTAAATGTGCAACAATCACCTCCTATGTGTTGCTCTGACACCTTCACTTTATGTGCCTCTGTGGCTGAGCTTGTTAATAAAGTGCTTCATAGCATGCCACTGACAGAGGTAGTGAATTCATATCCCTTAAGAGCTCTACTGTGGTTTTTCATGACACTTGCATTATAGTAGAGGTAAATGATTAAACTCTGCTGTAATCAGAAAGGTTGTGGTTGACCTATCTTGCTATTTTTCTCTACACACCTAGCCAGTCTGTTTTTTCTTGTTTAAACTCAAGTACTTCAGTTTGATATCTGTGTATATGTCTAATATCCATTTCTCTATTGCCTTCTGTATCTCCAATTTTGTCACCATTTCTCTTTGCAGTCTTGAGTCCTTTATTTGTTTGTTTCTGAGGTCTTACTACCACCTCTACCATCCTACCTTAGGCATACTTCCCTTTCTTCGATTCACAAGATATTTCCTTGCATATATGTACCCTTGACTTGTAAAATGAGATAAGCATATAAGCATTGCCAACTGTATGTATACTTTACTAGCAAATACCTTTGAGGTTCATGCTCACTCAGTGTTTACTATGGCTTCTCATACTGTATTGTGACCATTAGTGGTCCAACATAATCTTTCTTTGAGCCCTTACTGCAGCCATTATGAGAAGCTGCTAGCAACACACACTTGCCTGGACACATCCACTGATAATGAGATTAGGACTCATCATGTACAAATAGTAAACAGTGTTGGCTTAGCCAAAATTGTGGATGCAACATTTCTGAATTCTCAGGATCATGCTGCTTTGAACATTATGATATGTAATACTATACACAGTATTGTTAAATGTACTACATTTTTGGGAACATATGCAGAATATAAATTGTCAGTGTAAATGATCATATAAAAAGTGTAGGTCACAGGTGACTCAGTATACCGAAATAATTCATTTTAAGTCGAGTACCACATGATGTCTCATGCTCTGTGTTGAACATGGTGTGCGTGTGTGCGTGTGTGTGTGTGTATATGTGTGTGTGTGTGTGTGTGTGTGTGTGTGTGTGTGTGTGTGTGAAGATAGATATAGACATATTTAGTTAGACAGTTCTATTGATTTTATATATATATATATATATATATATATATATATATATATATATATATATATACACACACACACACACACACACACACACACACACACACACACACACACACACACACACACAGTGGATAAAAAAAGTTTACACACCCCATTTAAAATGCCAGATTTTTGTAATATAAAAAAATGACACTATAATAAATCATTTCAAAAGTTTTTCCACCTTTAATGTGACCTATAACCTGTACAATTCAATTGAAAAACAAACAATTCTCTTAGGGGAAAATATAAAAAATAAAAAAACATATAATACGCTGGTTGCATAAGTGTTCACACCATTAAACAATACTTTGTCCAAGTGCCTTTTGATTTAATTACAGCATTCAGTCTTCTTGGGTACACACCTGCCATCAATTAAAGAAACTCTGATTAACCCCAAATAAAGTTCAGCTGTCCTAGTAGAATATTCCTGACATTTACTAAGTTGCTTGCTACAGCAAAAGCCATGGCTCACAGAGAACTTACAAAGGATTAAAGGGATCTCATTGTCGAAAGGTATTAGTCAGGAGAAGAGTAGAAAAAAAATTCTACAGCATTGGATATGCCATGAAACACAGTGAAGACAGTCATCAAAAAGTGGAGAAAATATGGGACAACAGTGACATTGCAAAGAACTGGAGGTCCTTTCAAAATTGATAAAAAGACAAGATGAAAACTGGTCAGGGAGGCTGTCAAGAGACCTACAGCAACACTGAATGAGCTGCAGGAATTTCTGGCAAGTACTGGTTGTGTACTACATGTAACAACAATCTCCTGTATTCACCATATGTCTGGACTAGGTGGTAGGTTTGCAAGATGGAAGCCTTTTCTTACATAGAAAAATATCCAAACATGGCTAAAATTTACAAAACAATACATCAAGTCTCGCAAAAGCATATGGGAAAATGTGTTATGGTCTGATGAGACCAAGGTTGAATTTTTTGGCCACAATTCCAAAAGGTATGTTTGGCACAAAAACACTTCTCCTCACTAAAAGAACATCATCCCCACGGTGAAGCATGGCTGTGGCAGCATCATGTTTTGGGGTTACTTTTCTACAGCTGGAACTGGGGCTTTAGTCAAGGTGGAGGGAATTATAAACAGTTCCAAATACCAGTCGCTTTTGTCCCAAAAAATTCAGGCATCTTCTAGAAAGCTGAAGATGAAGAGGAATTTCACCTTTCAACACGACAATGACCCCAATCATATATCCAAAGCAACACAAGAATGGCTTCACCAGAAGCAAATTAAAGTTTTGGAATGGCCCAGCCAGATCCCAGACCTAAATCCAATAGAAAATCTGTGGGGTGACCTGAAGAGGGCTGTGCACAAGAAATGCTCTAACAATCTGACAGATTTGGAGTGCTTTTGCAAGGAAGAGTGGGCAAATATTGCCAAGTCAAGATGTGCCATGCTGATAAACTCCTACCCAGGAAGACTGCATGCTGTAAATAAATAAAAAGGTGCTTCAGCAAAGTATTAGTTTAAGGGTGTGCACACAGAACAAAATATTAGTTTAAGGGTGTGCACACTTAGTGCAACCAGCGTATTGTACGTTTTTTATTTTTAATAATTTTCCCCTAAGAGATTTGTTTTTCAATTGAATGGTACAGGTCATAGGTCACATTAAAGGTGGGAAAAGTTTTGAAATGGTTTATTGTGGTCTCATTTTTATATCACAAAAACTTGGCATTTTAACAGGGGTGTGTAATTTTTTTATATCCACTGTATTTATGTACATGTATATGTGTATACGTTTCTATGTAGATATAATTTGTTGCTATTCTATGTTCCCATTTTTACACCTATCTGTATATCTATTAACTTTATATATATATATATATATATATATATATATATATATATATATATATATATATATATATAGATATACATATATATATATATATATATATATATATATATATATATATATATATATATATATATATATTGATATATATTTGGGTCACCTTCATTTTATCGACAATGGTATATGGCCTATTCCCCAGTGTACAGTGATCCTGGAGTTAGAATAGAGAGTAAGGGGGGGCATGACATAACATATCATAAACTTTTTACAGTATACAGATGTATTCTTACAAGTGCAATGAATAATTATTTCCAAAAAAAAACATTTTAGGACCCCAGTATGTGGGGGGCTTCACCCCCCACACCCCCCATTGTGGGGGGGCTGTGCCCCCCACACCCTCCCTTACTTTCTATTCTAACTCCAGGGTCGCTGTACAGTGGGGAATAGGCCATATACCATTGTTGACGAAATGTGTGTCAGTGAAATGAAGTGTCACTGAAATGAAGTTTCAGTGAATTGGGCCTGCTGAGTTGAGTGTCAGTGAAATGAACTGTCAATGAAATGAAGGTGATCCATATATATATATATATATATATATATATATATATATATATATATATGTATTCACTTTAGAAATTCGAAATACTGAAATATCGAAATTCAGTATTTCGAGCCCATAAAGTGGAATCCTGAAAATAACGAAACCTCAGAAGCGCGAAATTCAAAACTCTCGCACACCAGAGATTTTGAATTAGCGCTTCTGGTGTTTCACTGTGGTTGTAGATTCAGGTAAGTGTTTATTTGTTAAGGATTTTGGGTAGGGGCTGTGGTGTGTGATAGCGTGTTTTGTTGCTGTGATGTGTGTGTGCGAGGAGAATGTAGCTTGTGTGGTGGTGTTTTGTGTGTGTTTGTATGTAGTGCAATCTTGGAGTTAGAAAATTTAAGTAGGGGTGTGGGGGGAGCAGACTCCTACATGGGGGGTGCAGGGTGGGTTGCCCCCCTGCTTTTATGTAGTACAGTGCTTATGTCTGTGTGTGGGGAAGAAGGTGTGTGTGTGTGTGTGTGTGTGTGTGTGTGTGTGTGTGTGTGTGTGTGTGTGTGTGTGTGTGTGTGTGTGTGGAGTAGAAGAGCTAATTCAAAATCTCTGATGTGCGGGATTTTGAATTTCGTGCTTCTGAGTTTTTCTTGTTTTCAAGTTTTGACTTTATAGCCTCAAAATACTGAAATTTCAGTATTTCAGTATTTCAAAGATATAAAGTGAATCCATATATATATATATATATATATATATATATATATATATATATATATATATATATATATATATATATACATATATATATATATATATATATATATATATATATATATATATATATATATATATATATAAAATTTCTGAGTGAATTGGTTGGCTACAATCACCTACATTAGAAGCTAAAGTTAAGTGCAAACTTGCAGTACTGTGTTTTATTCTTCTGTTAAGTGCAAACTTGCAGTTTTAAAAGTACTGTATTTTATTTTTTCTGTTACCTAATTGTTTCACTGAATAGTGTACTGTAAGAGTGGGTTGTGGTCATCTCACTTCTTTGTTATCTGATATTTAACTGTTAGCCTAGATGGTTTCCTCTATACTTTAAGTGCTAGCCACAAAGTTTGAGAATTCATTTTATGCTCAATTTCCAAGTAACTTGTGGTGCTACAGTCACCTGCATTAGAAGGTGAAGTTAACTGCAAAGTTGCAGTACTGGGTTTTATTCTTCTGTTAAGTGCAAAGTTGCAGTTTTAAAAGTACTGTATTTTATTTTTTCTGCTACCTAATTGTTTCACTGAATAGTATGCTGTGTGTCTCTCTGCAGTTAGTTTCTCATGCACCCTCCCTGTTCTTGTCTTGGTGTTAGTGTTGGTGGCTCTAGAATTGCCTGCCCCTCCTGTAAGCCTGCATTTGAACACTCCTCCTGGGTCCATCTCATTTGCACACTTAACTGAGTACAGTGAGATCATATTCTGAGTCTAGTGTTTACTCTACTTAATACAGAGAGAAGATTTGAGAAGGCCAACCCACTTAGGTTTTTCCTTCCTCTCTCCTTGCAGTTTACTAACAAAAAAAATTGCACTTTAATCATCTGCTTTTACTGTATTTGTGTTTCCTCCTACTTTATTTTGCTTTTGCCTATTCATTAAAGTATTCACTTTTATTTATTCTGCTGCATTTATTACTGCTTGGTAGTAGCCTGATTCAATTGGTAACTGTTATTCTAAGTCTTATGGTTTAAGCAATTGGGCTTCATACCAGTTGTTTTATATTAAGAATGTTTGTGGTCTGCACTGTTGTGGCAGGACAGGTAGCTTGCATCCTTCTAAGCTGGGAATTGCTGATTGAAGGCTCAGTGTCTGCTATTTTAAAAGTGTATTAGTTCTGGTTTAAGCACTTGGGCTTCAGGCCAGTTATTCTACAGTAAGAAGTTTTGTGGACTGCACTCTTGTGGGAGGAGAGGCTGGATTCTGCCCTTCTGAGCTAGGAATTTCTGGTCACAGGCTTATTGTGCCTTCTTTATTTGAACTTTCTTTCTGAAATTGGTGCACCTTGTTGCTGTAGCATAGACCAGATTCAGGCCTGCTGAATCTAGCCTTGTTTGTTTAACTTGAGCACTGATCCAGGCCATCTTTTTTGGAAGAAGGTACCCCTGCACACTAGTGGCAGGAGTGTGCAATTAGAACTTGTTTGATTGAAGACTGCTGGAACAGGACTCAGTTTTGAGCTTTTTTCTGTTTAATTGAGTAACTTGTTTAAATCAATTTGTTCGTTCTCTATTGTTATATATATATATATATATATATATATATATATATATATATATATATATATATATATATATATAAATTGCACTTTATTCATCTGCTTTTACTGTATTTGTGTTTTTTCCTACTTTACTACTAGGGACATTGACTACAACTCTGATCTGAGATATATAACAATAAGTATCCTTTTCTGTGCATTTGAAGTGTTTTTTTGATTGTATCTGCTTTATTTTTTGAAAAAATATATATACTTGTTTCCACCTTTCTAAGCTAGTACAGTCCAGTTTTCAGGTTAGTGCTAAATTCAGGGCTGTGTTACAAGTCTCTGTGTTTGCTCATACCTTTCTTGAATAGAAGAAAGTTTCTCTGTTCACCTGTGAGAGAGGGGAGCTTTGAGCAGCCTATCTGTCCCTGGAGGAGTGGTATCAGCCCAGAAATTAGTAGTTTATTAGCCATTTGGGGCTAAATTATCTCTTTCATTTCCCTGCTATAAAAATGCATTTGCCCATTTTTGTGTGCCGGGCAGCACCGGTTAGCTAGGGTATAACTATTCCTGGCTCCACAAAGTCTCCTCTTCAATTATTCCCTTGGAACTAGACAAACTTTCAACTTAAGCACTCAAACCATTCATTTCTCAGCCCAGCACTTGCTCAAAACTCATAGCAAGCACTTACAAACCCTAGCACTAGACCCCCCTATACTGTACCAAAGAACAAGGCTCTCTATTTGACCTTATAAGCCAATCAGTAAAACAGTTCACTGTACCTATCCAGGCATGTCTAAAGGGCAGTTTCAGGTGTACTCTCCAGTCCAACTGGTGAATCTGGGCATTTTGTGACAATGTTACAACTTCCTCATGTACACAGGCAACCCTCTCCTCCTACCACCAAACTCTAATACATGCGAGAGATGCAATAATACAGCAAAACTGGAGGCTAAGCTCTCTCAACCCAAGACTGGATCAGACAGTCAAGAGGAGAAGGGAAATACTTGCATCATACCACCAGTCTCACATAGACCAATTAAACTAGCGCCGGCAAAAAACACACATAAATACACATAAACATACTTGGAGGCTCTAAATAAAAATCTGAAAAAGCAACAGAGACTTCCAAAGCAGACATCCAAGCAACCTCCACCCCCAATACAAACCATGAAACACATACTTCACAAAACCAGTGTGCCACCCAATCACAGCCCTTAAGGCAAAATAACATATGCAACACACTAGTAATAGGTGACTCCATAGTCAGGCACACTGACGTCCTACTCACTAGACTGAACAAGGAGAAGGTTACTGTTAGCTGCCTGTCGGGTGCCAGGATTTGCTACATAACACAAGCACTCAGATCACTCCAGAACAAGTACAAATATGACTCTGTCATTGTCCATGTTAGTGTGAATGACTTGAGTCATACCTCCCTGGACTACATGAAAAGAGACATGGAAGAGCTCTCTGATCACATAGGCCAGGACGGTATGACCCTGACCCTGAGTAGCATCCTGCCCTCATCAAGAATAATACCATGGTATAAAGAAAAAATTATGAATTTCAACAATTGGCTAAGTTTACGGTGTCATTTAAAGGGGATCTAGTGTCTGTCTGCCTGGGCTGACATGCTTGAAAAGCCACTCTGCTTCACTAGAAATGGCTGGCACCTGTCACCCTTAGGTTTTCAAATACTGTCCAAGGCTCTTGCCACCCCCATAGTGCCTTTTTTAGGCAAGGTTCAAAAGACAAACCCACCGCCATAAATAATACAAGTAACAAAAAACTGAGGGTAATGCTACTCAATACCAGATGTCTAAACCTCAAAATGCATGCACTCAAGGCACTCCTCAGTATGGAAAAAATCGATATCTGTTCAGTAACAGAAACCTGGTTTAAGGCTCCAGAGAGCACCCCAGCACTACCAGGCTACAACTTATCTCATACATTTCGGCCACAGAACCCGGACCAAAATACAAAAGGCGGGGGTGTATCCATATTCATCAAGGATACCCACACCTCCAGGTTTGTGGCACAACACAATGCTTCAGAGATCATCCACGTACAACTAACAATGGGCAAAACTGCAATTCAAATTGTAGCTTGCTACAGATCACCCACCATGTCCCAGGACCCCCATTCTGCATTTCTGGAGACACTGGGAAATATGAAGCTCCTATGAAACACCCTAATATTGGGTGATTTCAATTACCCAAACATTAACTGGGAGAACTACTCAAGTATTAACTCCCTTGCCCAACATTTCCTAGAACTTATAAACTCAAACACCCTGGATGAACTGGTCAACACTCCCACCAGAGGTTGCAACATACTGGACCTGGTCATCACCAACATGGACAACCGGTGTTCCACACTAGAGGCCAACCTCTCACTGTTTAGATCTGACCACAAACAAATCACTCTGGATATTCACATTCCACCCTCAGTCAAGGAAACCACCATGAAAAGTTTTTCAAAAGCAAACTTCACATTACCTAAGACCAAGGTGGAAAGTTTCAAAGCACCCATGCTAAAGAATAATGCTGTCCAAGCTGCAAAATCCTTTACTAATGCATTCTATGGGCACCTACAAGAATGCATGAATCATGCTATCCCAAGCAAAACCAAGACTCACTCCTCCAAGAAAAGGAAATCAGTCTGGAGGACCCCTGCCATAAACAAGTTATACAACAGAAGGAGGAAACTGGTACAGAAAAGAGTAAAATCCCTAGAAGGGAAGACATTCCTGATCAATATCAGCAAGAAACTACGATCCCTCATAAAATCATCCAAGGCTAGCTTCGAAAGAAAAATTGCCAAGGACTCTAAAGATAACCACAAGACATTCTTTAGCTATATCAAGAATCTAAGTGGCAATGCTCAAATCTGCTCGGAGGTAGTGCAGAATGGCACAAAATACGCTGAACCGACTGATATCGCCAACATCCTGGCAGACAGGTTCAGTGCAAACTTCACCCCCCTCTCACCCTCAAAAGGGCCCATAACCATACCAGAAGAATGAAGAGCCCCTGAAATCACAGACACTCAGGTTAAAACAGCCCTCTCCAAAGCCAAAAACACAGCATAAATGGGACCGGACGGTGTCCCAGGCTGCGTCCTACATGAGCTCAAAGATGAACTAACCCCTCAACTAAACACACTTTTCAAACTCAGCCTCTCCACAGGCTACGTACCCATAGAGTGGCGCACAGCAACAGTTATTCCACTCCACAAAGGTGGAGCCACAACAGACCCCAAGAACTATTGCCCTATAAGCCTGACTAGCTTGGTCTGCAAGGCTATGGAGTGCATCATCATGGATCTCATTAACAGAGACATTGGGAACCTCCAAACACTGGCCCTACCCAGTTCGGCTTTGTTAAGGGCAGATCTTGCCTACTAAACCTGGTGGACTTCTTTGAGACAGTCACGAAGTCCATAGACGAGGAAAAGATGGTACACACAGCCTACCTAGACCTCGCTAAGGCCTTTGACACAATTCCCCACGAAGGTATTATAGACAAGCTCACCAGCCTGAACATAAACCCCTACATCATGAGATGGGTTGCCAACTGTCTCACAGACAGAATCCACATGGTGAGAGTTGCGGGAGCTAGTTCCGACTCTAATCTGGTTACAAGTGGCATTCCCCAAGGCTTAGTCCTAGGGCCCCTCTTGTTTGGCATATACTTTTCAGAGGTACAGGCAAGCACAGGAAGACTATGGCTGACCACATTTGTAGACAACTGAAAACTAGGGGCTATAATTGACTCACTGGCTGAAACAGACATCCTCCAAAAGGGTCTCACTGAGATGGACACAAGGTGTCAAAATCATGGCCTCAAGCTAAATGCCAAAAAGTGCATAGTCAGCCCCTTTGGAAAAAACAAAGTACCCACAAACTAACACATAGGTGGTAGTCCCCTAAATATGGAAGACGTAATAAGGGATCTGGGGACCTAAGTAGATAGTAATCTCTCCTTTGATAATCACATTGCCAAAGTGGTTAGAAAATCCTTCTATGTGGCCCACCTAATCACAAAAGGGTTTACATCCAGATCAAAACAAGTCATTGTGCCCCTCTACTCATCACTCATCAAACCCATCATAGAGTACAATGCTCCATTTGGCATGTACCTTACAAGGCACCTGCAACAGCTGGAAAGACCACAGAAGCACCTCCCCAAGAGGATAACTGGCCTCAAACAGATGCCCTATGCAGCTTGACTGAAGAAACTCCAGCTGTACTCGGTTGCATACAGCCTACTCAGAGGTGATCTCTGCCTGACATACAAGGCCATGTCCAATGCAGAATTGATGGACATGCTCCACCTAAAGAAAACCATGTCCCCTCAAGCCACATGCTCTATGGATCTAAACCTCACCATAACAATAAACAGGACATGCTGGAGGGATAGATTCCTGTCCCAGAGACTTCCCATGATTTGGAAAAAGATTCCAATCTACATTAGGCAGAGCTCTTCACTAACACTCTTCAAGAGATACCTTGATGAATGGATGGGAAACAGAAAGTGTACCCCGGGGATCACTTCAGTGGCTCTGCTCTACAGAGGTACAGCGAACTAATCTAAGGGGGTGGCAAAAGACAACACATTCTGGCTAGGCTTATAAATGCCTTCAGACAGATAGCCTAGTACCTACGTATGAACCTATGAACATATATATATTTTTATATATATATATATATATATATATATATATATATATATATATATGTGTGTGTGTGTGTGTGTGTATATATATATATATATATATATATATATATATATATATACATCTGCTTACATATATATATATATATATATATATATATATATATATATATATATATATTATAGAGAGAGATGCTCCTCTCATCCTCCTTTTGTACTTTCTCTCCCTTCTTCCATTGTGTGTGTCCCCCATCTTTACCATCACCCAACTTCTGTCCTATCTCTCCCACTCTTTGAAGTGTTTGATCCTTAATTTATGAGTACCCACTCACTGCTATTTTTTTAGATAGTCAATTGCTTAGATGTTGCTGTTGATGCATTTTATGTCACATCATGATTTTTATGTCCTCACGTTGTTGTTGTGTCTTTCGGCTTTTCCTGGTTAGGGGTCTCCACAGCGGAACTCCTGTCCGCTAATGATTGGAAGTGGATTTTTACGTGCCAAGTTGCCAGCCCTGATGCACAACCTTCAACGAAGGCATGCCAATTCACGCATGTCTCCACACAGAAGACGCTCTAACTGGGAATTGAACAGGACAACGTCTTACTGTGAGGGGACAACGCTACCGCAGCACCAATACCGCAGTATTTTTATGTCCTCATGTACTTAGCAAAAATCTACATTATTCCAAAGGTATGCACAACTACATATTTACATATTTATATCCCATTGATGTGTATGTACATCGCATGCCACAGACTCACACTGCACTACATACTTGTATGATTTCCTACATGTATCTGCAAAACAACCTACATAAACACTTGTTTCAGTTCTGTGAAATATCTGTCATATTATCATGTCGTTGCTTTTTCTGGAGTGCCCGGCAATTCCTTTGTTTTGTTTCCTTTAGCATACTGTGTATCGTCTGTTTCATATTTATAGTTGCACTCATCTTTTGACATTTCTACTTTTTATATCTCTGCTCATTGAATACCGCTGACTTATTTGCTAATTCCACACTGCACCTCTTTTAAATAATGCATTGTTTAGTGAAGTTCTTACACTTTACTTGATGTGTTCCAATATTTTAGAATTTGGTTGAATATTTCAACATTTTTACATAAAATTAAAAACAGAATCAGAGGGATCTGGAGAGACTGACTGATTACCAAGTTAACTATATTACAAAAAAAATACCAGAAATAAAGTATAAATAAGCCTAATGTAATCTATCAGCATGATATTTTACTCCTTTAATGAGGTTTAATAATATTTATGTAAATAAAACCTTACACTGTATAGTTGCCCAGATTATTCATATATGCACATTTTTCTAGAGTAGTATCATTAGATTTCTCTTGGAATAGAGACAATTTAAAATTAATTGTGCAATTAATAGATGTTTGATTTGATTTCATTTTAATGGTGCTTATTTTGTTCTCATAAACAATAATAGCAATATCTAGGAAATCAGAAAAATATGGTGCAACAGATTTTTTCCCAGCTCTTGGTTATTGTTTTGGGTTTAACAGCTAAAAGGCACCAATGCAGTGGTAGCTGATCATTATAATACAGGAAGTATTTGGAACTATGAGTAGGACTAGATGTTTAGTTAACTGTAATAAATCTGAACATAAAGCATGAACAACTGAATGAACTTTTGATTAAAACTCTATTAATAATGCTATGTAGTCATAAAATATATGTTGAGAATGAGGAAGTATGAGTAGCCAAATGCATAATATCCACATAAATGATTTAAATTTTGCATTCCTTATCATGCCATATAACTTTATGTTAATTTTCTCAAATAGTATATCATTTTGTATCTTGCCAGTATGAATTAATTTTTAAAAATCGATGGAGTCCTAATCCTCCAGTGTGTTATGTTCTGATATGATAATTGAACACAGTTTTCAGTTTGTTTTGGTACAAATGGACAATTATATATATTTCATTTAATTCTTTAATGTGAACTTTGGTATTAAAGTAGTAGTTTGAATCTGGTATAACACCCCTAGTAATAATATCATTTAATTAGATTAAATCCATCTTGGCATACAAAGAATACCTTATTCCATTTAAAAGTTACCTTTTTAAAATAACTGAAAATATGGTTATTACGGATTTGTGTAATACCATTTAAATTGCTAGATAATGTGTTTTCTACATGCTTTAATATTTTTAAATCCCATTTAAATTTATCATTGCTTTTTCACATTGTTTTAGCTTTATGATATTTGTTACTTCCTTTATTTATTAATATTGTATTTATCTAATCCTCAACAAATTTAAATTTGTATATGCTTTTAAAAAATAATGTATAATACAGGTGAACTATTGATGCACTGGTGTTATTGTCAATAATGCATCAAGTACAAATGATATAATTCTAGAATAGGAATCACCATTTATATTAAAACCATTAGTTTTTTTATCTTATTGAATTTGCTAATAGTTCCATTGCTAAAGCAAACAAAAGAGATAAAGGGGTAGCTAAGTCTAGTTCTTTTTGTTATGCTTAGTTCTTGATAAAATGATTGGCTACTTTTAGCTTTTGAATTATCTTTTTAAATAGCAGTGCCTTTTCTATTTCTCTGGGCTGTACTGACCTGCACATTGTACAGCAACAGGGAACACTGCACTCCATAGAAAGAAGTCACTAAAATCCTCTCTCATCAGTATTAGTATCCCTATATTATCCATCTTTACAGCTATCTGTCTCTTCACCCACTGGTCAACTTTGTTACTATCTATTGTACTATGAGCCACAGTGCACAGGAAACTGTAAATTTGTTATTATTATAAACCTTATTAGTGACTTTTATTATATCCCCTGTATTAATTGACTGTGTAACCTTTTATTCAGGTATTGATTATAACCTCCTTCAGCTATTGTTTTTTATCTCCTTCTAACTCAAAACATGAGATGATTTACTGTTAGGTAACACTTATGTGAATGACCGACTGAAATAAATAAATTCATCTGGCTGTTTTGGATGTTAAACAGATTTTCTCCCCTTCTGTAGCCTGGCTTGTACTGCTGGGTGTTCTTGGGGAGTATAATCCCTGTCCAATGCTTACAGTCAATGAAATAATGCTCAGTACTCATGCTATAATCGCAGTAAGATGCTTTCCGGTTCGATTCACAGCTAGAGTGTCTTCTGTGTGGAGACATGTATGAATGGATGTACCTTCGCTGAATGTTGTGCATCAGGGCTGGTAACTCAGCATGTAAAAATCAACTACCAATCATTAGCAGACTGGAGTTCCGCTGTGGCGACCCCTAACCGGGAAAAGCCGAAAGACACAAGCAAACAAACTCATGCTATAATCTGTGAGAGGTGTAGCAATCTTACCACTAAGGAGGAAAATCTCTGTCTCTTAATAGTTTGTGAGCACAACAGGGTGTGATTTACACATATACAATACCAGTCAAAAGAACATATGCTGCTTGCCAAAAAAAAAGAAGAAAATCACACCCAAAACAAGTCTAGATTTAGAAGGATCAAACCTCTGCATAAATGCACTATCACAACATCACCACCCTCTCAAATAGCAGAGTTAGCATCCTCTGGGCCACAAACCTTCCTCTAACACAAGCTCAGGGAATGTAAGTAATAATGTTCTAATAATCGGTGACTCCTCTATAAGAGGCACCATCTTCATCATGTGGATGAGGACTGGGTAACTGTTATTTGTCTTTACAGCTCCAGATTCCATGTTGTCAAAAGGGATCTTCAGCCCTTCACAGTTGGCAAATATGAGTATCACACAGTGGTTCTCATGTGGGAATTAATAATTTGTGGTGCTCAACTTTGAGGGATATACAGAGAGACATATCGGATCTTGTCATGCATATGCTTAATGTAGCCAATACTCCGTTCCAAAGCAGAATTCTGTCTTTCCCAGTATGATGCCTAAACAGAAACACAAGATAGTTGATTTCAATAATTGGCTAAGTATTGTTTGTCATTCTAATAGGTCCGGGATGTGTCAGCCTGGAACAAGATGGAAACAGCCTGACCTGCTTCACTAGAGAAGCCTTGCACCTCTCCCATCATTGCTTCTGCTTAGTAGCCAAAGCCCTTGCTGCTTCTGTAGTGAATCTTTTAGAACAAGCCAGCTATGGACCATTCTAACATAGTAAGTAGTGGCATCACAAATTCTAATTGATTTACTCATTGCTAAAATCTTATGGACAAACTGCCCAGTCTTGTAACTCTCCTTTGTAGAACACAGCCATGTGTATGTTAAACTGAAATTTTATTTTATTTTAAAGATAGCATTCCCTTCTTCCTTGGTTTCAGCACTTTCTTTGCCTATAGACCTGAGAGACAATGAGGAGGAGTCTCATTGAACTCCATCTTACACTTAGTAAGAATAACTTTCAATGTATAGTCTGCACTTCGACACCATCCTTATCTGAAGTAGACTATCATAGGTTCATAAATGTACTTACTAAAGTACCCTTATCAAAAGTACATTCATATTGGGTGATTTTAACTATCCTTCATAGGATTATAGATCAAAGGAAATAGAAGGCAATGGAGTTGCACAACCATTTACATCCTGTCAATATCTACCCTTATACTGTACCTTCCATTTCAAGAAGCTAAATGCAAGCATGTCCCAGAGTAAATTTAACGGTACCCATACAATTGTCCATGTTTAATTTGAAGGATGTCACTTTGTTTAACATGCAGGGAATGTCTGTTCCAGAAGTGAGATAGGCACTGGATAATAAACCTCTATGTCCAGCATGCTTTGTTTATGTGCTCTTGGAATATTTATATCACTAATTCTGGTACTATTAGAGTTATTTGACTTCTTAAACAAACTGCTAGATCTACACCTCTAAAGATGGGTAAGCCAAAATACTCCTAGACTTAATAAATTATAATTCTTTGGAACAAGCAGTTAACGAGAACTTGAGAGGATAAAATATTCTTGGACCTGGTCCACACCAATATTGGCACCAAGTGTACCAAGCCATTACAATCACCATCTTTGGTTATGCTGGGCAACAAATTAATAAGCTTCTCACCAAAACCCCCACAATGATAAACAATTCTGAATTTTAGGACTTTAAACATATATACTTGCTTAAATCATATAATGAGCTATTATAAGTTTGCTTTCAGTATCACCACTTCCCATGAAGCTTCAGCTGCCGATATTTTATCTGAACTCTACACAGACAGACGTAAAAAGTGTATAAAATGAGCAGTCCCCACTAGAACAAAATATAATGGAAAATTAAAAAAATCACTTTGTTGGCCAACCACTATAAATAAGCTCTATAATAAAAATAAATAATTTTTAAAGTACTATTACAAATCTTCACATATTAAAGAATCAGTAAAAAAAGACTGTCAAAGAACTAAAACTGATCATCAGAAAGACAAAAGCTGAACATGAACTGAAGCTTGCATAAGAACTAAAGATAACTGCAAATCCTCCTTTAGGTACATTAGTAGATTGAGAATTGATATCTTTTAATGTACAAATCTAATCCAAAATGGCATTACCCACTGTTACCATAAAAAGACAGCTAATATACTTATAGACAGGTTCAGTGATAATTTTACTCTGCAAGACTCATTGAAATTCTACAAACCACTAAGTGCCACTCACCCCCCTAGGATTATCATGGGACATATCCTGGCTGTTTCTGCTAAAAATACAAATGCTGCTTCCATTGGCCCAGACAATTTTCTAGGATGCCTAGTTAATAGTGATAGATGTGCCTTAACTTAAGTCTAGCCAGAGGTTATGCCCTTGAGGTTTGGGAGACAGCTGTCAGGGTGTCTTTGCACAAAAGGGAAGTTACTACATGCCTCAGGAATTGCAGGCTTATTAGTCTAAGTATCCTAGTTTGCAATTCAACAAAACATATCATCTCTGACCTATTAAACTATGATGTTAAAAATCTTATTAAACTAGGCACACAACAGTCACTTTTGCCAGGTGCAGATAATGACTTCTCAACTTGGTAAACTTATTTGAGACAGTTATAAAGGTAGTGGGCAGTGACCACACAGTCCACGCAGAATATATGGATCTGGCCAAGGCATACAGCATTGTATCTCATACTAGCATGCTGTAAGCAAGTTGAAGGAACTAAAGGTAAACACTTACATAATGAGGCAGATTGCAACCAGGTTGAAGGATAAAAGTCATACAATTAACATAGCAGGTGCCACTTCAAAGGGTTCTAAACTAGGATATCTGCTTTTCACTATACATTTTCCAACCTCCATATAACAAAGTTTGACCTATGGTTATCCATATTTACTAATGACTACAAGCTGAGCATTATCGTCCATTCTTGTATTTATACTAACCATTTTGTGGAAGTAAAGTCTCCCATCCTGACTTCCAGTTGGTTTTCCAGTAGGTGACATATCGATTTGCTTCTTCTTTTGTGAATATTTTGGCAATACTTAAAAGGAGAATAGTGTCAAATGCTCTAGCCAGGTCAAGATAGACCGTGTGTAGTGTTTTTCCCCCATCTAAAGATTTAGTGACTTTCTTGAAAAATTCCACTGGGATGAGTAGGCACGATCTGCATTTGACAAAATCAAACTGTTAGAACCAGTGTCTGAACTTTTATATCATTTCTATTCTATTCACATTTAATGCTAAAATTCCTATATATCCCTTTAATAAGTGTTTTATTTCCAGATTTTCTTTTTCTTTTTCTTCTCCTAAGTCTACCACCAAATTTCTCCCGGTTATTCCTCTTCAGTTTCTAAAATTTAAATTTGTTCTTTTCCTGTATATTAATAACCTGAACTATTTCTTCTATAAATACATATTCAGTCAATAGCCTTTCTTTAGTATCCTTTTTCCCCATACTGTCTTCTCTCAACATCTTCAGTACTAATATTTTTGACCGTTTGTCTTTATTCCGAGCTTTCATATTCATATTCTCTTTCCTTTTGTAATATGGTACAGTCAGACCAGAAGTATCCATTTTTTATTTGTTTTTTTCTTGCTCTGTGTCCTCTGTCCTCACATTGGCCACACCATCATTTGTTGCAGTCTTATACTAAATTATTTTCATCCACATACTACCAAAAACTCCTCTATTTCCATATATAGCTACTGTACTTAAAATGTGTTGAATTTTCTCATCTTTAACATCCATTGTTACCCCACTTCCCCACCCCAGTCTATCTACGTCTTTCGTCACATTTTTTTACTTCAAGTACTTTACTACATAGTAAAAGAAAAAACTGTTTCAACTCTTATTAAACCATATTTTATTTCCTAATCATCATCAACATCATCATCATCTTCAGCCTCCTTTTTCCCATTTTTCTACATGGGGTCAGGGTGTCATGTCACCTGTTGCCTTCTCTCTTGATTTAATGCTACTTTCCCTCCTTCTTTGACAGTCATGCTTGACTGTCGCCGTTCTTCTCTCAAATATCCATCTGTTTGCTGAATGCCCTACTTTCCTTTTGCCTTCTTTCTGTCTGTCCCAAATGTTCTTTACCATATTGTCTTCTGTTTTTCTGCATGTGTCGTTGAACAATCATAATCTGTTCTGTTTTACTTTCTGTACAATTGGAACTATTTTGACTTCTGCTCTGGTGTTTTCATTTCTTCATCTGTACCATAGTTTGCTTCCTACCACCCATCTGAAGCACTTTATCTCCATCACCTCTAGCTTCCTTGTCTGCTCTGCCTTTATTGCCCACGTGTCTGTACCATACAGTAGAACCAGCCGCACCATTGTTTTGTACACTTTAACGTCCATCTTCTTTGAGACACTCTGTGCTAATTGGCTGCAGCCAATCTGCTTCTAGCTTTGAGCTCATCATTCTGACTTCCCTTTTCTTCAACCACCCTTCCCAGATATTGAAGCTCTTAACCTGTTCTACTATTTTCCCTTCTGTCTCAGTTTTCATCTTCTTCTGATTTTCCTCATTTGCTGCCATTTGGGAAAAGAAAATGATGGTATAAAATGATTTTATAAAAAAGCTGGGTAATTTAGCTATATAACATATATTTAGTTTATATTTAATATATTTTCCATTTTGCAGGTTGGACATAATGAAAGTTTTATATTAAATTGTTTGTTTGAACTTCCCTCTATTTAAGGAGAACTGTGTGCTTAAACTTGGGCGCTGATTTTTATATTATTTAATTACATTGGGGAAATGGAGGAATTAAATTTCCATATGTTATTGAACGGATTTAAATAAGCTGCAGCAGGATGTGATATTATTCCTTGAAGTCTTTTCAGCTGAGGTACTAGAAGCATTATTAAAGAGCTTTGCAGCATTTATCGTTTGGCTCCCGGAATGTTTTTTTTTTGATGATTTTGGTTTGATGTATTTCATGTGGTACTACAATACTGCCTTATGGTCAGATCTGACAAGCAAGGACATTACATTGTGTGAGAAACATTGTGCCCCCATGTTCGTGAGCACAAGGTCAATGAAGTTTGTAGTCCTGGTAGAAGAATAGACCAACTGTTCCAGGATGTTGGCATTAACGAAGTTTAGGAATTTCTGGGCTTGTGCATTATAAGTGGTGTAAGATTCCCAATCTATAGAGAGGTAGGAGAGATCCCCCATGAAGACTGTATTGGGTTGAAAGGTGAGGGACTCTAGCACACTGAGACCTATAGTATGGGTTTCTTGGGACATGGAGGGGGACCTATAGGTTGCAAGGATATGCAACAAGACCCTGTTTATGAAAATTTGCACATGTATGTGTTTCAGTGGGTCATACATTTTAACTAGTCTGGATGTGAGGTTGGTTTTAATATAGACTGAGACTCCTTCACCTTTAGTTCCCTCCTGTGCAGTAGTTGGTCTAAAGGTGTGAAGAGCGTTATAACCTTGTACTGTCCATGGCTTGGCTTTACACACACACACACACACACACACACACACACACACACACACACACACACACACACACACACACACACGCACACACGCACACACACACACACACACACACACACACACACACACACACACACACACACACACAGGTACATGGATTTACATCAGAGACAATGTGTTGATATTCAATACATTGAAATCAAAGTATGAAATCTCCATTAATTTGAATGCAATATCATGTACTTATAATAATCCCAATAAACACGTGCACAAAATCCAGAAAGAAAGAGCTCATAGCAGCTTTAAGCAAAGCAAAAAGGCTTATCCAATGCACCATGATCTCCCAAATGAATCCTGGAAATATATAACATTTGAAAAAGCAAAATATTTAAGCAAGTAAGTCTCTCCCCACCCAAATCCCCTCAAACCTAAATATATTAACTCTGAGATTGCATAACAATAGGAAAAAAAGGGCTGTAGCAAAATCTCTACATCCATATTAGTAAACGAAACAGTGATTCAGTTTAACAACACAAAGAATCACAGCTTCAACTAAATATGCATAATAAAAAATCTAGTAAACAGACTAACACCCATATGGATCAGTGTAAATGGCATAAGAGGTCATACACTCAGCTTTGGCATAGACGGCTTTGAGTTTTATTCCCACATGAGGTAAATGGATTACTGGCAGTGCAGCATAAGGGGGTGCTGTACTTCTGAGTGTGGCATCCTTTAGATAAGATGTTGAGCCAAGGTTCCCATCTGCTTCAGTTGGATATAAATGTTTGCATTGTACCTATTGAAAAGAATAGGGGTCTTTTACTTAACAAATCTTGAATATTTATAATATGAACTATATAAATAAAATAATAGCTACATTATTTACAATATTATACACAAGCTATTTACATTGACCTCATATCCATTTTGTCCTCTTCAATACATTTATATCTGACCCCACTCTACTTTCCATAATTAAAATCTTATTTTTTTAACATTTCTGATAAATTCCATTTAGCGTTATACTTAATTTATTTTACTCTTTGTTTACAAATTATCCACATAACATTAAGTATTTTTATCAACCATTTCAATAAACACTTTATCTTTGTAAAAAAATATTTAATCATATCCGAATTAATATTTGTGTATCCCTTAATTTCATCAAAATAATGATTCTCACCTTGGTCCATAATGGATCAATTATTTTCAATTTCTAAAATGCATGCTCGGTAGTTTCTTCTTTATGACAATAATTACACATTCTTTTTCTTTTTTATATGGCATTGTTTGCTTTGACTGGTCATGTTCTTATTGCCAGTCTCCATAAAAAAATCATGACATTCTCCTCAAATCTATCATTTATTGCTTTTATAACTCTGATTTTCACTTCCTCTAATTTGTTCCATGGAGCATTTCACCATTACTTTTTATACCACTTTTTTCTTTCATCTTCTAAATCTTCTAAACTTATTTCAGACATTACAATTTTGTCTTGATATACTTTCATTTCTAGATTCATATAGTATTTTACAACTGTTCATCATATCCCATATTTTTATATTTGTTTTCCAGTAATAGATTTATTAAATTACCATTTTTTCCATTAACCATTTAAGTATTTTATATAGATGTAACAAAACTGCAAATACCATTGGATTTATAAGTTCTAAAGCAAACTCCTCTTCTGCTACATATAACACACCTCTCTTTACAGGATTAAGATGAGATTCCCATATAAAGGAGAAGATAGTATTAATAATATCCTTTTCAGTTGAAAATGGCATACTAAGCACACTAGCTATATAAGAAATATTTCCTAATAAAACAGTGCTAAGCAAATAAAGTCTTTTTTATTGAAAGAAAGTTTAAAAGACTTCCAAAAAGAACACATATTTTTGATTTTTTTCATGACATTTTCCCATTATAGTAATACATCTTGTTTTCCAAATGCAATACATAATAACTTAATTTCTTGAGAGCTGAATTCCATATATTTAATCCAACCTTCATGCCCAAAATCTTTACTTTTTTTCTATGTTCAAACACATACCAATTTTATCTAAACACAATTTCAACTTGCTTATAACATATTTGATTCCAGTCAAATGGTGAATAACTTGAATGATATAATTTGCATGTGATAGCATTATAGGTATAGCAGTACCTTCCTTTGTTGTATATCTAACATTAACATCTACTGAATTAATATAACTAGTTATTGTATTCATAACTAGCGAAAATATAATGTTGCTCAAAGAACATCATTGCCTTGTACCTCTTTTAATGCTTCTTTCATCATTAAGCCATCTATTAATCACACACTTTAATTTTATTCAGTGCGTATGCTGTAACACACACATTACATTTCTAATTTTCATTTTTAAAATATAAGCTTTAAATATATCCCATAGCAAATTATGCTGAGTAGTGTTTAAAGCTTTGCTTAGATCTCCTACCATAATTAAAGTATTTCTTGTCTACTTGGTATGTCATATACAACTTCTATAAAAGTCATTAATAGTTCTTGACATACTTTTCTTTTAACACTATATATTTAATCTAATCAATCTAATAGAATATTGTTAAGTTTTGATTCCATTCATTTTTGTAGTATTTGCTTAATGATTTTATAATCAATGCTATTCAAACAATAGGCCTCAAATTTCTTCTATCTTTTCTCTCATCTTTTTTCCATAGAAATTTAAAAACTCCACTACATAATTTCTTATATTTAAATCCTTCATTAAACCACTCATTTAATACTTCTATGAAATACAACTATTGATTTACTGTCATGTTCTTATACATTTAATATTCTAAGCCGTACAGACCCACTGCATTATTCTCTTACTACTATATCCCGTTCTTCTAATCTTCTAGTTTGTCCAAATCTATATTTTCTTGCTCAGAGAAAGTTCTTGCTTTACATGATATCATTCATTTTTTAATAATATTATATATTCTACAGCAATACACATTCCCTGGGATTCAATAAACTCCATGTAGGCTTCAGTCGAAGCCTACAGGGAGTTTGTGTGTGTGAGCAGTAATGCTGGGGGAGCAGCAGCGCTAATTACATATTCATACATCATACCGCATTTAAATGCAAACAAGCATTGTTTTGTGGCTGCTAACAGTGTTGCCTGTCAGCAAACCATGTAATCAACAAAGATAGCAAACCTTGTTAACTCAGAGCACAGTAGCTTAGCAAGATTGCACGGGTCTATATTAGAAAGACGAAAACTCACTTATGCGAATCCTGAAAGGCCAACACATAAACAGTGAACTGTATGAACACCGAACATCCTTAAGCGTGAAATTTAAAATACTGAATCGCCATAGTTGTCCACACCATGTTTGGTGAGGTAAAACGTAAGTAGGTGATTCCCTTTTCCGGTATAGCTCCCTAACGTAAATGTGCAATAGTTACTGACCTTAGGGTTAGGGTGCGGGTTAAGGTAAGTGCATATATAGTAATACATTCATATTTATTTTGTTTGGTAGGCAGGACATAGTGGGCAGTGGAGTTTGCCAACTATGGCAATTCGATATTTTGAATTTCACACTTAAAGACATTTGGTGTTCTTGCGGTTTGCTGTGTATGTGTCGGCCTTTCGGGATTCACGTAAGTGAGGTTTCGGCATTCTAATATAGACTCAGATTTCACGGAATGCCACAAGGATTACCAGGGCTTAACATTTATTTATGTATATGTTCCAAACACAGTACAGGACAGTGTATACAGTGCAGTGTATTGTGAAATCCCACTCCAGACATTCTGTAAAGAAGTGGTGTAAATTATCTCTAAGGGTACATGGACTGTCATGCAAAATAATCAGTCAGGCAAAGTGTGTGTATTGAATAGGGGCACACAGATGAATTGTAGGAATGAACGCAGAGAAGGAGGACAGGTTAAACAACCTAATATGCAGCAGATGAGGGCATGTCAATGGAAGACACTTGTAGCAGGGACACCAATCACATATCAATATGGTACAGTATGGCTTGCACAGTGAAAATGTGTATTATATGACTGCCACACAAGGTGACATAACAATGGGAAAGGTGGCTTTGTGAGATAAACATCCTTACATGAACAATGCATAGGACATCTATCAGGGATGTTATATACAATTGAGGCAGGGTGCATATTGTGAAGAAGTGCAGACTGATTTACCTGAATATGAGTGTAATCTCAGTTGAGGTCTTCAACAAGTGGGACATGGGTAAAGGCTCATGGACAACAGTAAAAGAAGCAAGCACAATCATGGACAATATCAAAATAATAGCGCCAGTAATTCCATGCCTCTGACATAGCCTATGTGATTCTGAGTGATCAGAGATGGTTCTGCACATATACACTTGTACAACTATTATGACATGTCAGTAATTTATGAGAGCAGCCACACACACACACACACACACTATTTCGACACTGTAACATTGCTGGAGGTGTTAGGAGGGACACTGCTATACCTGTATATGACATTATGATCAATACAAGTGAGTTCACTGGTATGCATAGTCTATATATATGACACATTCCACACTGTCACTAATGTTGCCCATGCTATCAATGCTGGTCAAATACCTAGGGGTATACTGTGTGCATCACAGGAACAGGTATCACATATGCATCTGGTGTAATAACTTGCTGGGTGGTCTGCACCATCAGACAGTACTGTATATGCAACAAAAAGAATACCTAGATATGGGCAATAAGATGTGTGACAGCTCACTGTGGCAAACATGATACACATTACTGGAAGATGCATAGTTGGTCCATGAAGAAGGGTGCATTGTTCGCAGTTATTGGTGTGATGAAGGCTGTGAACTGTGGAGGAATTATGGCATTTGATATGGATGTCCCTCACATACTCAGTAGTTGTATTACATACAAGTAAGTAGTCAGCACTGTGGCCACATGCTGGTGGATGTTCCACATACTATCTATGCCAGGACACAGGTCACATACGTGTTGGTCTGATTATAGGGTGTGATGTCTACATTACCCTTGGGTTGTACATTTGTTGCCATGGTTTGTTTCATTGCAGGTGTTGTTATGGCTGTGGTATAAATATTTGTTATGTGTTGATACTGTCTGTGCTATACTAATATCACAGTTGGAGTCAAGGATTGCCCACAGTCTGTAGTTCTTCAGACAGCTGTTTGAGCACAAGATGATTATGGCATTAATGACATTTGTGACTTAAGTAATGGACAGTAAAGGACCTAGTAGACAGCCCTGATGTATGTATCTGATCACTGTACCTGAGATAAAGGTAACTTCACACATTCCAGCCTATTTAGATGCCATGTATGTGATCCACTAGTCAACTGACTTGGTGATATAGATGTTTATGGCCATATCTGACAGTGTTGAGTGAATCCTTAAATGTGGATTTGTGTCAAATGCCTTGGGCTTGTCAAGTTCAAATGAATGATAGCATTGTCATCATGCATGCCCTTGATGACCCCTTTGAGAACATCTAACAGATGAAACAGAATAGCAGTAGCATTAACAACTCGCACAGGTCTGTTGCACACAGATGGGATATTACTAGTCTCCATTTAAAAAAGGTCTGTGATGACATGTTGGTCTACCTCACAGATGAGGAGAGCCAGGATGTGCCTACACATATGCATCGGGTGCCCCCCCAACTCAGCTGGACATATGTTGATGTGCACCCTTCTATGGGAACATAGTCTGTTTGGAACATGTGTTGAAGTCTGTATTTAACCATGTCAGGAAGGTGTATGTGCTGAGTCACTCTATAGGTGATCTGTGATGTTATAACAACCCATTGATTCTGAGTGATAGGCCTGGAGGAAGGTAAGACAGTGCATACTGCCTATCTTGATCTGGCCTAGGAATTGGACACAGTCCCCTATGTAGTTATCATTGAGAAACTCTCCCAGATGGAATTAATACTTATCAGAATGATACCACAGTACAAGGACAAATGGATTGACTTCAACAAATGGCTAAGCTTCTGATGCCATTCTAAGGGGATCCAGTATCTGTATGCCTGGGATGACATGATCGACAAACCATGATGCTTTGCCAGAGATGGCCTGCACCTGTTGCCCTTGGGATTCTGGATAATGGCTAAGGTCCTTGCCACCCCTATAGTACCTTATTTAGGCAAGGTTCAAATGCCAAATACACCACCGTAACAGGCAAGCAAAATCTGAAGGTAATGCTACTCAATGCTAGAAGTCTAAAGCTCAAAATGCACTCACTCGAGGCACTCATTAAAATGGAGAACATCAACATGTGTAGTGACAGAGACCTGGTTCAAGGCTCCAGAGAGCACCCCTGCATTACCAGGCTATAATTCATACCACACATGTCAGCCACCTAACCTGGAGTGAAACATTAAAGGCGAAGGCATGTCCATATTCATTAAGGATATCCACACCTCCAGGCTAGTTGCTCAGCATAATGCATCCGAGATTATCCAAGTGCAACTAACTCTGGGCAAGACCACAATCCAAATTGTAGCTTGCTACAGATCCCCCACCATGCCCCAGGATTCCCACTCCTCATTTCTTGATACACTGGAAAATATTAGGGTACAACCTAACACCCTAGTAATGGGTGATTTCAACTACCCCACTATTAACTGGGAAAACTACTCATGTACCAACTCTTGTGCTCAACATTTTCTGGAAATCATACATTCCAAAGTCTTGGATCAACTTATCCACAACCCCACCAGGGGCAGCAATATCCTAGACCTGGTCATTACCAACATGGGCAACCGATGTTCCACACCAGAGGTCAATTCCTCGATGGTCAGATCTGACCACAAGCTCAACACCCTAGACATCCACATCCACCTCCACCCCCCATTAGGGAAACCACTGTAAAAAATTTCTCCAAAGCCAACTTCACACTTCTTAAGACAGAAGTGGCAAACGTCATGACACCCATGCTGACAGACAATCGAGGTACAACTGCTGAATCCTATACAAATACACTTCATAAGCACTTACACAAGTGCATGAATCATGCAATCCCTAACAGAACCAAGATGCTATAATCCAAAAAAAGGAAGCCAATCTGATGGTCCCCTGCCATAAACAAACTCGACAACAGAAGAAAGAAAATGTTGCTAAAAAGAGTAAAATCCCATGATTGGAGGAACTCCCTGGTCAGCCTCAGTAAGAAGCTGAGATCCCTCATAAAATCCTCCAAAGCTAGTTATGAAAACAAAATTGCCACTGATTCTAAAGACAACCACAAAGCAATCTATAGCTATGTGAAGAATCTCAATGGCAACACTGAGATCTGCTCTGAGTTACAGTACAACGGCACTAAATATACAGAACCAACTGATATTGCCAACATCCTGGCAGATGGGTTCAGTGCTAACTTTACCCCTCTCTCACCCCCTAAAGTGCTCATCTCTATATCGGAAAAATGCAAAGTTCCTGTAATCACGGCTGCACAGGTAAAACCCACACTCTCCAAAGCCAAGAACACAGCATCCATGGGACCTGACAACATCCCAGGCTGCATTCTATAGAAACTACAGAATGAACTAGCACCCCACCTAAGTATCATGTTCAATCATAGCCTCACCTCAGGCTTTGTGTCCACTGAATGGTGCACAGCAACGGTTATCCCACTCCACAAAGGGGGAGCCACCACGGACCCCGGGAACTACCACCCCATTAGCCTGATGAGCCTGGTCTGCAAGGCTATGGAACAAATCATCATGGAACTTATAAACAATGACATTGGTAATCTCCAACCTCTGGACTCTACCCAGTTCAGGTTTTCAAAAAGCAGATTATGTCTCCTAAACTTGATAGACTTGTTTGACGCGGTCACTGAAGCCGTATATGAGGGTCAGGTGGTTCACACAGGCTATCTAGTTCTCGCCAAGGCTTTCAACACCATCCCCCACTCTGGAATTTTAGATAAACTCACTGAACTAGGTATAAATCCCTATGTCACAAGATGGGTTGCCAACTGGCTCACTGACAGAACCCACACTGTAGCAGACTCTAAATCTAACTTCAGACCAGTGACAAGTGGAGTACCACATGGTTCAGTCCTGGGCCCTCTCCTGTTTGGTATCTACTTCTCTGAAGTACAGGCTAACACAGAAGGTCTTTGGCTAACAAAGTTAACAGATGACTGCAAACTAGGAGCCATAATCAAAACTCCTACCGATGTGGACATCCTACAAAAGGGCCTCACTGAGACAAATGTCTGGTGTGAAAACCATGGCCTCAAGCTCAATGCCAAAAAGTGCATTGTCATTCCTTTTGGTAAAAACTCTGTACCCCTGAACTACCTCATAAGCGGTAGTCTACTTAACACTGAAAGTGTGATAAGGGACCTTGGGACACAGGTGGGCAGTAGTCTCTTCTTTGATAATCACATCACCACAGTAGTCAGGAAATCCTTCTACATGACACACCTCATCACAAAAGGTTTCTCATCCAGGAAAAAAGAGGTCATTGTTCCCCTCTACTCATCACTCATTAGACCCATTATACAGTACAATGCCTCTTTTTGTATGTACCTCATAAGACATTTACAACAACTGGAAAGGCCACAGAAATACCTCACAAAGAGGATTACCAGCCTCAAACAGATGCCCTATGCAGACCATCTCAAAAAAACTCCAGCTTTACTCCGTCGCATATCACATACTCAGAGGCGATCTCTGCCTAACATACAAAGCTATGTCAAGCCCAGAGCTGTTGGACATGTTCCACTTAAAGAAATCCCAATCCCTCTGAGCTACACGCTCTGGGGACCTAAACCTTGTCATCACAATAAACAGAACAAGCTGGAAGGATAGATTCCTGTCCCAGAGACTTCTCATACTCTGGAACAAACTACCTGTCTATATCAAACAAAGCTCCTCATTAGCACTCTTCCAGAAAAATCTTGATGATTGGATGGGAGATAGGAAATTCACCCCGGGGATCACTTCTGTGGCTCTGCTCGACATGGGCACAGGAAAATAATTTTCTTGGGTGGTGAAAGCCAGGGTACCATTTGGCTAGGCTTATATAGGCCCTAAGGCCAATAACCTAGTACCTACCTATGAACCTATGAACTACATGGGTAACAAATTGGCTCACTGACAGAACACATACTGTGAAAGTTGGTGAATCAACCTGTACCTGTAGAGTTGTCACCTTTGCCATACCCTATGGATCTGTGCTTGGTCCACTACTGTTTGTAATCTATTTCTTGACAGCTCATGCTAAAGTATATGGCCTTTGGCTTGCCACATTTGCTGATTCTTGCACATTGAGTGCAATCATTGAGTCTACCAATGATGATAACATTCTACAGCAGCGTCTAACACAGAAAAATGATTGGTGAGAAAGCCAAATGGTCTACAAATAAATGCTAAAATGTGTCTTTATTTTTGCCTTCTACAAAGTGGAATTCCCTGCTAATTACAGTATTGACAGCCCTCCTGCCATGCTGAAATCCAGAGATGCAAGACCTGGGAATAAACAAAGATAGAGATCTGAACTTTGACCACCAAGTGTCCAAGTGGTATGTCCATATCATACATCATGCCATTGTAATTAGATGTGATTATTATATAACAGCACTGTACTTGAACCTCATCAGCACACTAATGGAGTATAATGCTCCTTTTGCATGTACCTCAGCAGACACACTCAGCAGCCAGAGAGAATACAGAGGTTTCTCACCAAGAAAACACAAGGCCTGCAAACCATGCCATGATGTATGTAGATAGACTGAAAGCCAGGTCATTATAATCTGTATCATATAGGATGAAGTGACTTCTGCTTGGCCTCTAAGCCAGTCTCTGACCCTGCCCTGGTGGGAATAGTGCACTTCCACAAATCAGGTATAGCTGATGACATCAGTAGTGTCTAGTGAGGAGAACATGTCAATAGCAGTTTCCCACATGCTGGTGTAAAAGGCTCTTCTAATGTGCAATTGCACAGACACACACACACACACACACACACACACACACACACACACACACACACACACACACACACACACACACACACACACACACACACACACACACACACACATCACATACCAGTTGATTGCAGTGAGAAGAGAACACAGACTACAGAACTCTGTATCTAAGGCAATTGCCACAGCTCATGTCTGACTTGGAGTTTCACAAACAACACTTTATAGGTGATGACATTAGCAGTGTCTAGTGAGGAGAATATGGTAATAGTACTGACCCTCATGCTGGTGTTAAAGGCTCTCTGTAATATCATGCAGGTGCAAATACACACACTCTCACACACACACACACACACACACACACACACACACACACACACACACACACACACACACACACACACACACACACACACACACACACACACAAATACACACAGATGATTACAGTGAAAACGGAATCCCCCTACCTGTCTAAGTACACAGACTACAGAGTTCAGTACTGTATGCAAGCACCAAGATAAATGTCTGATTTTTGCAAGGCTACAGGACAACTTATAGAGTATGACATCAGCAGTGGATGTTATTGAGAAGATGCTGGGAGGCCTGCATGAAATGGATGTGTAGGCATATTCAACTTTTAAGATAGGGCTAGTTCTGCATATTACCAAATTGATGTTCACTCAACATTTGTTATTAATTTATGTAATGTAGTTAATATATTTGTGAACTAGTACTGAGAGGCCAGGTTTGCAGTGCATGGGGGAGGTAACACATGACTGGATTGTAAATATGTGGCTTATTGTTAGACATGGCCTTCAGTTTATGTTTCCACATGTAGTTTCATGGCATGAAAAGCAAATGGATAGTAAAAACCACTAATACATGCTAATATTTACTTTGCATAGTGCACTGGTGAGCAGCAGGTTTGCATAATGTATGGCAAGGTGTGCATGTAAGATACACATTTCCATTACTTTCCCTGTTTGTGCATAGTTAAGCAGTGTGCAAATGCAGGGCTTGTTGTTAAAATTATGAGAGTTGGTATTGAGTGTATGAAACATACCTGTTGCTTAGCTGATTCTGAAGCAGCAGGTGTAACTGCATTGAGACATCATTTCCTTTTTGAGCCCAGATAATACTGGGTTCAAATCCAGGTGTATTTAATACTTTTAAATAAACAGGGATAATGCAATAACATATGACTTTATTCTTTATAGTACATGTCTTACTATGGATTGACGTAGCACAGCAGGGTTAAGTAGGATTGCACACAGTTAACTACAGCATTGTAGAGTAGCTCATCATTGCTTGGCATTACTTCCTGATGACAAACTCAGCACAGATTTAGATGCCAAAACGTGAAGGGATCCATTGCTTTTTTGGATACATATGTGTGTTGTGTGTGATTTTATTTTTTGACTGGATTATAGGTGTTAAAATGAGGTAGAAAGGAAAGTGGTGAAATGGAGAGCAAGCAGGGGGGGGGAGCACAAAGGGAAAGCATAGAGGAATGTGCAGGAAGGAGGTAGGAAAGAACCATAGCTATCCATTTCTTCAACAGTGTATATTGCAGAATATTTGCTGAATCACGACTGTCACCTCTAGAAAGAGGAATTGCAACAAGAAAATCATGTTGTAAAGCCAATTGGACCTAACTGACTGTGTCAAGTAGACACATGTGCAAAATGGAGAGCTATGTATTGAACTTTTTTTTTTTGTGGGACAGGTGCCCATTATTTTTTTTAATTCAGTAAGAGACGAATGCAAATAAGACAAGACAGAGGGATGATGAGGGACACAAAAGCTTGGGAGACACCATAATTGGTGTGAAGGAGGGGACAACACAGGCTCATGCCCATCAAACATGGAGACAGTGAGAATCAAGTTCTCAACCACTGGACTGTCATCACTGCCCCCTTACGCCACTGGCGGCTGGAGTGTTTGACATTCTCTCCTTCTATGTAACATGAGGGACAGCAACCTCTCCATCCAGTGTAGGCATACACCAGTGGTAAGGTGCACAATCTACACACAAACTCTGGCATCTCCTGGTAGGTGATGAAATCACCACCTCTTCCACTACTCCTGGAGAGTACCACAGCACCAGCTGCTGAGGCAGTACTACCTGAGGGTGCAGGTAGTGCAGCGGCAGCAGAGAGATTGCTTTCAGCTTGGGTCCCAGATGTGCTGGGCATTGGTGTTACAGCCAATGGAGTGGGAGAAGGCTGACCCACTGGGGCTGGCCTACCTCACTGTGCTGTGAAGCATTTAGTGATTTATTACAGATGGATGACATGGAAATATTTTGTTGACACATAATTAAAAATAATAAAAAGAGATAAGGGTTGGAGTGAGAAAAAAAATAGATAAAATTAATACCATCATATGTGACATACAACGCATTAACACAGTTATACAACCATTTTATCTGAAGTATTACATTTAAGTATACATCCTAACAACTACACACTTTAACTGCAGATTGCTGAAAGTAATCCTTGCAATGTATATATATTGCACATAATACAATGCATACAATACATAATTATGCAGATTACAGTTAACAGCAGGGTATTTATGCCACTGGTATAGAGTTTAATTTTTGTAATGTTATTTAAAAAATGCAATCTTGCTTAGGCGTTACTCATGGTATTTGAACCAACAACCACTGACTACAGTCTTATACTTGATTCATAAAGTTGGCTTGTGTTACACACTTATGCATGCATACTTGCTTTTACAGTTAGGGTGTGCACGCTCAATTTGCTACACCTGTATAGAAAACCAAACATCTATCTTTAACTTTTAAAGATACAATACTTATCTTGTGCTGCATACATACTACTTGCTTCCCTCAGTGTCTCCATTTGATCAGCATGAGCATGGCAATTAAATTCTATTTCAGTATTAGCTGTGGAAAGAACAGAAGAGGTTTATGCATACCAGTCTTGCCTATATTTAGCTTTCTATGTATTAAAACACTCTTTTATTAGCATACTTACACAGCTGTGGGATGTCACCAGTCTGAAATTCAGTCAACCATTGGTTGAAAGTACCTCTCATGAGCCTTCATGGGTTGTTAAAATGGTGCCTACACTGTTAAGTGTGTGGGATGCCAGTTGCACTGGATACAGCCTAAGCCAAACTACTCCAAGCCTCAGACTAGTACTGGGAATGAGAATAATCCACTCTGCAGAACCATTTCTCTGTGGTGCTTTACAAAGATTCCAATAAATATCCTGGACTCCTGAACTCCCCACCTCTGTGCCCTAAACTGGGCTCCTTCACCTCTAACACCAGACATGTCTAATACCAGAACTAGAGCAATGTCAACTAATGATTTCCCACCAATTCCTGTTATCATGTTTACTGGTAGTGCACAAACCTGAGCAATGATGCCAAATGCAGTTGTGTGATGTTAACCGGAGAGCAGCAGTGCCATGGAGGGAGGAAAGAAATATTTATAATTGGAAGGTTAATCTGACACTTAACCTTAGTTTGAGTGGTGTCTGCTGCTGTAGCTTGGAAATATATTTTGAAAACTGGAAGGTAACTGTTAGTTGAGATAAGTTTGCAGACATGCACTGGGGGCATACATTTCATTATGTGACATATAACTTTATATACTGATAAATTTGATTTTTATAGTGTGGGATTCAAACCTAAGCATAAGGGGCAAAACATTTTCTTCTACATGAGTGATTTTCCCTGTTTGCCACATAAGAAGTGCTGCTCAGGTATAGTCATGAATCATTCATAAATACAGCTGACAGTCTGAGGTGTTGAGAAGAAGAAAGGCAATGCTGTACTGGAGGAAACTTTAATACCAATAGATATAAAAACAAACATAGAAAGGTAAGCACTTTCACAGAAACTCTGCTTCTTCAAACCATAAAACCAAATAAAAATTCAACTATAAACAAAGGGAAAACAAGTACAAAGTATCCAGTTGAAACCAGTCAAGCAAATCCCATGCAACATTGTATCAACATTTCTTACATAATCCTTTCTGTTTAAGTCTTGGTCTTAAAGAGACCTCATCATTAAGTTTACCTTCCTTATCGGCTTGCAAATTTAAAATCAAAAACAACTCTGTACTCTGAATGGTAGCACTGATGTCTCCCAACCTATCATCCAATTTAACAATCTCCACTGCATTAAATTTAAATGGATGATCAGCTCCCATTTCAAGAATGTGTTTAGCCAATGAATTCTTAATGTCTCCTTGCTTGGTGTATCTGACATATTGGCTTATTCTTTTAAGCAGTGATTGATTTTGCCAACATAAAACTTCAAACATAATACACACTGCACAAAATAAATTAAACATTTAGTTAAACTAGTTTCCATCTTTAAAAAGTACCTTCTACTAGTGCAATGATGTACAAAATGTCTATCGCTGTCTAAATAAGAAAAAAAGTTACATGCACTACATGGAAATGTATCAACCCGATTAAATTGATGGCTCCTATCATTCTTGTAGCAGAGTAGGCATTTAAGGGATTTCTTATTCTTAAATCCAAAGTTTTGGCAGGTGCCTAACAACTATTAATTTGACCATCCAAAGTAAGGATATGCCAATTATGTTGAACAACGTCAAACATAGATCCAATGTCACTAGAATATGTTAAAGAAACAGGTATACCCTTAAACTTAAATCCAACCACAGCTTTATGGCAACTTCTATACTTCATCAGATGACTCATCTCTGAGAAATAGTGTTTACCCCCTCCTGTCTAAATTTCTGGTAAATCTGATATGCCATCATTAATTCAGAACTCAAATAGCCCCTCTCTATCATTTCTTGTTGCATGGTATCCATCTCTCCCTGGAATCTTTCATCCTTATTATTAAGTCTAGAAAGTCGAAGAGTCTGACCTCTAATAATACTCTTGTATATCAAAAGTGGGTGCAGGCTCTGACACTGTAAAATGCGATTTCTGTAACAGCTCTTCCTGTATCTACCTGTAACAATTTTATTTAAAGAATCTGTCTGAAATTTACATCCAGGAACTCTATCACAGAATCCGAGATATTAGTTTCAAATCTATGAAAGCTGCAAGTCTGGTGTAGATATAGGACAAACTGGTCCAGCTCATCATGATTACCTACCCACAAAACAAAAATATCATCAACAAACCTCTGATAGAACCTAATGTGAGACATAAATCTATTCCCATGTACCATAAAAGTGGATTCCCAATGTGCTAAAAAGCATATTTTTAGAATGAGTTTAAGATTTTAGAAGTTTTTAATTGTATATTTACTTATAAGTGATATTTTAACAAAAATACTGATTATTTGCTGTTAATTAACATGGTTACTGGATAGGCTGTTGTTGACTGGTGTATCTATAAATTGTCGTGTGTATTTTTGAAACATTACTCTGATAAAACCTTGGGGATAATAAGGGTGAAAGCACTAAGTCTATTTTTACTTATTTTAACTATCTCAATATTAAAGTGATTTCTCCTTGGCTACTGGTGCCTTTATTCTTATTTGGACTTTGCCAGGTTGTGACTACCTGGCTTTGGTCAGATATTTGGTTACCGGTTTTGTAAGGCACTATGCAACAAGATGGTATGCTTCACTGTGATGAATAATTTGCCAGGTGAATTGATGATTTTCTTGCAGCAGATATCCACATATTTCACTAATGTATCATTTACCCAGCATCACACTACTCTGACACAGTTGGGTAATATGGATCCATTTAATATTAGTCCCATACACCTTGAGAAAAGTGCGGATGTTCATCCTTTAAACCCAGGAGTTGATTGTAATTATGGTATGAACTTGTATATTTCTAAATGGTTACACTTTGGATTTGGAATTACCTACACTGACAAACACTTCAGGTGATTGGGGATCTTTATATGAGCAGCTGCAATCTTTTGAGTGGCTTTTAAAAATATAAGGTGCTAGCTACAACTAGATAATTTATTTATTTCCAAGAATATATCTTTAAATCATGTTCCCAAGGAGCTGTGCATATAGAAGTACCCAAATGGACTGACACCAAGATCGGTCGTGCATTGTGAGCTTGTGGAGCTTTTTGACCATAATGGAATAGAAATTATGAGAATGCTGATAAGGGATAGCAAGCATAAGTTACTCAAACGTAACAATGGTATAAAATCTTTGAACAAACTTATTACCAGGGATTTAATGTTTGACTCATATCAGGACAAATTCAAACATGTGTTTCCTGATTTAGATAAGTCAGTTAAATGTAATTTGGAGAAAAAACAGCAGAGGTTGGTGAGTCATTCTCAGGAATACATTGATAAATGGGTATACCCACAGCCAAAGTCTGTTATAGGTTTTTCAAAAATGAATGTTTGGCATTTACACAAGCCTATATTTATTAATAATGGTTCTGCTTTTAACTCCAAATTTTGTGCCACCAATTTTACTGACATACAGGTGAACAACTTCAGTTTAAATAACAATGTTTTTTTTTTAGATTTCCCCTTAGAAAGGTACTCTGAGAGGTTAGTCTGAATCAACACACAACCCTGGGAATCAGAAACAGAAAAAAAACAGCAGGAAGAATCAGATAAAGCAGAAATGCAGGAGGTGAATAGCCTACAGATAGTGTGCACCTTTGATGAGAAACAGGATCAAGTTAGTGACTTTAATGTGCATAACTTGAGTGACTTTTACTTTTCAGCTGACCACTTTTCCTTATTTAAGACAGATTTTACCCTTGTGCTGACTAACAAGACTGATATTGCAGAATTGGTTAACTAGTTTGAAATTATACACTGGGCAGCTCAATTTAAGTATGTTTTTTGAACACATTGTGGATAAGGGTTGTTGTTTAAAAAGGAAAAGTGTATTTATCCTCCTCTCCAATGTTCATGTATCACAGTTTGAAGATTTATGTGAAAGTGAGCTTAGGAAGAACATTAGAAGAAGGTCTGGGCAAAAGAGGAAAGAGCATGTTTAAAAGAACTTGTCTCAAATATGGACATTAGAATTATTAAGCCAGACAAGGGAGGTAGTGTGATAATTATGAATCAGACTGACTACACATTTAAAATGTTTGAAATTTTAAATGACAGTAATACATATTCAAGGGTGTCCAAGAACAAAATCAATATTTCTTATGCAAAAATTGATTGCCTTTTATTTGATATGTTTAGCCAAGGTTTAATTATTCAGAATTAAATTGATTAACAATGCAGAATCCTTTTAGAAACTGCAATTTTCAGCATTCCAGAGATACAGAAAAGTGAAGATGACCCACCCTTAAGATGGACTGTGGCTGCAAAGGGTACAAAAACAGAACCCTTAGATGCACATACTAACTTTTACTGTAACCACATCACAGTTAATAAACCACACATTTTATGTGATTCCATGCACTGTTAGATTCCCTTAAGGGAATGGCTTCTTCGGCGAACTACTTTTTTGTTACAATTGATGTTATAAACTTATTTTCAGTGATTCCCCACATAGCAAGTTGGAATATTTCAGGGAGACCCTGAGCCAAGACCAGGTTTTATCAAATAGTAAGGTGAACCTGTTATTAGACCTTATGGACATTGTGTTGCACATCAATTTTGTACTTTTTGATGGTGAATTTTATTGACCAACTTTGGATATAGCCACGGGTATAAAATGTGCTCCCATATATGCCAACCTGATGGTAGCAAAATGGGAGAGATTATCCCTGGAATCAAATAAGCTCCATGTAGGCTTCCCATGAAGCCTACATGGAGCTTATGTCTTTATGGGATAATATACGATGAGCAGCAGCATTAATTACATATTCATGCCACACACCATGTTTAAATGTAAACAAATGGAGTTTCATGGCTGGCAACAGTGTTGCCGGCTAGGAAACAGAGCAAAGCAACATGGATAGGATGTGGCTACCTCAGAGCAAAGTAGGTTAGTGGGATTGAGAGAAATGTCACAATGATTACCAGGGCTTAACATATAGTTATGTATTTGCTCAAAACACAGTACAGGACAGTGTATACAGTACAGAGTATTGTGAAATCCCATTCAAAGCATTCTGTACAAAACTTGTTTAAATGATCTGTAAGGGCACATGGACTGCCATGTGAAATAAACAACCAGGGGAATTGTGTGTGTTGAATAGGGACACAGAAATGAATTGTAGGAATGCCCACAGAGAAAGAGGGCAGGTGAAACATCCCAATGTACAGCAGGTGAGGCCATGTCAATGGAAACAGTTGTAGCAGGAACACTAATCACATATCAGTATGGTACAGCATGGACTGCACAGTGAAAATATCTATCCTGACTGTCAAACAAGGTGACATAGCAGTGGAGAAGATGTCTTTTTGAAATAAGCATCTTTACATGAACAATGCACACCACATCTATCAGTAATCTTACATACAATCTGGGTAGGGTGCATATTGTGAAGCTGTGCAAACCGATTTGCCTGAATATGAGTGTAATCTCAGCAGAGGTCCCCAACAAGTGGGACACAGTTAGAGGTTCATGGACAACATTAAAATAAGCACTCACAATCATGGATAATATCAGAATAAGACCACCAGTAATTCTATGTCTCTGACATAACATATGTGATTCTGAGTGATCAGAGATGATTCTGCACAAACACACTTGCACAACTATTATGACATGTAAGCAATCTATGAGGCTAATCAAGCACACGATATTGACATGGTAACATCTGCTGAAGGTGTTAGGAGGGACACTGCTATACCTGTATGTGATATGCTAAATACAGGCTAGTTCACTGGTCTGCATGACATATCCATCGATATCTGTGTATATCTATATATATCTATATCTGTCTATCTATCTATCTATCTATCTATCTATCTATCTATCTATCTATCTGTCTATCTATCTATATACAGAGAGACATATAGAGCACAATCCACACTATCATGAATGTGACCCATTCCGTCAATGTTGTCAAACAGCTCTGTATGTACTGTGTGCATCACAGGAACAGGTATCACACACGCATCTGGTGTAACACCTTGATGGGGGTCTGCAACATCAGACAGCACTGTTTATGCAACAAAACTAACACCTAGATATGGCCAATAAGATGTGTGACAGCTCACTGTGGCAAAGGTGGTACACTGCAGTTACACATCACTGGAAGATGTGTAGGTAGGCACATGAAGAAGGATGCATTGTACTCAGTTATTGGTGTATTTAAGGCTGTGAACTATGGAGGCATTATGGCCTTTGATGTGGATGTCCTTCACATACTCACCAGTTGTGTTATATACAAGAGAGTAGTTAACACTGTGACCATATGCTAGTGGATATTCTACTGACCATATAGCCAAGAACATACCACTTGATCTGCTTAGAGGTTGAGATGATGTCTACATTACCTTGGGCTGTGCTTTTGTTTTCATTTTGTAACAAATCCCCCCATGGTTTTGTTTCTTCTCATGTGTCATCATGGCTGTGGCAGCAGTATTTGGTGTGTGTTGAAACTCTCTATATTATTCTAATATCACAACTGGAGTCAATGATTGACCACAATCTGTAGCCCCTCATACTGCTGTTTGGACACAGTATGTGTATGTCATTTGTGATGTCTGTGACTTAAATAGTGGACAGGAAATTGCCTAACAGACAGCCCTGATGTACAGAACTGCTCACTGGACCTGAACTATAGGTCACTTCAAAATTTCAACATATTTAGATGCCACATATGTGATCCACTGGTCTACCCACTTGGTAATATAGCTGTTTATGGCCATATCTGACAGTGATGATTGAATAATAAAGATATAGATGTTGGCTGTTTAAAACGCTTTCCCAAAACAGATTCAATGGTATAAACAGTATGAATGAGAGAGAAAGCGTAAGGCAGAATGTCCACACAAAATTTTTGTAATAATACTGCAACACTGAACAAATTCCACACTGAATGGCCAACAGTTCTCAGTCCATAATACATTTCCAAAGCTCCACACTCTGGTCAATAAATCCACTTATAAAAAAATGTTTGCATTCATCCAATACTGATAGTACAATCAGCGCTGTTATACGGCAGTATTCACTCCACCTTCTGTAACCACCAAAGAACAGATCGACCAAAGTAAATGGATAAATCACGTAATTTTATTAAAAAACAACACAGAGTCGGCAAACGCTTTCAACCGTAGGCTTTATCAGGCCTGGAAATTTATTATGGACTGAGAACTGTTGGCCATTCAGTGTGGAATTTGTTCAGTGTTGCAGTGATGATTGAATACCTCAGTGTAGATTTGTGTCAAATGCCTTGGACTGGTCGAGCTCAACAGGATGATAGTGTTGTCTTCATGCATGCTCTCAATAACCTCTTTGAGGACATCTATCAGATGTAACCAACATGATGTAGTATTAACAACTCACACAGGTCTGTTGCACACAGCCAGTGTATTATTATGTCCATTTAGAAAAGGTCCATGATGACATGTTGGTCTACCTCACAGCTATGGAGAGTCCAGGATGTGTCTCTACATGTATGCATCAGGTGCTGTCCCCCCAACTCACATGGATGCATGTTGAGGTACATCCTTCTACAGGCCATGTGGAGAGTGTGATGAAATGTGCATTCAACAGTGTTAAGAAGGTATATGTGCTGAGTCACACCATAAGTGATCTGTGATGTTTCACAGCCCTTTGATTCTGTATGATAGACAATAGATAAAGGTAAGACAGTGCATACTGCCTATCATGATCTTCCCTAGGGTTTTGACACAATCTTCAATCCACTTAGGTATCATTGAGAAACTCTTCCAGCTGGGGATTACCCTTAAGTCACTAGGTGGGTAACCAATGGCTCACCAACAGAACATACAGAGTGAAAGTTGGTGAATCAACCTGTACCAGTAGAGCTGACACTACTGGCATACCTCAGGGATCTGTGCTTTGCCCTTTACTGTTTGAAATCTATTTCCTGACAGTTCAGGCTAAAGTATATGGCCTTTGGCTTACCAGGTTTGCTGATTCTTGCATATTGGGTGTAATCATTGAGTCCACTGATGATGATAATATCCTACAAGAGGGGCTAACACAGACAAATGGTGACAAAGCCACACAATCTACAAATAAACACAGCATTAACAACACTCCCTCTATGCTAAAACCCAGTGTTGTGAGACCTGGGAACACACCTAGATAGCAATTTGAATAGAAGGAAGCCATGTAATGTGTAAGATGAGGTGGCTTCTGCCTAGCCTCCAGGCCAGTCTCTGATCCTTCCCAGGTGGGAATAGTGCACAACCACAAATCAGATATAGCTGATGAAATCATCAGTGTCTGCTGAGGAAAATATGCTTATAGCAGTGTCACATGTGCTGGTGTAAAATGCACTATCTAATGTCAAGCAAGTGCACAAACACACACATCTGCCCCAGTTAACTGCAGTGAGAGCAGAACCCTTACCTATCTAAGCTCACTGACTACAGAACTGTGTATTTGAAGCAAGCGTCATAGTTCAAGTCTGACTTAGAGTGTCTCAGACAACACTTTACAAGTGATGACATCAGCAGTGTCTGCTGAGGGAACTATGGTAATTACAGTGACTGACATCTGACATGCTGGTGTAAAAAGTTCTCTCTGTCAAGCAAACGCACAAACACACACATACACACAAACACACACATACACACAAACTCTCACACACACACACACACACACACACACACACACACACACACACACACACACACACACACACACACACACAAACACTGGTTGACTTCAGTGAGAACAGAACCACTACCTAAGTACACCAACTACAGAACTCTTTATTTAAAGTCTGACATGGACTGTCTCACAACATTTTATAGGTGGTGACATCAGCAGTGTCTGCTGAGGACAATATGGTAATAGCAGTGTCCCACATGCTGGTGTAAAAGGCTTTCTCTAATTTCAAGCACATGTACATAGACACACACACACACACACACACACACACACACACACAAACACACACACACACGCACACACACGCACACACACACACACCCCAGTTGACTGCAGTGAGAACAGAACCTATATCTAAGTACACTGTCTATAGAACTCTGTGTTTAAGGCAAGCTCCACAGTTCATGTCTGACTTAAAGTATCTCTGGCAACACTTTATAGGTGATGACATCAGCAGTGTCTGGTGAGGAGAGTATGTTAATAACAGTGTCCTACATCCTGGTGTAAAAGGCTGTCTCTAATGTCAAGCAAGTGCACAAATGCAAACACACACACACACACACACACACACACACACACACACACACACCTCAGTTGACTGCAGTGAAAACAGAACTCCATACCTAAGTACACAGACTATAGAGCTCAATACTTTATACAAGCACCATGGCTCAAGTCTGATTTTTGCAAAGCTACAGGACAACTTAATGGATGACATCAGCAATGAATGTTGTAGAGAAGACTTTGAGAGGTCTGCATGAAATGAATGTGTAGATATGTGCAAGTATTAAAATACTGTCAATCCATGGAATTGGAGTGGTTATTGTAGGATACACACTTATGGTCTGCTGGCTAGTTAGACACACACACACACACACACACACACACACACACACACACACACACACACACACACACACACACTCACACATACCAGTTGACTGCAGTAAGAACATAACCCATTACCTATCTAAGAATACAGACTACCAAGCCTACAGTGCTCAGTACTTTACTCAAGTGCAACATCATAAGTCTAATATTTACGAGGCTGCAGAACAACTTATAGTGGAAGTCATCAACAATGAATGTTGGAGAGAAGACGATGGGAGGCCTGCATGAAACTGATATGTAGGCATGTGCTAGTATCAAAATACTGTCAGTCTATGGAATTGGAGTGGAAACTGTAGTATACACACTTATGCTGTTCTGGCTAGATAGACTCATACACACCCCAGCTGACTACAGTAAGAACAGAACCTCCTACCTATCTAATTACATGGACTACAGGGCTCAGTACTTTATGCAAGCACCATGCTACAAGTCTGACTTTTACAAGGCTGCAGGACAACTTATAGTGGATGACATCAGTAGTGGATGTTGGAGAGAAGATGTTTGGAGGCCTGCATGAAATAGATGTGTAGGCATGTTCAACTGTGAAGATTGTTCTAGTTCTGCATGTTACCAAATTGATGTGCATTGCATATCATACAACATTTGTCATTACTTTATTTAGTGTAATTTATATATTTGTGAACAAGTACTGAGAGACCAAGGTTGAGTGCATTGGGGGAGGTAACACATAGCTGCATTGTAAATATGTGACATATTCTTATATAGGGCCTTCATTTTGTTATGTTTCCACATAAAGTTGCATGGCATGAAGAGTAAATAGACAGTTAGCATTAATACATAGTAATATTTACTTTGTATAGTGCAATGGTGAGAGACCAGGGTTTGCGTGATGGCAGACAAAGTGTTTGCACATGCAAGATACACATTTCCATTAGTTTCCTTTTTTGTGCACAGTTAAGCACTGTGCCAATGCAGGGGTTGTTGCTAAAATTTTGAGAGTTAGTACTGAGTGTATGAAATGCACCTGTTGCTTAGCTGACTATTTGGCAGCAGGTGTAAATGCATTGACACAATTCTTTTTTAGCCCAGATTATACTGGGTTTGAATTCAGATGTATCTAATACTTTCAAATAATCAGTGATGCTGCAATGACATTATTCTTTACAGTACATTAAGCATGTGATACTGTGTGTTGACCTAGAGCAGCAGGGTTAAGCGGCATTGTGCAGAGGCAACCACAGCATTATAGAGTTGCTCACTGTCACCTGGCATTGGTGTGCGATGCCAAATCCCACACAAACATGGAGGCCAAAGAGTGAAGCGATCAATTGCTTTTTGGTACTTATGTGTGTTGTGTGTGTAATTCTATTTTTTGACCTGATTATAGTTATTAAAAATGAGTACATAGGAAATTGGTGAAATGGGGAGCAAGCAGGGGAAGAACAAAAGGAGAGCAATCCTGGAATGTGCAGGAGGGAGGTGGAAATAATCATAACTGTCCATTTCTTCAACAGTGTAACCTGAAAATATGTGCAGAATATTAGCTGAATTTGAACTGTCACCTACAGAAAGAGGGGGTGACAATGACATAGTCATTTTGTAGAGCCAATTGGATCAAATCAAGTTTGTCAAGAAGACATGAGTATGAATTGGAGAGCTATGTATGGGATGATACTTTTTATGTGGGACAGATCCCCTTTTTTAATTCAGTGAGAGAGGAATGCTGGCTAAGAAAGATTGGTATTTCTGGGTCAGTTAAGTTGGGTAGGAGAAGAAGCAAATGCAAACAAACAAGACAGGCACAGGGATGGTGAGGGACAAAAAAGGTTTGGGAACATCATGATGGGGTGAGGGAGAGCACAACCCAGGCTCATGCCCATCAAGTCTGGAATCAGTGAGAATCTAGTCATCACTCACTGGACTGTCATCACTGTTCCCTTACTGGCAGCTAAAGTGCTTGATGCCTTTTCCTCCAAAGGACCATGAAGGAGAGCAGCCTCTCCATCTGGCTTAGGCATGCATCAATGGTGCTGTGCACAACCCTACCCAACAACCCTGGCATCTCCTGATAGGTGATGAAATCCCCCCTCTGCCTCTACTCCTGGAGGATAACACAGCACCAGATGCTGAGGCAGTACCACCTAAGGATATAGGTAGTGCAGAGGCAGCAGAGGGATTGCTCCCAGGTTGGGTCACAGATGTGCTGGGCATTGGTGCTGAGCCTGTGGAGCTGGGAGCCGGCTGATCCACTGGGGCTGACCTACCTCACTGTGCTGTAAATTATTTAGTGATTTCTAACAGATGGATGACATGGAAACATTGTGATGACACATAATAGAAAACAATAAAGAGATAAGCACTGGGGTGAGAAACAAATAAAAACAGATAAATTAGTACCTTCATGTGTGACATACAATGTGCATTATCACAATTATACAACTATTTTATCTAAAGTATTATACTTAAGTATACATCCTAACAACTACAAACTATAACTACAGATTGCTCAAAGTAATCCTTGAAATATGCATACATTGCACAAATGCGTTTTACAAGTATACAGATTACAGTTAACAGCAAGGCATTTATGCCACTTATATAGAGTTTAATTAATGTAATATTATTAAAGAAATGCAGTATTGTATAGTTGCTAACTCATGGTATTTGAACCCCCAACCTCTGACTGCAGTCTTACACTTGACTCCTTAATTTGGTTTATGCTACAAACTAATGCACACATATTTGCTTTTACAGTTAGGATATGCATGTTCAGTTTGCTACTACTGTATAGAAAACCCAAAAATCCATGTTTAACTTTTAACATTGCAATAATACTTCTCTTGTATTGCATACATACCCCTTGCTTACTTCAGTCTCTCTGATCATTAAAGTCTATTTTGACATTAGCAGTGGAAAGAACAGAAAAGAACAGCAGAGCATTATTCATACCAGTCTTACCTATATTTAGCTTTCTATGTATTAAAAATATCCTTTTATTAGTATACCTACACAGCTGTGGAATGTCACCAGCTTGAAACTCATTCAACCATTGCTTGAGCATACTCTCTTGCACCTTTGTAGGGTATTGAAGTGGTCCCTACACTGTTCCCCAGTGCTTGTGATGCCAGTTGTACTGGATACAGCCTGAGTCAAACTACTCCAAGACTTGTACTGGGAGCCACAATAGTCCCCTGCAGAAGCCTGTGGCTGTGCTGCTTTACCAGGAGTCCAATAAATATCCTGGACTCCTAAACATCCCACCTCTGCACCCCTAAACTAGGCACCTTCCCTTCTAATGCCAGACATGTCTAATACTAGATCTAGCACAATAGCAACTAATGATTTCCAGATAATTCCTGTTATCGCATTTACTGGTAGTGATAAAACCCTATCAACAATGCCAACCGCATTTGCATGATGTTAAGCAGAGAGCAGCAACAGTGCCAAGCAAGAAGGAAATAATTATTTTAAATTGGAAGATTAATCTGACACTTGACCTTAGTTTGAAGGGTGTCTGCTGCTGTCGCTTGGATATATATTTTGAAAATTGGAAGGTTAACTATTAGGTGAGCTAAGTTTGTAGACATGCACTGGAGTCGTAAATGTCATGACCTGACACATTTCCTGTCTTTATACACTGATAAAATTGATTTTTAAAGTGCGGGATTGAAACATAGGCATAAGGGGCAAAACATTTTCTTCCACAATGGTGATTATTCATCTTTGCCACACAGGAAGTGCTGCTCAGAAAGAGTCATGAATCATTCCAGAATACAGCCGAAAGTTTGAGATGTTAAACATGTATGTGTGTGACCTGACAAAGTTCTTGTATGTAAATTCAGTTGTGCATGCATCTTATTTAATTCTGAAGGCCATCCAAGTCCAGATAGCAGAATTATACTTAGAGAAAGACAGTAGACAGTATGCCCTCAGTCATACATCTGAAAACACTATAAGGGTATCTTAGCCCTCATACATATAAGTCATATCAGCTCCAGTATATAAAGTATTATAATTGAGAGTGAATATAATGGGAAATGGAACAACAGTAAAAATGTCTTTAATGTCCTGTATTAGAACCCAGAATCATGTGTATGGCAGCCCTAGACTTATACATATTGCCAAAAGAATGTTGAAATAACACTTGTATACTTTTCTGTTCATTGCTATAAACTAGATTGTCACAACTTTAAAAATATGTTGCACTCCCTGTATTAGAACCAGGGCCATCTGTATTACAGCCCTAGACTTACACCTCCTGCCACACGAGTAGTTATATGACAGTTCCATAATTTCCTAATCATTCTCAAGTTCTGTGCATTAATTGCTGCTCAATGCCACTTAATGTGTTTGCACATGCCCAGCAGAATTAATTGAATTAATTAATTTCAGTTATTGAATGTCTGTGTCTTGCATGCAGGTGTTTGATGGCTGCAAGTGTTGGGGAAGCTTGCTAACTGCTGTACAATGCTGCTTAGTGGCATTGCACAATGGAAATCAAAAACTGCAACGATGTATCCATTTTGACTGTAACATTTTTACTGATGCCCTGCTCGCAGGTGTTCTGTCTGCTTCCTGTGTGGGCCACTATTCCTAGTTTGTGCACTGCTAAGTACCGTGCAAATGAGATAAGAAAAGTTAAATCTGCCATTCATTTCCATTTCTCCATTTCACTTGTTTGAACTAAGTGGAGCACCATGCAAATACTGCAAATTAAGAAAAAAAGGAAAAGTAGTTGAAATGAAAAGTAATCTATGATGACACACACATGGTGTAAACGATATGTGTAGGGTTCATTGAATCTGGTTGTATATGTATTTTCTTCTTAGTTTATGGAATGAGTTGTCTCCTATTTTAGGTTTTTGGATGATATTCTGATTCTTGGAAAAGGGGATCAATGAGAAGTGTCAGTTTTTACTAAATATCTTAACACCACTCCTTTTTTAAATTTACTTACAAGATGAATATTTGTTCCATTGACTTTTGGATATATATTTGTTTAAAAATTTGGAAATGATTATTTAGAATTAAGTATTTTTGTAAGAAACTTACTCAAACTCATTTTTACATTTTGACAGTTGCCACCCCTTTTATCAGAAAAAAAGTGTGGTTAAGGGGTAAATGGATCTACTGTCTAGATTGTTCTGTGAGAATTAATGTTTTTCATTAGAAATTCTTAATCTAGTAAATATGTCTAAAGTTAGAGTTTATCCAATGAATGTGTTAGGTAAATTAGAAAAGAAGTAGGGAAGAATAGCAAGACAAGATTTGTGCCCATTTTAAAGACCGGTTACCATTCAAGGGACTAGAGTGCAAAATATTTGCCTAAGGTGGAATTGGGTAAAAAAGGTGCAATGGTTGTTCATTTCAGTCATGACATGACAACCATCTCAACAATTATTAGGAAGTACTGGAACTTTGCATTTACATTAGAAGCAAGGGAATGTTTGGTTAGGGCTTCACAATTTGTTTATAGTAGGGTCTGTGTGTTGTACCTTTAAGAGCCATTCCAGTCTATGGGCACATGCATATAAGTACTGAGCACGTGCAAGCAAGCGAGCCATTTTAAGAGATCAGCCAGAATAAAAGCATGTATGTGTGTAACAGTCAGTCATTTAATTAGTTTTTTTTAAGTTTAATGTTCCACTCCTCCATCCATATGTGTTTGCATGTAATAAACTACTTAAATGAACACTGAAGCTTCATTATCTTATTTGAATATACAAGACGACTGACATGGTGTCAGAATGGAATCTGAAGTCAAAACCATGAGACATACATTTAGTAATCATCCAAAGCTCAAATGACTTGCTAACAGGTCAGAAAGATAATCCTAGGTACTAAAACTCATTTAAATTAATGTTATTCATCAAATTTAAAATAAAGCATTCAAAACATTCAAAACAAATTTCTAATTAAATGAAATGTTTGAAACTGTGACATATTGATAAAAAATATTCAAAATACTTACAAAAATACTCAAAATAACATAAAATGTATAAAAAAGGGAAAATTACCATATTTTTTTCACTATGTACTACTTTTTCATAATAGGTAAAGCTACTTGAAGTGTCCAAAGTGTGCAAAGTGCTGCCAGTGTGTGCAGTATTACAGTACAATTGTTTCACAAATTATGGTAATTTCAAATGGATTATTGTGCAGTTCAATATTATTACAAGTACCTGGTGTATGCTTGAAACTTTTGGCATGGCAGAAGGATTTTGAAACCTGGTCCTCTTGTGTTTGATAATAATGTTACAGAAAATTGGACAGTGCTTGAGCAAGAATATGATATTTGCATACAGGCTGCTTTTTCTGACAACGATGCATGTACAAATGCATTTATTTTGCTTAATCTAGCTGGTTCAGAAGCCATTGAAAGGGAGCGTTCATTTGTGTATGTACCTGCTGTGTTTACAGGGGAGGGGAAGACTGTCATATTGTGGTACCAGCTGAAATGTGTGAAGACAATGAGGGCTTGAAATGTAAATTTAGAGAAATGTGTAATCCTCAAATAAATATTACAATGGAAAGATGTTTATTTTACACAAGAAATTAAAAGCCTGGTGAAGCCTTTGCAGCATATATAACTGACTTGAGACATAAGGCAAAAATATGCAGATTTGGTGATCTGAGAGACGAGTTGATAAAAGAAAGGCTTGCGTGTGGCATTAAAGATGATGCAGTGAGAATTTTTTTGCTTTGTGACAGTGATTTAACTTTAAACAAGGCCATAGAGATTTGGCAGATATATGAGCTCACAGAAAAGCACAAAAATATGCTTACAAATGAGAAAAGCATGCTTTCAGTGCTAATGTTGATAGTATGCAGCACAAAGTTAAAATATAAAGGTCTAAGGGCAGGACCACACCATGGACCTCCCTAGAAAAACTCCTGGTCACTTCAGCAAAGCCTGAAGCAACTACAGTGAAACCCAGGGCATACTCAGTAAAGCAGAAGGGGGATTCAGCAAAACCTGTAATGAGCCTTATAGCCAACTGTCGTAATTGTGGAGGTACTCATAAGCCCATGTAAGAGAAGTGCTTAGCTCTTGGTTAGCAACGCCACAAATAAAAAAAGTGGAATAATTTCAAAAGGCTCTGTAAATCTAAAGATGCACATTATTTTATAAGACAGAACATTCAATAAGGCAAGTTGATCAATTAGAAAGCTCTGACCCTACTTTTTATGTTGATGGTGTGTCTTTGATTAATGAAAACATCAGTGCAGTAGATTTGTGTGCAAAGAACCAAATATTTTGTACCATTCAGATTAATGGTAGACCTATAGAGCTCAAAGTAGATACTGGTTCATGTTGTGTCAGCAGAAACATTTGCTAAAGTAAAAGATGGTGAAAAACTTGATTTCGCAAAGTGTGCAAAGCTTGTTGCTTATGGTGGTGAAGAGATTCAAACCAAAGGCTCAACAGTTCTTTCATGTTACTCTGCTGGGAACAGCTATTACTTGCAGTTTTATGTAGTCAAGAGACATGTGCAGACATTATTAGGCCTCAAGGATAGTTTGAAAATGGGACTGTTTTCATTTAATGAAGAAGTCCACCATGTAAGCATGAATGATAACAACTCAAATTTTGCCCAAACTATTGGTTCTGAGTATGCTGATATTTTTGAAGATGCACTATGCAAACTCTCAGTTGTGCACTCCATGAAATTAGACCATGAGGTAAGTCCAGTCATCAGACCAGCACAGAAAGTTCCAGTAGCTATGGAGAACAGAGTCAAAGTTAAGCTAGACAGAATGGTGCATTTAGGAGTAATTTGTCCAGTAGAAGAACCAACTGAATGGTTATCCTCCATGGTAGTAGCGTATAAGAAAACTTCAGATGATATTAGAATATGTATTAATCCAAGAGATTTGAACAAAGCACTAAAACAAACTTATCATCCAATTCATACAGTTCAAGAAGTTGCTGCCTTTATGCCAAATGCCACTGTTTTTCTGTCTTAGATGCAAAAAGTTCATATTTGAAAATTTTGCTTGATCGAAAATCTTCTTTGTTAACCACATTCAGGACAGATTTTTGAGAGTGCCATTTGGAATAAATTCTTCCAGTGAAGTCTTTCAACATGCGATGGAACAATTTTTTTTCTGGCTATCCATGTGCTATTATAGTAGATGATATTCTTGTAGGAGGCAATGGTGAAGTCGGATATGATGGAAGCCTTAGGAAAGTCTGGAACATGCTCATGAAGTGAATCTTAAGCTGCATGCTCAGAAATGTAAATTCTGGCTACCAGAAGTTACTTATGTGGATCATTTGTTTACCAATTTAGGCTTATGACCAGATCCTTCCAACCAAACTGCAATTCTTGAGATGCCAGCTCCAGCCAATGTCCAAGCCTTACATTTTCTTGGCATGGTCAACTATTTCAGAAAGTTTATTCCAGATCTAAGTCAACTTTCAGCATTGTTAAGAGAGCTGGCATGCAAAGATGTAACCCGGTACTGGTTAGAACATCACCAAGAGCATTTGAGGTCGTGAAACAGAAAATTGTCACCCCCATTCATTTTAAGATGATGTGATGTTCACAAACCAGCAACTCTTTCCTGTAATGCTTCAAAGTTTGGTCTTGGTGCAGTCATTCTTCAAGAGGGACCAGTAGCCTATGTGTCAAGAACTCTAACCCAAACCGAGATGCAGTATGCTCAATTAGAGAATCAGCTTTTTGCAATTGTGTTTGCATGTTTCAAATTCCATGATTATATTTATGGCCGACCTATTCAAATCGAGACTGACCACCAACTTTTGGTGACTATTTTGAAAAAGTCTATGCACACAGCTCTTGCGAGATTGCAATGTATGATGCTCAAATTAAAAAAGTACAATTTCAGTCTGGTTTACAGAAAAGGCAAACTTCTTTTTCTTGCTGATACTTTATCCTGAATACCTAGAAATATCACTGAACATCATGACAATGAGAAATCTGATTTTGAAGTCATGGAAATGAGAAATTCTTCTTCCACACATCTTGATGAGCTTAGAACTCACACAGCTTCAGATCCAATTCTTCAGAAGCTCAACCACTTTATCAATAAAGGATGGCCATCAAAGCAATCTTGTTTACCACTAGACATGCAGCAGTATTTTCCTTACAGAGATGAGATTTTGTTGGAAAATAGTAGCATTATCAGAGGTCCAAAAGGGATTGTTCAAACATCCTTGCAGCAAGAGTATATTAAAAAGGTCTATATCATTTAGCAAAATGACAGTTCAGTGAATGGCATTTCATCAAAAATGCTATTCATTGAAATTTGCTCTTGAAGGGGGATATGCCACCCATACCCTCATTAATTATTTATAACAACTCCAAGATTGCACTACAGTGGGGAAAGGGCCAATTTCCTGATCCTCACTGTACTACGGTCTCAGTTTGAACAGTTCAATGAATGGCATATTCAAAGTAAGTAAAATGAAAAGCCATTTGCGGAACTGAATTTTCACTGAAGTGATATAGACCCTATTAAAATCTTGCATCATAGCCACCCGGGAAATGATTCTCCCAAAAGAAGGGTGAGAGGACTAATATTTTGATCTTTTATGTCAAAAGATGTTCAGAAGGAACTTACATATTGCTCTGTTTGTAATAGTACTAAATTGCATCAACAAAAAGAACTGCTTCAGTTAAGCCAGATTCCTGAACTACCTTAGTTGACAGTAGCTATAGATATTTTCAAATGGAATGGTCAACATTACTTGTTATTACTAGACTCTTATTCACATTAGTTTGAGATTACCCTACTTCTTAACCTAACTTACAGTACTGTCATTACAAAGTTGAATAAACATTTTTCTGTCCATGGTAGTCCACACAAAGTCATTTCTGACAATGCTGCACAGTTTACAAGTCAGCAGTTCAAAATATTTGCTGAAACCGGGACTTTGTTCATGTTACTAGTTGTCCTAAATACCCACAAGCAAATGGCTTGGCTGAATGCACAAAACAGATGTTAGAGAAATCCAACTGAGACAATACTGATATTTTTCTAAATCTGCTTAATCTCAGAAACATTCCTCACAATAATTTACTTGTTTCACCTGCTCAGAGACTGATGTTGAGACAAACAAAATCCACAGTACCAATCAATAAGAATTTTTTGGTTACACGTGCTAAAACCAATGCAGTAAAAGCTCAACTTCTAAAACAGCTTTTGTCCCAAATGTCCTACTATGATAAAACCAGCCAACCTCTGAATCTGCTAAAAGGAGAGCTAGTGGGGATGCAGACGGGGAAAGGATTTGACTTGAAAAACATTTGTTTGAAGAACCAGTATAGTACATCATTGAATCACAAGGGATGGAATTTAGGTGGAATCGGAAACATTTATTACTGGTGTCCAAGCCAGTGTTATAACATCTTGTCTGTAGTGGAGAATCTAATTGTCAAGAGTGATTTGTCTAATGTTCTTGTTCCAGAGAACATTTCATCATCTGTTCCTGTTCCTGAAAGAATTCCTGAAAATCCTGAAGCAGAACATTCCCAAGTGACTGTTCCTGTTGCTAAACCAAGTTCTAATTATTATATCACAAGGTCAAGTTGTATCTCAGGACCTAATCCTAGATGCACAGCAATCTGGACATGATTGTTGTTGTTTATATATGTCTGTATAATTTGCATTCCTTTTCAATTGTCATTTTTTTCATTGCATGACAGAATAGTCAAAGAGGGAGGATGTAGATTACAGTGTGTGTGCTGTACCTTTAAGAGACAGTTCAGTCTATGTGCACATGCATATAAGTACTGTGCACGTGCAAGCAAGTGTGCCATTTTGAGTGAGCAGCCAGAGTGAAAACATGTATATGTGTAGCAGTCAGTTTGTTTAATTTTAATGTTCCAGTTGTCTATCCAGATGTGTTGTGTGTAATAAACTACTTAAATGAACGCCCACGTCTCATCTTATTTGAATTCACAAGACGAGTGACAGGCAATGACCTTAAGGATTTCTTTAAACAGAAGTTCCATAAAAATGGGATTTGTAATTCACAAATGCAAAAATGTGCTTTTTGCAAGTTTTGTAAATTTATTAATGATGAATATTATGTCACAGTTAAAAAATATGAACATACTATTCCATGTCATGGACATTGTAACTGTAATACAAAAAAAATGGTAGTATATTTGGCTATCTGCAAGACATGCCAATATACATCTCAACTGTACAGATTTTCACAGAATGTCGATATTTTTGACATATATTTTTGGTCCATTTGTCATACAATTGTGATTTTCTGATAGATCAGTGGCAAATCATTAAAGACTGAAGTGAGAAAATAATGACAGATGTTTGAGTTTCAGACTTCATAACCTTCAGGAAAAAAATCATGCTACTTCAGAACCTGTTATCTATTTTCTAAGTTTGTAAGAACAATATTTAAAAAAATGTCTCTATTTTGGGGGCTTTGCCCCACTTTTATTTATGGCTTTGTCCAGATTTCTTGCTCTAAGAGGTTGAGAGGTATGCATGCCAAGCATACTAAGTGGGTAAGACCATTAGAAAGTTAAAATATGGAAATGATGAACATTTCAGAGATATAAGAAATAAAAAGGAGAACTGTGCCCTTTATAGACACATCAACGTGTGTGTTCATTTAATTTATTTTTTTATTTTTTATTATTGACAAAATAGAATATAATAACAGGGGTGGTGACAGTGAAAGTCTGCTGGAGCATAAAAAAGTGCTCTGGCAGTTAAGAATGAATGCTATGGAAAAAACAGGCATCAACAGTCACTGTTCACTTATTGGTACCTTATTGCTATGAGTGCAAGCAATTTAAATATATTAATGGTATGTAATGATATGTAAAAACAATTATTGATAATTTTAAGCAATTATAGGGCAGCCACGATGATGCAGTGGTTAGTGTTGTTGTCTCACAGCAAGAGGTTCTCCGGTTCAATCCTCAGCTGGGGTGCCTTTTGTGCAGAGTCTGCATGTCCTCCCTGTGGTCGCATGGGTTTCCTCCAGGTGCTCTGGTTTCCTCCCACATTCCAAAGACATGCTGTAGGTAGATTGGACACTCTAAATTGGCCCTAGGTGTGAGTGCATGTGTGTGCCTTCTGTGGAAGGTTGGGTGCCAGTCTAGCAACTTGACACCATAAAAACTCCACTGCCAATCATGAGTGGACAGGTGATCTGCTGTGGTGACCCCTAACCAGGAAAAGCCAGAAGAAGAAGGTCATTTTAAACAATTATTTGTAGAATGGGTTTAAGTTTTAGAAGGTTTTAATTGTATATTTACTTGTAAATGATATCGTAACAGAATTACTGATTATTTGCTGTTAATTAACATGGTTACTGGATAAGTTGTTGCTGAATGCTGTATCTATAAATTATTGTGTGTATTTTTGAAGCATTGCTCTGATTAAGTAGGGGCAAAAGTGCTAAGTCTGTTTTTTTACTTTTTTAACCTGTCTTAGTATTAAAGTGTTTTCTTCTTGGCTACTGGTGCCTTTATTCCTATTTGACTTTGTCATTTTGTGACTACTTGGCTTTGGTCATGTATCTGGTCACCTCTTCCTCGAAAATCTCTTCTGAATTTGGAAAAGGCTCACCTGTCTTTTCCTCTGACTACACATGCTTCAGATCTTTCAAAAATACACATAGAAGACTCAACTGTCTTCCTACAATCATCTCTAACAATTGGAACTCCTCTAGAAGGTATATACGTCTTCTCTCTCAATTTTGTGACCTCAGACACAGATATAGAAGGCTTAACTACCTTCTCTTCTCTTCTCTCCTGTTATCTCACAACACATTTTAAAGCTGATATGAAGGCCTGACTGCCTTCTTCTACTCCAAATCACAACCAAACAACTCTCTCGACTCCTTTTTCTGTAATTCCTTGCTTCTCTGTGCAGCCTCCACTACAGAAACATAGGCAGAAAGTGCAACCACAAAAATGTTTCCCATCATAATGAAAAGAATAGGGGAAGCTCCCCAGTGACCTTGCCAAATGTCCCATGGTAGTATAAATGTCCCCTCAAGCCTCCCATGAAAAGAGGCTACTTGCCTATTTGGACTAACGTGGTCAGCAAAGGATAAGTACATCTCTCCCCCTTACATAGGAATGTACCTACACACATGCATGTGCATTTAGTAAATATGTGGACAAATTTAAAAAGCAACATGAATGAGATGCCCTCCATGCTATGATGTAAACTATACAGAAGACATCTCTGATTCCCACTCCTACTTATCAGTGACTTCCTATGTTAGCATGCTGTTTATGACAAATATAAAAAACTTATGGCATTCACAAATGTGTTTTCACTTTGAGTAGTTAATTCCATCTCTGATTACAGCTGTTGTCTAACAATCAGACTTGCTGATAAGAAAGCATGTCACTGCAAGATAATTTATTTATTTATTTATGCACAGACACTCAGAATTTGAAGCTAACTTTTTTTCTATATACTTTCTGCCATTTTAGCCTCCCCATGCATCGTCCATTAACCTTTGCACAGTTAATCTAAGCCCCGTTATTCCACCTCATTGGCTATGTGGCAAATGACTCAGGTGACAGCTGGCCAGAAGGAAATTACATTAAAGTAGGCATGGAGGTTACTTTACCCTTGTTGTTTGTAGACCACCAACCGTTCTTGCAGCCTATTAATTTTACATGGTGTGGCTCACTAGTACCCCACCAAAGACCATCCAAACCAGCAGCCCAAGGGCCTACAGTGGAGAGACAGTATCACCACTGATCCTCTCCTGCAGTGCTATCTTTTGCTGACTGAGTACTTCATTAATCACTGGCTGCTACACATCCTGTAATTTATTAGAGGATTTACAAGGGTTACTCTCACTAACATGGACAACTAAGCATTTATATTTTTATTAAGCCCCAACAGCAGGTGCTGGACATGAGTATCCATGCCATTTACATGCTGTACAATGTATTCATCTTATACATTCTTGTTCATAGGATCATAGGTCATAGGAAGTTACTAGGCTATTAGCTCTGAGGCCCTTATAAGCCGAGCTAAGAGTTTAGCCCGTGTTTAGACAAGTCAGCACCCAAAGACACTGTCCAGCAGGGGCACAGGTGTAATCCAAGGGGTGTATTTTTCTGTTTCCCATCCAGTTATTCAAGTTACGCTTAAAAGGGGATAATGAGGTACTCTACATGATGTGGTGAGGGAGTCTATTCCACAGATGGTGGAGTCTCTGGGACACAAATCTGTCCCGACAAGTCCTATTGATATCACAGACCAGGTAGAGGTCACGCATGCAGGTTACCTGAGTGGAACTATATACAGATATGCAGCAGTCCATCAAGGCAAGGTCTTAATTGCTTTGTATGCCAGACAGAGGTCACTTCTGAGGAGTCTGTATGAAACTGAGTAGAGAGACAGGGCTTTTAGCCTATCTGTGTAGGGTAGATGTTTGAGGCCCTAGATTCTCCTGGTGAGGAACCTCTGTGGTCTCCCGTTTTGCTGCATGTGCTTTGTGAACTATATGCTGAAGGGGGTGTTGTACTCAATAACTGGCCTTATAAGGGAAGAATACAGGAATGTTATGACCTCCTTTTCCATGGATGAGATACCCTTATTTATGAGGTGGGCCATGTAGAAAGCTTTCCGTTCAGCGGAAGCAACATGGTGGTCAAAAGTCAGGTTGCTATTAACCTGAGTGCCCAAATCCCTCATGACTGATTGCATCCTTAGGACATTGTTATTAATGTGATAATATGTGGGGACATCACTCTCCCCAAAGGAGATGATGATGCATTTTGTGGCATTCAGCTTGAGGCCATGTTTCTAGAACCAGTCATTTGTTTGGGTGAGACCCTCTTGGAGGATGTACACATCACTTGGGGAATTCATGACCATGCCCAGCTTGCAGTCATCTGCAAACATGGTCAGCCATAGTCCAATGGTTTTGGCATGCACCTCAGAGAAGTATATCCTGAATAACAGAGGCCCCAATACCAGTCTCTGGGGTATGCCATTCATTATGTGTCTACTGCTTGAGGTGGCTTCCCCTATTTTGATTAGGTGGGTTCTATCAGTGAACCAGTTGACTATCCATCTGGTAACATATAGATTGATGTGTAGTTGAGAGATTTATCTATTATGCCCAAGTGAACCTATGAACCTAATAGTGGTGAAGGCTTTAGCCGGGTCAAGGTATGTGGTGTGCACCATCTTCCCGTCATCCATACCTTTGGTGACTGTCTCAAAGAAGTCGACCAGATTTAACAGACATTACCTCCCCTTGACAAAGTCAAATTGTGTGTGGTCAAGTGTTTGGAGGTTGCCAATGTCCCTGTTAATGAGGTCCATGATAATCCATTCCATGGCCTTGCAGATCAGGCTAGTTATGCTGATGGGTCTATAATTTCCCAGATCAGTGGATGTTCCACCTTTGTGTAATGGGATGAATAGTGCTGCAAGTTCATGCCTGTGTTCAAGTAGGATGCAGCCCGGAATGTTGACGGGTTCCATGGAGGATGTATTTTTTGCCTTTGAGAGGGCAGTGATGACCTCTTCCCTAGAGATAAGGAGAAGGGGGCAAGTACTGGAGATGTCCTGATTTACTGATTGGGGGGGGTTAGAGGGGTGAAGTTTTCACTGAATCTGTCAGACAGTAGGTTGGCTATATCTACAGCATTTGTGTATATGGTGCCTTGACCACCAGGTCTGAACAGATCTGGGTGCTTCCTTTGAGATTGTGGACATATGTGAAAAAGGTCTTATGATTGTCTCTAGTAGATGGGGCCAATTTGGGCTCAAAGTTGGCTTTAGACGATTTCACTAGTGCTCTTATTTGCTTGTCCAGGCTAAGGAGAGATTGCTTCCAATTGGGCACCTACTCCTTCTTGGTCCTGGACATCAATGTTTTTCCTGTTGTTATACGCTTTATTTATTGCAGATGTCCAGCAGACAAGTTTAATCTTCCTTATGGAGGATGATTTTCTCCTGTTGGGTATTCCTGAATCCATGCATCTATATAAATGCTTGTATAGTACTTTGGTATAGATTTGGACATTGGTGCCAGTTCCTACAGAGGAGGATGGGGCTGTGAAGCTGTTTATACCATCCCTCCGGAGGTTGTAATCAGCTTTGGAGAAGTTTTTTTGTTTGACCCTAGCTAGAGTGGGGTCAGGGGAGATGGTGACTTTGAAAGTGACTGCTTTATGGTCGGATCTTACCATGGAGGATGATACTGTAGGGATGTTGCAGTGGTTACTCATGTTGGTTAATACCAAATCCAGGATATTATTACCTCTTGTGGGGATATCGACTAGCTGTTCCAAGGCATTTGAATTGATAAAATCAAGAGATCTCTGGGCATTTGTGTTCTTGCATGAGTAGTTTTTCCAATCTATGGTTGGGTAGTTAAAGTCACACAGGATCAGAGAAACAGGTTGAATCTTGATATAGTTGAAGAGGTCCAGATAGGTGGATTGGGCATCTTGAGTCAAATGTGCGGGCCTGTAGCTAGCTATGACTTGAATAGGGGTCTTGTCAGTGGTTAACTGCACTGGAGTGTCTCCTGAGCATCATACTGTTTGACCAGCCTGGAGGTGTGTGTGTCTTTAATACATATTGAAACTCCACCTCCTTTGGCTTTGCTGCCTACAGTTTGGGGTCTGAATGTATGATAGGATGAGTAACCAGGTAAGGTTGGGGTACTCTCCACAGCTTTGAACCAGGTTTCTGTGACCTCATGACTTTTCCTAAAAAAGGCACTATGTGGGAGACAACAGCCTTTGCCAGAAGCCTGAAGCCCAAGTGAGACAGATGCAGGCCATCTCTAGCACAACATTGTGATCTGTTGCTCAGTCTTCCCAGGCTGTCAGGTACTGGATACCCTGGAATGACACCAGAAACTAAGCCAATTGCTAAAGTCAATCATTTTCTGTTTGTACTGAGGCATCATTCTGGGTGATGGTAGAATGCTGCTTAAGGCTAGGGACATACCTGCCTGGGACAAATATTCAGTGAGCTCAATCATGTCTCTCTTCATATAGTCCAGGAAGTTATGTATCAAGTCATTCACGCTAACATGGACTATGACAGTCATAACAGTTCCTGTTGTTGAGAGACTTGAGTGCATGTGTGTGATATGTCAGATTCTGGCACCTGACAAACAACTAACTGTGACCTTCTCCTTTTCCAGACTGGTGAGAGGCACATCTATGTGTCTCACAATGGAGTCTCCTAGGACAAATATGTTGGATTTATGGTTAGGCCTTAGTGGTTGAGAGACACAGGTGTGTGGACTATGCTTGGTATGTGGTATGGAAGGTTGTGGAGTTCACGTGTTCTTGCCACTGAGGTCTCCTTTGTTTGGGTTTGTTTTTGTCAAGAACCACCACATATGTGAGTGTGTGTTGTATAGTTTTGGATAGTGTTTGAGGTATAGTGATTGCGTTGACAGTGTTCTCAGTGCCAGAGATACTGGCTTGTTAGGGAGAGAGCATAGACTCTAGGTTCTTAATGTAATTGCATCTCTCACAAATTGTGTCCCTAGATGGTAGTAGTTGATGGTTGTCCATGTACATGAGCCAGTTGCTGCACTGTCTCAGGATGTCCATGGCAACCAGGCTGGCAGGAGTTAAAACATATAGGCTAATGAAGGGTATCATATCACAGGTATGCCTGCATCTCTGGTTCTGGATATTTCAGTGCCATGTAAGCCTTCACCTGCATGGTGGAGGTGGAGGTGGAGGTTCCATCTCCTGCATTGTGATCATCCAACTAGAACCATCTATCCCATTCCCAAGGATTGGGAAGCTGGTTTTGACTGATTCCACCCCACATTTTGTTCTTCCAGTGCCTGACTCACTGCCTGAACTTCAGTCATTTAGTTGACAGTCAGAACTTTATTCCACTGTGCCACAGAACTAGTTAAAATTTTGTATACCAATAACCCATGGCTGGGTGTGGATAATGCTGGATTTACCCATGGTTGATGTCGTTTGGTCATGAGGGCAAAGCCCAAATGAACAAACAAAGCCAACCATGGGTAAATCCAGCACTACCCACACCAGCCTCAGGTTATTGCTATTATACAACGACATTGTTTAAGAAAACAGTTACTTAATTTTCTTAAATAATGTCTTTTGTATAAGGGCACCATGGTGTTCTTGTACTTTTTTCCGGTATCATGGGGCTTTTTTGATGCACTGTGCATGAGTATGGGACTTCCGTTCTCATGGCTACACAGTACATTAGTGCTTTGGAAAGAAAGCAACAATGAAAAGAAGATCTTCATTGCTTCTTTGTTTGTTTGTTTGTTTCTTTCTTTCTTTATTTTTTTAAAAAAGTTTGATATCCAGACAATTTGGAGGTATGAGAAAGACAGGGCAATACAAGGAACTTCAGGTACACTTCTTTAGTTTAGCATAATGTACCTGATTCCCCTTGTATTTCTGCATTGTCTCTCTCATAACTTTAAACTCTGGATTTTAAATTTTGTACTTCTTCACTTGTTAGCTCAACAAAACTGTAAAGCTGTAGCAGATATTAATAGAACAATGTCCGGGTGACTGGATTTCTTTTCTGTTGGTATATGCTGAATTTTACAATGGGCACGCTGGTTGGGCTGACCAATCAGCATGCATGTTTTTAATGTTAATGGCCAGTCATCGTATAATATTCTTTACTGGTTTCATCAACAATTGCAGCATACTAATCAAAAACCTGCAACCTTAACCACTGATCTTTAATTTTAATTGGGCATCTGATGTTTGACAAATTAGTTTTTGCTTTGGTTTGTAAGATTTTACTGTTATTCATGTAGCATAAGCTAGCTGTTTTCTGAAGTTTTAGTGTACTTTGGAAGCAGGCATATTTCTCTCTTGCAGTTTAGATTACTTAGCACATTGCAAAGACTATACATCAGTTTTATTTTAATTTTTTACAAATATTTAAACCAAACTAAATGGGTAATTTTATTATTGGTCTATTTAATATATTTAATTGTACAGCACATATGCACAGCAAAAAAGACAGACAAATAGATAGATAAGTAGTTCGTTCCACTGAATTACATTGACACACCAGAATGATGATGGACAGTTGATCAACCACAAAAGGATGACATACATAGATGTCTGATAAGTATGATAGATCAACAATCCTGAGGTGGTGTAATATTCCCTTTCTCTGGGGATTGTATGATCTTAGAGTTAGTATATATAATTAGCAGGGGGTGTGGGGGGTGCAGAGATGCTTGCCCCCCATGAAAAAATATTTATTTATTTATTTTTTCCTTTAGTTGCATGTGTTGAGGATTTTACTCATGCATGTATCAACATTGCGGTGTATTGACATAATTCAGTAATTCCCTCTCATTCTCTCTCTATATATACACACACATATATATATATATATATATATATATATATATATATATATATATATACATACATAGAGAGAGAGAGATCTACATCTATCTTTCAACGTAGATATAGTTGTAGTTATAGATATAGACACAGCTATAGATGTGTTTGTGTGTATATGTGTGTGTGTGCGTGTGTGTGTGTGTGTGTGTGTGTGTGTGTGTGTGTGTGTGTGTGTGTGTGTGTGTGTATGTGTGTGTCCAGTTAAACAGACCTGAGTGTTGAGAAAGCTGACAACTTTCCTGCCTGCTTAATTTGATCGACAAGAAAGCTGATCAACTTTGATGTAAGATATCTATAATACCACGTGCAAGCTTCGGACAAAGCCGAAAAACAAACTTAAAAACTTGAAAGGACAATGAATGTAGAATAATCCACAATAGAGGCAATAAAAACTAGCGCTTTCTTTCACTTTATTTTCCGTGAACTTCTTCAGAAACAAAGACGACAAGCCCCCTCATGCTTGTGTCTTTTATAAAATACATACAGGAAATGATGTCATCAGTTGACTTTTTCTATCAGCAGTAAAAACTGTTTAAAACAGTAAATAAATGCAGATGATACCTTAAGTGTTGTTATCTTCTTAACTGTACATTATATTTTGTGTATTTTCACTTTTTATCTGCTTGTTTAGAAACGTCAGATAAAAACTATGTTCAAACCAGACACATAAAAGTGCAAAATGAAAGAAGTACTAACTTTTTTGTCATTCTTTTTACATAAAACTATCATACTTTTTAAAAAAACACTCTATAATCTACAATAATGTAAAAAAATTCAATACAAAACACTTATTAAATCCATATCTAATTTCATATACTTATATGATATAAATCTGAATGTTGATATGCAAAATGCAAAATTCATTGTCAGACAACTCCATCATGTCGTTGCGAAATACCACATATAAAACGCAATATTTGCATTTGTCAGAAACAGGTCTAATGCATATATAATTCACCCAAATTTTTAAAAGTCTATCTTATTCAACTTCTCTTATGCAAATACCCATACACTTGTCCACAATGTTTGTTTGAATTGTGTACATATGTATAGAACACAAAAAACATGTGTGTTTATCAAGCGTATGTTGACACATCCACGCTCACCTATACTCTACTAAACTATCTGATATGGTAAACCCTATGTATGCATGTGCTAAAAATCTCCCTATCTCAACAGTTGACTTTGTCCATGAATTGACCATCATTGACCAAAATGCTCCTACACAAAGAACTTGGAGAACGGAGTAGCACACTTTGGTAGGAAGATAAGAAGACATCTTTGTGTAGGAGCGTTTTGGCCATTTGAACCTGGGTTTGGATACCAAGGTTAGTTAAAAGCAATACTTGGTATAATAGTTGAATCAAATAGAGCAGACGGTTCATCGGAGGGTACTTTGGTACCGTTTCCACACCAAGGATAGAGACAATCTATGTAGTGACATTGTACAGAAACGTCGACTAGGGACATGAGGTTAATTTAGTCCACAAGTGTGGGTTAGCAAGATTGGATTCTGGGACAAGACATTAGGGTCATCTATCTCACCAGCACTATGTGTGTGAGTGGATGGTCAATTCATGGACAAAGTCAACTGTTGAGATAGGGAGATTTTTAGCACATGCATACATAGGGTTTACCATATCAGATAGTTTAGTAGAGTATAGGTGAGCGTGGATGTGTCAACATACGCTTGATAAACACACATGTTTTTTGTGTTCTATACATATGTACACAATTCAAACAAACATTGTGGACAAGTGTATGGGTATTTGCATAAGAGAAGTTGAATAAGATAGACTTTTAAAAATTTGGGTGAATTATATATGCATTAGACCTGTTTCTGACAAATGCAAATATTGCGTTTTATATGTGGTATTTCGCAACGACATGATGGAGTTGTCTGACAATGAATTTTGCATTTTGCATATCAACATTCAGATTTATATCATATAAGTATATGAAATTAGATATGGATTTAATAAGTGTTTTGTATTGAATTTTTTTTACATTATTGTAGATTATAGAGTGTTTTTAAAAAGTATGATAGTTTTATGTAAAAAGAATGACAAAAAAGTTAGTACTTCTTTCATTTTGCACTTTTATGTGTCTGGTTTGAACATAGTTTTTATCTGACGTTTCTAAACAAGCAGATAAAAAGTGAAAATACACAAAATATAATGTACAGTTAAGAAGATAACAACACTTAAGGTATCATCTGCATTTATTTACTGTTTTAAACAGTTTTTATTGCTGATAGAAAAAGTCAACTGATGACATCATTTCCTGTATGTATTTTATAAAAGACACAAGCATGAGGGGGCTTGTCGTCTTTGTTTCTGAAGAAGTTCACGGAAAATAAAGTGAAAGAAAGCGCTAGTTTTTATTGCCTCTATTGTGGATTATTCTACATTCATTGTCCTTTCAAGTTTTTAAGTTTATATCTATAATACCAGAATAGGGGTATATGCCCTTTTCTTAATATTCTGCAATCTCAGAAATTATATATTTAAGCACTAGGGGGTGTAGGTATGCAGTCATCCATGTGAGGGCTGCAGTGAGCTTGCTCAGTATATAAAAAAAGGCAGTTTGATTAGCATGTTTCAAGATTATCCCGATATTTTAATAAAATCCGTGTAGGCACAATGTAGAGCCTGCATAAAATGTTACCATGTCTATGTAAACTGCTCCCCCTCAGCAGTGCACCATGCATATTAATGATGGCATGTTGCCAAGGGAGAGTCAAGGAACATGGTTATTGAATCAGTACAGGGAGTGGTGTAATAATAACCATGTTCCATGTTCCAAGGGAGAGCCAAGGAACATGGTTATTGAATCAGTGCAGGGAGTGGTGTAGTAATAACCATGTCCTCACAGGAGTAAGAGACTCTCTGTACTGTGGTAGAGTTTTATTATTATTTATTTATTTATTTATTTATAAAAAGGCATGTTATTATGGCACGGCTAGGAGGACAGCAATGCTAAGCGGCACCCACGGATAAGATGGCAGACACCTGCCAGACATCTAAAAATCGAAACCAGATGTAATTAATTATTTATATATTTGTATGTTTAAGTGTGTTCACATGGTGCTCAGCACTGCTAACAGGTAGTTCAGTGGTATATGTATACCACATCTCTTAATGTCCACATAGCTAAATGAGTAGAGTGCTGGTTTCATCAGCAGTAGGTCCCAGGTTTGAATATATGGAAGGGAAATTAATATTTAATTTTAATATACACATTTTGTAGACTAATTTACAATATGGCTGTGCTGCACTACAGTAAGCTCTGCTGAGACCTGCAAAGTGCCGCATAAACATGATAACAGCTCCCAATGTTTATGCACTGCTTGGCTGGTTTGCACACTGGCATGTTCTCCTAAGACTAAGGTTCTGTAAGCTTTTGTGCTTCTCAGCTCAGCTGCACTGGTTTGCCAGATGACATGTAAGGGCAGGAAAACAGCCTATATTAAATCCAACAGGTGGAAATACAGCAGAATCGATTGGAGTTCTACCTCTGACAGGTGCTCTGACTGGTGTTGGTAAAGCTGCATGCTTTCACTTGCAGCGTTGGGGCATTCTGGAGTCCAGGGTCATGGTTGGACTTCTAGTCAAAAACCATGAAGGCTGGCTGCTGCAGGGAGGTATCCAGTGCTCAGAGTGTAAGGCAGAGGCCTGGGACCAACTGGCCAGAGAACTCACCAGTGTTACTGGTATCCCCCACACAGGTGAGCAGTGTTGTCACCACCATGATGATCTAAAGCAAAAAAAGGAGGAACTCGGATACCTGGGTCCAAGAAGCTCAGACAGGGAATGCCCCACAAGTATGTAAGTAATTTTACCTATGTTTCATCAATATGTCTGAAAAACTGATATGCATAATGGTGTGCTTCCCCCCCAACAGCTGCAGAAGAGGGGTCTCACAATGTTGAGTCACATGCCAGCACCTGGCCAGGTTGCTCTGTGAGTGTAGTGAGTACGGATGTATTATGCTAACTGTAGTGAAATAAAAACATGAAACAATACCAGTTACTGCATTAAAGTATATACAATAAAGTCTGTTTTACAATAAATGTGGAAATAGAGCTGTATTGCAAGAAATGAATAATGCCAACTGTTGTGCAATAAAAAACATGAAACAATACCAATAACACCAAGAAAAATGGTGTGCATCAGGATTTTCTTGTAACCATTGCAGTAGAGCTGTATGCATTCACGCTGTAAGATAAGGTGCTGCAGTCAAAGTATAATACTGTAATAGATGTAGAACACAAAGCTAATGGCTGCCAGTTGTATTGTTTAACTCATATAGTACCATTCAAGGTTGTCTCTAAGCCAATATTGTTCACATAATGCTCTGTCATCCACAAACATCAGGTAATCAAGGGTATATGGGTGAGGTAGCCCACTCCATGAATTGATATTGTTTGTTGACTTCACAGATATTTCAACCCACTAACAATAAATTGTGTACAGCAGCAGCATTGCTTATACTGATATATAGCGTACCTACTATCTGTATTATGTTTGCATTTCATGTATGTGTGTTCTACTGTCACTGTAGTCTAGTATAACACTTTAGTAGTACTGCCAGGTCAAATTTCAGTTACACATAAGCTTTTGGCAAATATCCGTCAGTCAGTAATCAGTAGTGGCTCAGTAGCTCAGTTTGTTAAATGCTGTTTATATAGCTCATTTTGCCAACCACAGACCAGGGTTCGAATCCACTGGTATGTAATACTAAATATTACATTAGCAGTCATGTAATGCTTACATATTCTCACTCCACAGGAACTACAGGTAAATGGGTGAGGTAGTCCATATTATGGGTAGATAACTGTGTGTTTAGAATTCCCAGACTGTTAAAATATTTAGCAAAAATGTAAAAAATCAGCAATGTGCAGCCAGAAATAAATATGTGTAATCCTGGTATGGCTACATGCCTCGACTGTCTGTTAAAAGTTGCTGCAGTAAATTAATACATTTGATGCAGATGTCCCCTGCAGTCATTGCTATTGGTTTCTATTCCCATGCCTCCCAACCAAGGCATGACTGCTGTTTAGTGTCTGTACTATACACATACATGTCTCTCCAGTGTCACAATTTCATGTTATGTCATTAGTAGTGCATAATCCGCCTGTTATAGGAATACCATGGCAATGAGTACTTAAATTACAAAGTATCAACATTTCAGCCCATAGAACACCTTGGTAGTTATATAGGTCCACCTGATGTGCAAGTGTTCTGTGTAGTTGTGTACCTGCAGTTATTACTGCGTGGCCCATAGTGTCCCATGCAAATAGCTTGAGAGGTATCTACCTGCTACATCAGCTATAAGAGACTTGTGCTCACTGTACACATAAAGAAAATACAGAACCATAAAGTAGCTAGCTGAACTGCTGTCAAAGAAGTAAGCAGCAATGTCACTAATGGACTGATCATATCTCTCTCCTCATCCTGTATCTTCATTTATTTATTACTGTTATTCATTGGTTATGGTTTACTATTAACATGTTTTTAAATTAATTGTTTTTGGGGGCATGTGTTTTCTTATTGTTATGTAGTATAATGAATGCATATTAACATATCTTGTTAAATTACCTATTTTGTTGGCCTTATGCTGTAATTATTACTGGCATGCTGTTACACTGACTGTTCTGTTATTTATGGTTGTGTTTCACATAATATGCATTGGTATGTAATTGCATTATTTACAATGTTCTGCCATGCTGTTATTACTAACAATGTTTTGTTAATAACTAACCTATATATATATATATATATATATATATATATATATATATATATATATCACTATACCTCCATTACCACAGAACATCAGAGTAGGACAGTTTTTGGTGTTCTGCCTAGCTTGCCTCAGTTGGCCATGGCACCAGGTCCTAGCACATCTGGAACCCATGCCAGTGGTGCCCCCCAGGAGCTGCCCCTGCACTACCTGCAACATCAGGTGGAACTGCCTCAGGAGACATGGCCTGGCCTTGCCCTGGGAGCGGTGGTGGAGTGGCTGTGGTCACCCAGGATGAACTGCCAGTCATGGTATGCAGGATTGTTCACCACATGTACGAACACCGTCTGCGCCAGATTGAGAGCACACTGGCCAACCTGGTGGGGCAGGCTCACCCCAGTGCCCAGCCTCCAGCACAGTCATCTCAAGGCAGTGAAGGAGCAGAGTTAACTATCCAGTAGGTGGGGACATGAGTCACACTGCTGCCATCTGGATATATGTGTAACTTAGATTCCACAACACCCTCCCCATCCAAGGTGTTTATCCCACTCATGTGTCACACACCACCCTTGTCTGTTGTCTTGTCTGTCTTGTCTGTTTGCAAGTACATCCTCTCTTACCCAACTTACCTCCCCACACATACCTGTGTCCCTTCCTCTACATTCCGCTCTCACCTTAAAAAAAATGGGCACCTGTCCCACCCAAAAAATATCACCCCATATATAGCTCTTCATGTGGCACACATGTCCACTGGACACAATTAATATGGTCTAATTGGCTTGTCAGCACAGTGATGTTGTCCTCACCCTTCTCTCTGGGGTTTGAGAGGCCAAATTTATTTGCAAAATCTGTCAAAATGCACAACTTTTGCTGTACAAGATATGGATAGCTATGGTTCTTTCCTACACCCTTCCTGCACATCCCTAATTGCCTCTCACTTTGTTTTCCCCCATGCTTGCTCCCATTTCATCACTTTCCTATCACCCCCTTTTTCTTTTCTTTATTTTTTTTAGTGTGAATTTGCACGGAGCTAAGAGTTGTGGTGGGCTGTGCTGCTTTGCTTAGATAATCTTAATTGAGCTTTAATGATTAAATGTGTTCATGACATTGTTAAATACGTATGGAAAATAAACACCTCGACCAAGTTTAAAAACCTAAGCCCTTCTTACTTACAGTGTACTGCATTAACCCACCACACCACACAGCTCAGAGTTAAAGCAGATGTTTCCAGCAAAATGTACCTATTGCCACTTATAGACATTAGGCATGTAACGGAAATAAAAACTAATGGGAAAAATGGGAATGTACCTTGGACTCTGGTATGATAATACACCACTAGACAGCCATAGACATAGTAATGAATGTAAGTGATGCCTGTGATAGCAGCTATATCTGACCCTTATCAGCAACTTGTGAAAAGACATCTGCTAAGGCAGCAATGGCAAAGTACATGTACAACTGGGACCCTAGTGCAGAAATACAGCCATATAAAGCCATGCACATACTGAAGGATGTGGAAATGCTTGTCACAGACTGTATATGGGCACATATAACTTGCAAATAGAGAAATAAAATGCAGTGATTCAGTAGCTAAGTTTGTTAAATGCCTTGCATACTGTACATTTTGCCACATATAGTCCTGGGTTCAAATCCAGTTTTGTGTTGCAGTTCAATTGCATTATTGTAAAGACAAGCAAGTAATGACTGAGTCATGCCATATTAATCCACACAGGTCACTGCTAGTTAATGAACTGCTACCCAATTTTGCTAGTCAGAGGCCTGCAGGTAGGGACAAACTGCACATATCTGTATAGCCTAACTATATGTCGCCTACTACTCTGTTATTGGAACTGCTGCATAACAGACATACCTTAATCACATACTTTGATCAGACTGTACAGGGTACCCTTACTCTAGCTCTGCCATAAAGACAGGGCTAACACAGCTGCCACAGTTACTCATACAGTTTGCTGCCCTCAAAAGTGTCCACACTCCCCTAGTTGGGCTACGCTGCAGAGGCAGCCTGTAGCATGCACAGCTGTATGTAAAGGTAGCTGCTACAGACCTACCATACCTACCAACTCCCTAGAACAAGGGATCTGGGCACAGTCATATGTAATAGGGGGCTAAGGCCCACAGATAGGCACATGTGTAACGATTTGCCCCTACAAAGGCAGGCAATTACCTGCTAATGAACAGTACCTTAAAAGGTCAAGCAGCTGCTTATGAGGAACAGGTCTGTGTGACACTTAACTCACACAGAGAGCTGATTTCCAAAAGATTTCCAGAAGCAAAGTTCAAAAAAGGAGTATTGCACTCCACCAGATATGTAATAGATTTCCTCATATAACAGGATGCAGATGGGGGGGTGGAGATATGGAGAATAGAGACTACAAAAGTAAGCCTGTGGTAGCTATATTAATGACATGTCCGTGATACTCTGCTGTCCTGTACCTGCTGGCATGCCTCTTAACTGTCCCTGATTTTCATCCACATCTCAGCTCTGTCACTGAAAATCCCTCCTACAATGGTTGGCTGTTGTAGCAAAGCTAGTGGATTACACATAATACATTGTGAAAATAAGTAGGGGTGTACACTCCTGTAACATCAAATGATGTATTGTAATTCACCTCTCTCATTCAGTCACTGTCTCACACACATAGTTCTAACATTTTAAAAGTGACCCTGAATGTCCCTGATGTACTCTGGCTAAGTCCCCATTTCTATGGACATACAATCCTGTTTGGTTGATGGATATGCCTAACATACCTGTCAATCCCTTACAGCATGAAAGTAGGACAAAGCTATAATTTATGGAGGGGGCTAAGGCCCAAACACTGCAACCATGTTTAAATATTTGTCAGAGATCAACAGGTTTGTGAGAAACTGAACAAAACTATGAAGCAAATAAACTGACATTCTGCAAACATCTGTATAGTTGAGAGGTATGATGCCTACAGGGAACATATACTACAACAAGTTTTCATTGTTTTCTGTCATTGTGGCACACTGGTGTTGCTGGACTGTTCCCATATAGTTGTTATAGCACACTGTTAATTTTCTGGCAGTGTCCATATGACATATTAGTGCAAGTTTGTCCCGTACAGGACACAACACTGTAGACTGCAGTGTTGGGTGCTGAAACATATAGCAGAATCTTTCACGGCACACAGGGAAATACCCCAGCATTGCTACTATCTTGGTGTTATCCACACACATAAAGTGTTGCTAGACTGTGGGGTATGATGTGTGAGCCAGCAGTGGATAGTGCAGGCCACTATCGGTGTGCTGGATCTGCACATAGTGGCCATTCATGTATCTCGTCCTGTAATGTATTCCCCTTTTGTTGTCCTTCAGAAATCATGTACCACAGGAGACATACCCCCTTCATAGATGTGGAGAATGACATAATAGTGGATGGACTGAGACAACACCATCAGATCATGTTCTCCAGGGGGAGGAATAATCAGGAGCAGTGAGCAGCATTATGGGCAGACCTTGTGTGGGATGCCAATCAGACTGGCCAAAAGGACAGGACATAAGACCAGGTCAAACACTAGGCCACAGACATGCTGAATGCTGCATGTTGAAGGGCAGCTGCTGTTGCCAGGGATCATACCACAACTGGTGAACCTAGGAACACATGACAGCTCCCAAGCATCCATCACACTATACATCGTGGAGGTGGGTGGCACAGTGTCCACAGCAGAGAAGTATCCAGGTAAGTGTACTGTGTTCCCCAGTATAATACTGTATCAGTCATTGTGACAGGCTGTACATAGCTGCATGTGGGAGTTAGGTCTAGCTGCGTTGAGAGGGGAGTTAGGGTTTACACTCTGTTGTGCACACATACTCAGAATGTCAGCAATACAGCTAGTATCACAGTAGCTACTGTACATGTGAATATATGCACATATTACCTTGTAGCACTGTGACCTTTGGTGCTGCTGACAATACCTCTCCTTCACCTTTTCATAGGTCCATCAGGTGTGGCCCAAGTCTGTGGTCCTGTATCTGGTAAGTGTGATAGCTTTTTTTACGGAACATATATACCCTAAGAAAGTTAAGGGCTGCCAAATTGCCCTATTTACAAATGTTCTGTTTATCCAGAGTAGAATATTTCTATGTTCCATTCTGGAACAGTTAACTACTGTTCATAGACTGGTTAGTCACAGGTGTGTATTTGAATGATGATCAACACCTTTGCACTTATAGTTATGAGGGGCTACACAGACTGGTATACATGATGCAATTACTTCAAGATGCCTGTTCAAACACAAAAGGGAGATGCTACATACCTGAGACAGTGACATTAGTACTGGTATATCATTTTCAAGATAGGTGTAGTGGGTTTTATGTGTAGTTCTATCATGTGTAGAGTCATATTGCATACCTTACAGGCAGATTCCACTAGTAACTTCACCTGGATGTGGTTAAAGTGCATATTATAAAGGGCTTGACTTGCCTGTGGATGTTGGTGTGAGGTTGTCTGTGGTGCATGGGAGCAGAAAAGAGAAAATGTGAGACTGGTAATGCAGTTGTGGATCATTTGTATGAGTCAGTGTGGATTACCATACATAAAAGTGCAGGTAGTAATGTACTACTTTTGTCTTGGTTTTCACAGGTGGTCGGGGGAGTTGGAGTCTGTGCGACTCACAGCCTGATGTCAGTGTCCCAATGTACTCTATTGATGATGGTGGCCATAGTGAGGCACAAATAGGACTGTTGGGGACTGAATCTGTCCCAGAAGTTGACATCCCTCTTCAGCACCCATTGTCACCGCACACAGTCAGTATGCCCACACATACTCAGTCCCCAGAAGCCAATGATATTGGACAATCAGAATGTGATGACATTGAACAACACAGTGTGGCAACTACGGCATCAGTGAGTGTAGACGCTGGCCATAGCCAGAGAACTGGTGAGGTCCCACACAGGTGGATTGACAGGGGTGCTTGTAAGGGGACTGCTGTCCATCCACCACTTGTTGCAGGTGTCACATCACTGATTACTCAGCACATGTTTCGGGCCATCATGAAGGCACAAGCACATTCTGAACACAACACAAGATGGATGCTTAGGGTTATTGACTCAGCACAGTCTGACATCTGTGACTACCTTCACCACAGTGGGGATGCCCAAGATGATGCAGTTGACAGACAATGGGCTGAGAAAGTGTCTGTCTTGGAATGCACATTGTCTGTGCTGGAACATCTGGTTGGAGTTGAGCATCAGACACATGGACATAGGTCAGTAACACCATCTGCTGAGAGTCCACATGGCCGTGCACAGTCACGCTCCCATCGTGGCAGGACATCCAGTGCTACAGAGGTAAGTGTGCTGTCCACAGTACGATGTGGCAGGCCATGGCCACATGGTCCTGGGTGGTCCCATGGGGGACACAGCCCTAGCATTTTGCAGTCACTGTCAGGTACTAGCACTGCATCTGACCTTTCTCATGGCGATGCCAGTGCTACTTCTGGCAGAGCCAGTTCCCATGTTCATGGCTGGAGACGGTGAACTGTCCACTCTACCATGTATGTTCTACAGTTGTCCAACATACACATGTGTAGGGTTAGTACTGTGCTTGACTGTGTACATGCACACTCTCAAACACCACTGCCACATGCAGATCATCTACAGACACACACACGGCACCTCTTCATGGCCCATCTAACCCACACCCCTCCTGACTCACACACATGCTGTCAAATGTTTGGCACAGCCTAGGTCTCTGGCACACCCACAACTCACCCTGTGCATGTGATGATACCTGTGCCACATCCCTGCCATCCGTGCCATTGATTCGGGGAAATGCTACTATGTGTCTGATGTACAGAGTGTCTATATCACTTGACATGTACTTGTGTAGTGCAGTATTGTTTCACCATGACACTTGTTGTGGGCTACAACAGGTACTGTATACTAGCATGTGTCATGAGTACACATCACACTTTGTGTATCTTTGTTGCATGATGTTGGACTGGAGGTAGTGTTACAGAATGACAGATGTGTCGCGGACCTGTGCATGTTTCTGTTCCAGGTGTTTGAGGGGACACACTATGGACACATGGTGGCAATACAGTGGCACTGGATGGCACAGCAGCACAGCAGAAATATAACATCAGCAAGGTATGGCAGTATATGTGCATCGCTCCCTAGATGCATATGTGTAGAACAGTCAATCAGGGGCACTGGGGGCAGTCAGCATATTCATGCATTCATACTTTGTGATAGTGTCTGCTACCCTTGCTACATGTCACCTGGGTTATCATAACTTACATATCTAGAAGGTGGGGTGATGGAGTTGATGCAAATACAAATATCCTGTGACTGGGTCAGACAGGTGGCAGACATCAGTTGAGATTATGTATAGGAGGGCAATTTCGGGCAAGCAGCTAGTCACAGGCCAAAAAGTGCATAACCATTGCATGTGGATGGCCCATAAGTGCATGTCTGTATTGCTGCACAGAGATAGATTTGCACACACACACACACACACACACACACACACACACACACACACACACACACACACACACACACACACACACACAGTTGGCTGCTGTCAGATTAGATGCCCTGCTTATCTACTATTACTCACTATAGCTTGTAGCATGTATCACATGTGCCATAGTGATTATCTGATATTAGACTGTCAGTCAGTGCTCTTAATGTGGATGACATCAGTAGGCCTTCATGAGGAGGGAAATGTAGAGGCCATCAGCTAGTCACAGAGCCATAAAATGCATAACCATTGCAAAGAAACAGCCCATACAGGAGTGTCCATAGTACTACATGAAGATATATTTACACACACACACACACACACACACACACACACACACACACACACACACACACACACACACACACTTGGCTGCTGTGAGATTAGAACCCCTATGTATCTGCTATTACACACTATAGCTTGTAGCACATATCACATGCACCAAAGTATTTATCTGATAGCAGCCTGTCAGATAGTGCTCTTAAGGTGGATGACATTAGCAGGCCTTGTAGAGGAGAGCAATGTAGAAGCCAGCAGCTAGATACAGGGCCATAGAATGCATAACTATTGCACAGAGATAGCCCATACTGGCTTGCCCATAGTGCTGCATGGGGATATATCTACACAAGCACACAGAGAGCTGGCTGCTGTGAGATTAGAACCTCTACTTTTCTACTATTACACACTATAGCTTGCAGTACTTATCACATGCACCATGGGTTACATCTGTTGTATGTGTGATTGCAGGCATAGTACTTGTGGAGTACACAAAGTAGCCTTGTATTAGACAGCATATGTGGCCTGCAGAGTGATATTGCATGGTACTGTTACTGTATCTGGTGCCCTAGGAGTGGGATACCTGTCACTTTCACTGTTATGTGTGTACAGTTAGCAGTGTGACCATATCTGGCTGATTGCAGTTAGAAAGGCAAACAGGTGGCCAGGAACAATATGTACTGTCCAAGGCATGCGTTGAACCATTGTACAGTACAACACCTGCTCACCAGTGTTTGTCTACAAGGTGACATTCCACAGGTACAGGGGTCTGTGGGTGAAAGGAGTAGGTGCTGTTGTGGCATTGGTTTGGTTCCTTTGGGCAACTGTTTACAATTGTGAGCAGGTGGGGCCAATGGGAAGGGGTGCGGCCAACTAGAAAGGGAAGGAGCTATGCTCAAAATCACTAAAACTGGACCTTGGAACTTTAATTTAATACGCTGCTCTGGGTGCGAAACCGTCATTATGAGAGTCCAATCAAGACAAAATGTAGTGTAGAAGAAAAAAATATTTCAATGCATTGGCTGCATGACAGCTTACTTAATATCTAGATGGAAACAAAAAGGTTGTGAGGCATGAAAAAATAAATTACTCTTTAAATACATTACTGGAATGTTAGTCAAAATCAAGTATAAGAAAAACAAGCAGTCAAACCACTTCTCCTTGTACTGCAGTTCTAATTATAATTTATATTCAGCTTTATAAAAGTAACAAGTAACATGCTGAAAGTAGCAATCTCTGTGATACCCTCACTAGTAAAAATATTTTTTATCCAAAAAAGACCTGCTGCCTGACAAAAACTATCTGTTTCATGGGGAAAACATGATCAACGCAAAAAATGAACAGCAAACAAGAAACAAGCTTAAGATAAATTGATTAAAGGATTACTGCACAGGTTATGGACCACACATGATATATTGGCATTTTGTTTAGTTTATGAGTAAAGTCTGCAAAGATGACTGCAAGTCTCCAACAAAAGTAATGAGCTTCTTAAAATACTGTAATCCTGTCCTTTCTTACAAATACTGTCATATGCATTTCAATACCCAAGGCTCATATGTTATCTAGTTATGTAAGTATTCTCAGCATGGCAACAACAAAAAGGCTTTCAATGTTAGTAATTCTTTAACAGTATGCTTATAAAAGCTTACTTGCATCTCACAATCTCAGACAAGCTTACTTGATGGTCATTAAAGCATTTCTACTTAAGCATAGAGCAACAGGCACTTTCTGAATAATAAGAATCATAAATCAACAGAAAAAATATGACAGAAAACCATAACATTCTGCAAAATCAAGGACAGATGAAAAGCCACTGTAGTACTTGTGTCTACCTTGGATGGGGGATAATATGCACACTTACACTGCATAACAGCTCCTTGCCTTGCTTGGCCACATCCAGAGTCATTACATGGGTGAGTGGGGTGCAACAAGTATGTCACAATTTGAAATGTCTCTGGCTGACTGTGATGACCCTGACACATTTGTCATACCTCTCAACTTCAGAGCATGAAATCTGGACAAAGCCATACACAGAAGTGGGACAAAGGCCCAAAAATAAGGACAATATTTAAATATTGCTCTTATAAACTTAGAAAGATAATGGAATAGTAGGTCCTGCATTAGTATGAATTTTCTAAAGGGTATGAAATCTGAAACCCAAATGTCTGTCATTATTTTCTAACTTTACTCTTTAATGATTTGCCACCAATTTGCCAAAAAAACACAATTTTATGAAAAATGGACCAAAAATGTGATGCAAAAATATAAAATAGCTACACAATTCATCTGGGAACCTGTCAAAGAAGGGACACTTTTTTAATATTAGTACTGTTAACTTGAGCAGCTGACAAAATAAATGAATCTACATGCATTTCTGAAATAAAAGTAATCTATAACTCTGATTATTACAGTTATTTATTAATTGTAAACCCTCCACATTTTCTTCCAAAATTACCATTTTGTGGAGGGATTATTAGAGGGAGAGCAACATTTTCAGCCAAAATCAGGGACAATTGAGAGGTTTGGATATGTCTAATTCTATAAAGCAATTTATATGCACGTACCTCTCAACCTGTTAACGCAGGAAATCTGGACAAGGCCAAATATATTGAAGGAACATACAAACAGTACTAAAAATTGCTCTTGTATAAACTTAGTTGATAGAATAGCAGGTCATGCTTTAGCATGCATTTTTCTGAAGGTTATGAAGTCTGAAACTCAGTGTCTGTCATTATTTAGTAACGTAATTCCTAAATGATTTGCCAAAAAAACACAAATTTTATGAGGAACAAACGAAAAATAAGAAGCAAAAATCTATTCATTCTGTGAAAATCTGGACAGTTGAGAGGTATAGTTCAGCCGGGGCTGTCTTTCCGTTTGCTGCCCTTCCCCCTCACAAAATCATGGTCTAATGGAGCCCCCCCCCCCCGCAGACATTCCAATGTCTCATTACTTGGCTATTTCATCCCATTTACCATAAAAACTGTACGGTGCATACTGCTTTACTTCTACAATGATTTGGATTTCATTTAAAAGTTTTATTTTGCATTTTACAGCACAGATACTAAGACATCTGCTAAACAAAGCAATGCAGTCCCACAATGAAAATAGACTTAGCATAAAAACTTATCTGCCCTTGAAACTCACATTCATTGAAACAGCATTGAAACCCACATTCAAAGAAAATACATCTGGCTAGTATAAAGATTAATTTGGGGCTGTTTTCAAATGATAGGCCCCTTGCACACAAAACATACATGTGTTGTGTGATACACCTTCCTGATTGCATTAAATTATATTCTTTGTATAATACAGTACAGTTGTTAGAGGGTGTTTTAAATTTATTGTTTTGAACATTTTTCCAGTAAACAATGAAACAAAATGCATGCACCAATAATGACAAAACTGCACAATTGAGAAAATTTCCATCCTAAAAGTCTACTCAAACTTCTACAATCCACCAGTATCAGTAAATATGCACAATCTCTGCAGAAGTAAAAGTCATCTAAATAATTCCACATTAAAGAGATTTGTAACTAATGAAGAGGTTGCTGCTAGCAAACAACTTTATATTTCATTGTTTCATCTACAAATAAAGTGCCTGCTGCCCTTGAGGAATAAATTGCCTATGTTACATTAAAATAATGATAAGCTAGTAATATTGCAATAGGGAATGGATGGCAAACTGAGAACAGGTTCATAGTTACAAGGTATCTTCTCAAAAGAGGAAAATCTTAGGGCAGCAGCATCCACCCTCACTGGGAGTAGAACCCACAGCCTTCTGCATCAAAAGCAAATACACAACCTATTGTGCTATTAACAATACACACTGACATCACATAAGCAGTACTAAATGTCTCTTCCCCTGCAGATCTCAGCTCCTTGTAAAATCTACTTGACATTCAGCTGTATCTCTCAACTTTGCAGCACAAGAAACCTGGAAAAAGCCAAAATTTATTGGAGGGGGTGGGACAAAAGCCCAAAAACCAGGGACACATTTTAAATATTGCTTGTATAATCTTCTAGAATAAAATACTGTGTTACAACCACACATTTCACTGCCAAGACTTGAACACAGGACCCTGTGCAAAACTGTCAGAGCAGCATATCACTATGCCACATAAACTGTTTTGTATAAGAAAGGAAGACTGAAACTTAAATGGCTACCATTTAGTGAATTCAGTTCTCACCATAGCTCTCAACCTTCACACAAAAAACCTGGACGAAGCCAATAATGGGGGAATACAGTCCCAAAAATGGGGATACATTTCAAATATCTAACTTATAAACTTAGAAAATTGCTAGAATAAAAGGTTTTGTGTTATCATCTACTTTCTGAAGAATATGAAGTCTGAAATTCAAATGCCTGTCAATTTTATTTATTTCACATTTGTTAACCAGGAAAGTCTGACTTGGAACAAAAGCCAATTTTCAGCAGAGGCACAGGGAGAAATATTGTAGACACATGTCTTTGTAACATGGGAGGATACCAGAGCAAACCCACACAAACACAGAGAGAACATGCAGACTCCACACAGAAGGCAAGAATCAAACCAGAAAGCTTCTAGGTGTGAGGCAACAATACTACCACTGCACCATCAGCTGTTTAAGGAGTTAAAATTTCAGAAACCACAGATTTTATGAGAAACAGAACAGAACAGAACAAAATATGAGGCAGCAATCTGCAAAAAGTTTCACAATTGGTGTTGGGTAGGGAATTCAGGCTCTTGTTATCTGCAACCAAAGTACATGGTTTGAGCTTGAGGTATTCTCTAACCACCACCAGCAGGTATCCTGAGTTCTCTGTAGCCACCAGTATACATCAAGTGGGGCATTTTACACACCACACACACACACACACACACACACACACACACACACACACACACACACACACACACACACACACACACAAACACACCCTAATTGATCCCAGAATTTGGCAGCAGTAACACACAGCTTCTAAGTCCTGACATCTGGTGCACACACAGTACCTGAAATAAATGATCCTGCAATTCATGCTGGAATGCAGCAGTAAAATACAGCTTCTAAAATAAATCTAGAATGCAGCAGTAACATACAGCTTGACATCTCTTTTGCAGCCACGTCAGAATCTACATTTCCAGTTTCCCGGCTCTTATTGTTCCTGTTTGCTGCGGGTCTCATTCTGAGACTGTAGACCTTGCAGTCCAATCCCCTTCGAGTCTATGCGGTGCTAACTGCATAGACTTCTTGGACATCTGCAGACTGCTGCCTTCTTCCTGAATCTGGACTGTTAAGACAGCAGACCGGATTCAACTTTTTAAGCATGCATGCATACAATTTAGGAGTTTACCATTGTAGTTCACAGCTGGGAGGGTTGCAGTCCTGCAGTCCAATATCACGAGCTGCCTCTGTGTGTGAGTGCAGATGTGCAAATAACTTCAGCATTCCAAGGGTATGTGGGGCAATACATACACCCCCCCCCACACACACACTCACACACAAACATATATATATATATATATATATATATATATATATATATATATATATATATATATATATATATATATATATATAAATATATATGTGTGTGTGCAGCAAATAAAACTACCATCACCATCAACATGGCCAGATTAATTTCTTTTCCGTCCTTGAGAACGTTCAGTACAAAAATAGATGAAACATAAAATAGTTAAAACAAATAGTAAGTTTAATCAAACAAATACTAAAAACAGCATCAGATAAGCACTTTTGGGTTTTAACAACCCCGATATATATATATATATATATATATATATATATATATATATATATATATAGTTTCACTTCAGAATCCTGAAACATCACAATCCTGAACTTCATAATCCTGAAGCCCAAAGTCCTGAAAATTCAAAATTCTGAAAACTCTACTATGCTAATTTAGTACTCAATCAATGGGAAAAGAAGTATATTTATAGTAATGATGGTTTCATCAACTCAACTGTGCTTTTGTACACAAGATTTGTTGATGACTGCTTTCTGTTGTGGAATGGTGAAGAGACAGGCTTGATGGATTTTGTAGAATGTTTAAATAACACTACCAATTTTTTAAGTTTTGAAATGACAACTCAGTTGATTCATTATGTATTTATTTATTTATTTGCAGTTGGTTTACCAGGATAGTCCATTGAACCAAGATGAACCCATTTTCAATGGAGTCCTGGGGAGAAAAGCTCCAAACAATTGAGGTTACAGTAGGTTATTAAACATTGCAAAAATTTAAGTAGACAAATAAACAAATATTACAATTAATTCAACAAGTGATGACACTTATATCAGATACAAAATTAGAAGGATTTTACAAAGTTAGAAATGAGAAGTCATTGCATATTAAGTGTCATGCACTTAAGAGGTAGGGTGTAGAGTATTCTTGCAGATACCATAGTAATAGTAAGAATGTAAGAGTTAGGTGAAATGATAAAGTGAGATCACAGGTGTAAGCAGGGGAAGGAAGGAATGCTAGTATCCAGTGTTAGTTAAGTGGGGTGGGAGCAAGAGCATTCCCAGTGGTATAGTAGATATGAATGAAGAGATTTTTTTGAAAATAAAATGGTTAGAGGTGATACGGATAGATGGAGGTAGGGAGTTCCAGAGGAGTGCTAGGCCATGTGATAGAAGGTTTTTGCCTGGGGGACGAGTTGGTATGTACACTTGTAATAGATTTTGGTTGTTAGACCTTAATATTCTATCAGGTATGTGCATTTTAAAGACAGAAGACAGGGAGCGGCAGAGGGAGGGGTTGAAAATGAGCTTATGTGCGAGGGATAGTTGAGTATAGGTGAGATACTTGGGTAGTTCTAGCCATTTTAATTGTTGTAGAGAGGAACAGTGGTGGGTGGAGGACTTTTGGCTGGTAGCAATCTTGGCGATTTTGTTGTAGCAGGAGGAAAGTTGTGTTTTCAGGGAGGTTTGTAGATTAGTTAGAAGTGGAGCTCCATAGAGTAGGGAGGGAATAAGAAAGGAAGTAGAGAGAGTGATTTTAGTGACAGTAGTAAGGAAGTGGTTTTGTCGATAGAGCATGCCTAGTTTTTGATGGGTTTTTTTGATATTTAGTTGAAGATGGGAATTGAATTTTAGTTGGTTATCAATTTGGACTTCAAGTAATTTGGTCTCTGTCACCAGTTCCAATGGAATGTTATTTTGACTAGTAATAGAGAATGTGTTTATATTGAAATAGTTGACTTTAGAGGGGGTGAATATCATTAATTTGGTTTTACAGGCGTTGAGCACTAGATGATGTTTTTCCATCCATTGCTCAGTGATTGAAAAAGCATCCTGAGTTAGCTTTAGGAGTGTAGGGATAGATGTGGCAGTGCAGATAATGGTAGAATCATCTGCATATTGGATGATGTTGGAGAGAGGGATGGCGCTGTGAAAATCATTTATAAATATGTTGAAGAGGAGGGGACCTAATATGGAGCCTTGGGGGACTCCGGTTGGGGTATTAAGAAATGAGGAGGTTGCTTTTTTCCATTTTACTGCTTGATATCTATTGGATAAGTAGCTGGAGAACCAGTTCAATGATGAGGGAGATAGGTTAAGTTTTGAGAGTTTGGTTAAAAGCAAGCTGTGTGAAATAGTATCAATGGCTTTAGAGAGGTCGAGTAGAAGGGTAGAGACAATAAGGCCAGAGTCCCGGGCTTTATTAACAGTTTCAAGGAAGGAGAGGAGTGCTGTCATAGTGCTGTGATTAGGTCTGAATCCATGTTGTGTGAGAGATAGTAGGTGATTATCTAAGAGATGTGGTAAGAGTTGAAGTTGGATACACTTTTCAAGGAGTTTAGAGAGGGGGGACAGGATAGCAATGGGGCAGAAGTTAGTAACATTGTTATTGTTGCCACTTTTATGTAAAGGTATGATGAAGGCCTTTTTCCAGATTTGGGGAACTATGCTCTCTTGGATAGAGCGGTTGATTAGTATGCTAATGGGGTAGGCAATTGCTTTAGCAGCTATACTAAGAAAGTAGGAAGGGATGTCATCAGGAGCATTGGTGCATGGCTTTAGTTTTTGAAGGAGTTTTTGAATGGTAGAAGTGGATATAGGTTTAAATGAGAATGGAGGGGAGTGTGGAGAGGGGGTGTTTGGAGGTGAGGAAGTGAGAGTAGGAGAGGAGGTGGATGGTAAAGAGTTAGTAGATGTGAATGTGAGAGTGGTAGTAGTGCTAGGTGTAGTGTTGGTAGGGGAGGATGAGGTTGAGTTGGAGAAAGTGTTGTTAGAGAATGAAGAGGTTAGTTTGGAAATAGATTCAATGAAAAAAGAGTTGAATTGAGTAGCTAAGTCTATATCTGGAGTATTAGGGTCTGGGGTGGTGGTGACTGGTGTACTAGGATTAAGTAGAGTAGAGTAGAGATGCCCTTCCAGAATTTTTGAGGATTTGTTTTGTTATTGTTTTGGAGTATGGAGAAGTAATTTTGTCGATCAGAGATGATGAGCTTTTTCACCCTGTTTCTAAGTGTCTTATATTCATTATGGATGAGGGGGGTCTTTTTTTTCTGGTAGTGTTTTCAGACTTTATCTCTTTGCCGCATTGTTGCTAGTGTGTTTTTCGTAAGCCAAGGGGCAGTTTTAATTTTGATTCTCTTTGTTCTTAGAGGAGCATGGAAGTCTAGTAATTTTAAGAATGTAGTGTTGAAGTGGGCAACAGCATTATCTAGGGGTAATATTTTTAGACAATTCCAGTTTATTTCTTTTAGGGAGTTAGCAAAGGTTGATGGGTTAAAGTTTTTTTTATTACGGATTGTAATATAGTTGTGGGTGCGATGTAGGAGTAAGGGGAGACGTCGAGAGTAGATGGGTAAGTGGTCACCAAGGGGATCGAGAAGAGTTCCACTGCCAGAAAAATAGTGGGGATGAGAGACTAAGATCCAGTTCAAGATACTGCGGCTAGAGAGTTTTTTTGAGGGGTGTGTTATAGAGGTGATTAGCTGTGAAAAATTATGTAAGTTGATGTTAAGTGGGTTTGTGGGAGACTGAATGGAGGCCCAGTTAATATTCATGTCACCTAAGATTATTGTTTCATTGTTAATGTTGTTGGTGAGCCAGGAGAGGATGTCTTCTAGTGTGGAAGTATTATCCCCTGGGTGGATGTAGAGTGAAACTATACATATGTGTTTATGTTTGTTAACTTGAAGTAGTGTTATGAGTAGTTCAGTGTTATTAAATTGAGGAATAGGTTTGTTATAGGGAATAACTGACAAGGAGGTTGAGTAGAGGAGAGCTACTCCTCCACCTTTTTTGTGAGACCTGCCTTTTCTGATGATAGAATAGTTTGGTGGGATTATTTCAGAGTCCTTTATATGGGGTTTTAACCATGTTTCTGAGATGGATAAGATGTCTGGTTTATTGTGTTTCAACCAGGCATGGAGGTTTGGGAGTTTGTTAACTATACTTTGAGAATTTAAGGAGGTGAGTAGTAAGGACTTGTCTTTAATTGTTGAGGAGGTGGGGCCTGGGTTAGGATGGATATCGCCTGATAGTAGCTTGGTAATGGAATATAGGATTAAGTTGGAGAAGTAATTGGACAGTTTAGAGAATACATTAGGTTCTATTGTGATTTTGTAGGATTTGGAAATTGTTATATGGGAAGAGTGTTTCTGAGTGGTTATAAGTTTATATGGAAAAAGTAGAAGGTTTTTTATAGGGCAAAGGTGGGGGGAAATTGGGATGTTTGTCTGTGGTAGAGAGGAGGTAAGATGGTTAGTTACATGGAAGGACTGGGAGTGGTAGGAATAACAGGGCTGTATGAGGTAGTAAAAATAGGTTAAGGTGAGGAGTAGAGTTAGTAAGAAGGAGAAGAATGGGGGTTTTGAAAGCATGATGAAGAGGAGCTATTGGTACTTATTAAGGAGTTGTTGAGTAATATTTGGAAGTAGGAGATAATTATGTGAAAATGAGCTATTAGTGACTAAAGTAGAGGTGAAAGTGTGAAAGTTGAGAAGGATTGAGTGTGATGTGGTGTGGGAGTAGGTGTTGAAATAATAAATGATTAAAGTTGGCTAGGAGATTAGTGTATGAGAGGAAAATGAAGTTAATGTTGGTGGGAAAAGGAATGAGTGTTTCCAGGGTATAGGAAAATGATTGGTCTGTAGAGGGTGGGAGAAGGAATGGGTGTTTCTAAAGTATTGGAGACTGATTGGTATAAATTGGACGGGAAAAGGAATGGGTGTTTCTGGAGTATTGGAGGAGGATTGGTTTGTAATGTTGGTAGGTGTGGCTATGGGGAGATAAAGGTAGAGGTTCTAGGGGTGGGTGGAATTTGGGGGTAGGGTAGGGGAGCGGAGTGAGCCCGCACGGCGAATGGAGCGGGAAGAACCAAAGGGTCAGAAGAGGATCGAAAACCTATCAGTGGAGTGTTGAGTAGCAGAAGGGTAAGTAGAGGGGACCTGGATATAGTAGGTATAAATGGGCTGAATGTTATAAGAATGAGAGGGAAGAAAAGGAAAGATTAGAGTTTAAAGAGAGTGTAAAAGTAAGTGAATTGCAGTAGATATTAGTGGGGAGAGAATGCCATCTAGTGGACAATTGGAGAATAGCACCTTAGCACACCAGGGCAAACCCTGGTCTGGGTTGGACTGAAGGGAGAAGGGAGCAAGAGAAGTCAGGGAACTAGGTGAGGGTAAAGAATGGAGATAGGAAAGTAAGAGGGGTTAGGCTGCTGGCTTCCTGGCAGGGAGCAACAGAACACCTACCGTACCTCAGAGATAAAGGATGATGGTATAAAAACTGGTATAAAAACTAGTGTATATAAAAAATCAGTACATGCAAATAGATATACACATAGGACTAGCATGCATGCTTCGCACATATTTAAGGGCATAGTAAAAAGCCAATTCTCCAGAATAAGTAGGTTAAATATGGAAGAAGACTCTAAACAGACAACAAATGGATGAGTTGGAAGGAGTGATGGAAGGAGTTCTAAGGGAGAGAGATGGGAACACAGCTCCCTATTTTAAATATCTTGATTATGAAAATGGGATAAGTAACACTTCCAGACATAATGATATTGATAATAAGCTAAGATATATTTTGACCTATAATAATAGAACACAGGATATAGAAAATATTATTAGAAAATATTGGAATGTACTTTTAACTATGTCTGAATTAAGAAACATCTTATATGTCCACCCAAAATTCACTTATAGGAATGAAAGAAACTTAAAATCTAGACTCTGTTACAATGAATTAAAAAAGGTGAGCAGTAGGCAAGCTAGTACAAGGAGAGGCATACTTCCTTGTCATGGATGTAGTTGCTGTAAAGACATTGATACGGATCCTATATTCATACACCCTATTACTCAGAAATGTTATAATTTTGCTAATTATGCTAACTGTACAATAACACATATAGTTTACCTGGATACTTGCACATTGTGCTCAGTATTTTATGTAGGAAAATGTTCCAGGATGTTAAAGGAGCATATTATAGAACATGATTCTGCTATTAATAGGAATTTAGAGATCAATGTTGTGGCCAAGCATGTGTATAAAAAAGGGACTAAACATCATTTTAGATTCAGGGTAATTAAAATTTTGCATAAGAATATAAGAGGAGCTAATATGAATAATAATTTAGAAAATGTTGATCTTGTATGGATTTTAGAGTTGAATGCAGACAGTATACCAGGCTTGAATGGGGCAGTTAGCTTAAAGCCTATTTTACAAAAGAAACAGATGATGTTGCATTAGTTGATTCTTAATTGGCTGTTTAATTATTTAATTATTTTAGTATTTTGATTGGTGGGTTGTGTTATGCTTTTAATATATAAAACTGATTCTGTAGTTATTTGTTCATACACTGAAGAAGGGGAAACCCGAAAGCTTTGTTCTATTAAATTATTTAAACATATCTATTGTTCGTTTTTATTATTTTATTTTACAGCTGTCATGCATGCCAGATATGGGAGCTGTGATAACTGCCCGGGCTGCCAGCACACACATTCATGATAATGCCCTGGGCATTGCACATGACCTGGTAGTTGATGGAGTAATACCCCTTGCAGTTTAAGTAGATTCTACCCTCCTCACCGAGTGGTGCCTTGATGTGTACAGGAGTGCATTCTATGGCACCCAGTACCTCTGGGTAGTGTGCTACATGATAGAAGTGCTGCATATTGCTGGCCCTTGCCTCAGGGGTGAGGAAAAAATAAATGTGCTCTCTGGCATGTGGTGGCATGGCATCCAGGAACTGGTGGAGTACCCTGGATGCTGATGCCTGTGAGACCCCCATCATGTCCCCAGATGTTTATTTGGAAAGTACCTGTAGCTAGTATCCTAAGGGCTACACATACCTTTGTCTCCACTGGCATGGGTTCCCCTCTGTTGGCTCTGGGTCTGAATAGAGGCTGGCAGAGCTTATTGAGTTCTTGTAGTATGTCCTTGTCCACCCTGTAGCACTCTACAATCTCCAGCTCATGTAGCCCATGAAAGGTTACCCTGGGGCCTCAACACTCTTCTCCTTCTCAGTCTAGGCCTATGGTCAGCAGCAGCAGCAGCAATGACCTCAGCATCTAGCACATACATATGTAGCAGACCTGCAGCAGCCCTTAGCATTTCTTCAGTTAAAACTCTCTAATCTGTACTCTACTGATGCAGATTATGGGGGTGAAATCAGATTGTAGGGTGTATGCAACCTTTATAGTGCCCTGCTGTAGGTGCAGCCTTTGTCATTGGCTACCTATCACGCATTCCACCTGCCAAGTACATAATTAAGGACTGTTAATGGTCCTAGTTTAGGTAAAACAGGGGTTATCAGTAATTAGATATCATTAGCTTTGTCAGGTATTTTTTTTTGGACAGCTTTCCTTACTCAGCACTGCTAAACAGTGCTTTGCACTCAGTGTACATGCCCCCATGAAAGATCACACGCAGCACTGTGGCATGCCATGCAAACACACTCAAACCCACTGAAACATGTGTCCTAAAGGTAAACAAAGCTTAGCAGTCAGTGTACATACCCCCTGCTGAGCAGAGTGGTGTGCTGTGCAAACAGGCACAGCTGAGCTCCAACAAGTCCTCAGACACAACCCCTTTTATGTTAGCTACCTCTTTTGTGGACACAAACACAGTTCTGTGGCTACACGGATGGGTTCTGCGGACACGGATACCCATTTGTGCTATTCAGTAACCCCAGCTCATTTGCATAAGGATCCATGCACACAACCTGCAACCAACACAGTTCCAGGCCCTGCCTCCTTAGCAACAGAACCATTCCACCATTCTAGATACTCCACACTGGGTCCTATAATACATTACTGTCACATATTAATAACTTTGATTTTTACACTATTATTATTTTTATTTTTTCATAAAAGCATGTTTGCACGCTGTGGTGCACCACTCAAACATATCCAGATTATTAAAAAATATATATATTTTAAACTATTTTCCATACAGTTTTGGACACATGGTGGATAGTTTTCCACATATCTGTGTCTGCTATGCTATTTCTGCCCATCTGACTGCAGTTTTACAACTCCGGTTGTCTGTTTTACTTCCTGTACATGAAATTTTTCTGTGTACACTACGGACACCATCACGGGGTCTGCAGGACTGCCTATATGCTTGCTGGATTGCTCTACCTCCCTCATTTGCATGCAATTCACCTACTTATGATGTGATTTGCATACCACAAATACTTCCATGCTGGCGCGCTCCTGCATGCCGCTAAGCTCTGTTTATAGGACTGTACACCTGCTTACTTTCATGTAAGCAGTATGCCACTATGCCTACATGGAAAATAAATCTGTGTAGGCTTTAATAAATTCCACCCATGTCTTTGAGCATGTGCATTGGTTTATTGATTCTTTATCATTTTGATGTAAAAATTAATTAGATCTAAACCACAAATTAATCACATTTGATTGAAAACTATGCAGATTTGCAGAAAATGACTCTTAGGATTTATAATACAAATTAGTTTCTTGTTAATGTCCACTGTCAAGTTGTACCTCTTTGTCAAGCAGTTTGTGCAGAATTCTCTTTTCTCCGTGGTCTTGCAACTGTGGTTAGTATATTAAACTTAGTGGTTAGTATATTAAACTCAGGGGTGTATCTGGGGACTGCTCCCCACATACTTCTTGCAGGTGGGTTTCCTCCTGCAAAAAAAATATCATTTTGAAGATGTATTTAGTATATGTGACATTTTAATTCAAATTACTTTGAATGCTTTGTGGTTTAGATCAAATGAGTCTTTGATGAAATGAGCCCCTGTTTTTTATTTTAAAACATACACACACACACACACACACACACACACACACACACACACACAACACATACATGCACACACACGCACACACACTGCACACGCACACACAGGTGTACACACTTGCACACATACGAATACACACACACACACACGCACACACACACACACATGCGCACACACACACACATGCACACACATTGACATGCATGCACACACACTCACATGCACACACACATGCACACATATGCACACACACATACACACACACGCGTGCACACACACACACACACACACACACACACACACACACACACACACACACACACACACACACACACACAAAATCTCCTTTGATGCTGGAAGATCAGTAGGCTATGAGTTCTATTCTTACAATGGGTGCTTGGATTCAATTTTTCATTACTGATGCTGCAGTGTCGCATTATTGGCGTATTGCACTGCTGAGTGTGCCATCCTTTGGATGAGATGGCAAACCAAGGGTCCATATGCCCAAGTTGTTGATAACTCTGGTGGACAATATATCCTATGGTATTTTGTGAAAAGTGTAAGGGGTTAAATTATTATATTTCAACAACCAAGAAAAGCAGTAACATAATGTAATGACATTATTAGGTGCTGCAATGTTTCTTCATAAAAGCGATGTTATTAGAGAATCTTTTTGCAATTTTCCATAACTTGTTGTTATACTTTAGCTGATCTTGTTTTTTTTTTTAATTTTTACAAACTATAAATATCCAACTCAGTATATTATTAGAATAAACTTTCCTTTTCTTAATCATATAATAGAACAAATCATCAATCATTACTTCAGGCAACATTTGTGCTTCATAAAAAAAACTTACAAAAAATTATCTGCTCAGATTTTTACAAATGTTCAGTAGCCTCTACATTTCCACATAAACTTAAATTTTCCTTATAATATTTACATATTTAAGCTTTAACTACTAATGTTTATGTGTTGCCTCCCAAAAACATTATGAAAAGATATTTTAGACAAATGTGCATTCTTAATGAACTGCTTTTTAACACTGATTTTTTTTCCAAGACTCCCCATTCAGGATTGAAAAAATGCATGACACATGTTATGTCTACTGTAAAGTCCACAGTGAAACCAAGAAAAAATGTTATTTCTGATTTTCTGGCTTTTTAAAGGAACTACACATTTCTGCATCTTTTGAAACTTTTTTTTAAATTCCCCTTTCACCATCTTCCTAGTAACTCTTCATAGTACTCTAAGTATTGCTGAAACAAATGTTTTGAATTCCACAAACGCATTTAACAAACTGGGATAACAATGCAGAACTACATTTAACATTCAGTGTTTTCCATCTTGGAATAATATTTCTGTTTTTATGGGGTTAATTTATTTACCCGTATTCCATGGAAAAAAATCCCACCATAAATGTGTCTAGCATTTCAGGAAACAGCCATACTACTACAAGAGACATATCTAATGGAAAAGTATAACTTTTAATAACATGTACTTTTTGTTCATATGACACAGAAAACATTTTCAATTTTTTAAGTTAATTTGCATATTAAGCAAAACGTCTTTCTACTGAATTTTGTGTCATCTCCAAAACCAATTTCTAAAATTGACAACATATTGGAGTGAAAAGGCACTCTTTCTAAAGTATCATCATATCCATCTTCTTTACCTTTAACTGAACTGATTATAAAATTAATATTATACTAAGATGGTAAAAGTGTAATGTAAAATGCGATTCTACATTATTATCCCAGCTTCTTTAAAGCATCTTTCACTACCTTCTTGATCTATTTTGATCTTTCTAAACTCCTCACATATTAAAGCATATTATCCGTGTAAGTTAAAATTGCTGGGCATTTCAGATGGATTGTCCATTTTATTTTACTGCTTTATATTGCATATAACAGAATATATGTTCAATCCAAATAATAATGTACAATGGAGACACCCTACTGAATCCCTTAATTCATTAATACGGGTGTCCAACATAGCCAGTTATAATGCCTAATATGCCTGAATTCATGTAACAAACTGTAGACCACAAGGAAAGAAAGACTGGATCCACACTGTATAATATGTTTAGCGCTTTTGTTTTTTAATAAAAACTTCTTCAGAATAACAAACAACACAAAACTGACCCTTTTTATAACCCACACTCAACAAATTCAATAATTAATGACATCATAATTGATTAATTAACCCTTTCGTACATTAAAAAGCATTTTTATACCCTAAAATGACTAAAATCACTGTATGCTTTATCAGAACTAACTTACAAAATTCTTAAAGTCTATGTGTGTGAAAAATGTGTGTATAATGATATGTTGTGTGAAAAAAATTTTTCTTTTGTTTTCTTTTATATGACAATTTTATAAATAACCTTCCATTTTTAGCCTAAGGACAGAGCTGATAGAAATACTGGTGTTTAACCCTGGGAATTGTGCTGCATTAGTTTTTAACTGCCGTCTAAGTTCCCTAGGTTTTGGATTTCTGGACTTTTGTTCTTTAACAGTGGAATATGCCTGAATTCATGAAGAATCGTTAACTTGTATAATGCACAATACTATTTTCTTCTTAAACTACAATTTCTCTAATATATGGAATAAGAAAACATCACAGCTGTGGTTCAGTCCAGTAAAAACCTTTAGATCTACGGACTCTAAAGAAACAAGAATAAAAAGATGAAATTACTCACTTGTCCCGGTCCTCTTCAATAAACACCTCACACAGAATGACATTTGACGACCTTTATTAAAACTTCCATAACATAGCTTTGTTCACCAACTTTATTAGTTACAACTGACCAAAATATAGTTAATTCTAAACACAGCATAGCATCCTTGTAATGTTAATCAAGGCAGCCTACCGACTCACCCTGCCCCAGTAAGCAGCGTTCATACCTCTGCTCGCTTACCTTAGTTATGAAGTGCCATCCTTGTAATGCTAATCAGGGCAGCATACCTACTCTCCCTGCCCAGCAAGCAGGGTCCATACCTTTGCTCGCTTACTTTACTTATGAAGCAGCATCCCATCTGACTCCATACACCATTCATTGAATTACCTTCCACCAAATAAGCAGCATCCTTACCTCAGCTTACTCATCTATTCAGCAAGCTTCCTCCAGCTGCTCATTTTCTTTTCTCCAGCTCCTTGAAATGAACATCCATACACCAGAGGGGGAACAGAAGAGGGCAAGCCTGTCTCTCTTCTCTGCCAACCAGCCTGACCAGGCTCTTCCTCCTCTTTTCTACCCAAAACTGTTCACCTAACTACCTCCCATAATGAGAAGGATTAAGCCAAACATCATTCGGTGTACTCCTCATCTGTAAAGCCCTTAGAATCCTGCATATCATCCCTGAAACACACCCTATGAAACTAAATAAAGTAGGATTACCCATGGCTCCACTGTACCACTGGAACATCCACTCCAAGAAAATACATTCCTTTTTAGCCCGCTTCCTTCCAGCCACTAATCGTGGATCCACCTGAACAGAATCAACCTATAGCCACAACCATATCAACTGTAACATATTACCTTACCCCATCAAACTACCCATTTCTGGGTGTGAAGTAACCTGATTATCATAGGGAATAGTCGAACTCCAAACTTTAATGCCCTAACCTTAAATGGCAGAAAACCAGCACCCCTTGACCTAGTTTCTGAAACTTGCCTATGCTCATCAATGAAGTACTCTATGTGCCCAGCCATAAACATCCCAATTCACTCATTACCAAATGACAATCTGGACTAAAGCCCAGGCCTCCTCACTCAGCGCCTCCTAACAACCATCCTAACTAAAATACTCATACTACTAACCATCCTTAACCCCTGTTTGTCCCTGGACTTTCCCCTTGAAGGCTCTCTTCCCTTATGTTACCTATACCACTAGTAAGTAATTAGGACCTGCCCTGCAGCTGCCAAATCCTGCAACCAAACTTCCTTTAAACTTTCTATCTCCCCTGTACCAACGCACCCAGTTTTAAAAATTACCTGCAACACAGCCATCTACCTACCATCCATCCTAAAACCCTACCTACAAAATTCACCCAAAAAACAAATGAAAGGATCCTTGTGCTACTTTGTAAAATCTTCACCTGGTATGTAACATTAACACTACCTATTCAAGGGAGAAATTTGTCACCCTAAAGATACCCCTCATTAGGAACCATCTCCAGCATTCTATCAAACACCTCATTGACCCTTCCCCAAATATGGCTCAACAACTGGATGAGTAAATAGAACCACCCCAAGGTTCTAAGAAAGCAGGGTTGAACTTCACTGGCTTGCAAGAGCCATAGGGCTTTAGCCTAATAAGTCCTGTGCTCCTATGCATGTCGTGACTCTACTCTTCCCATGGGATCCCCACACTCCCCATAAGCTGTCCCCAGCAGTTTCCCCCCCTGGCCCTCCTACCTACCTCTTCCTTACTTGCCCCTATACCAACGCAATAATCAGCTCCCATTAATTGAACACAGAGCTCTAATATGCATTAATAAGGTGATTACTCAGACCCACATTGTGCCCCATTCCAGTGGCAAAAACATCCATCCTAAAAAATAAATAAATAAATAAATAAAACACGTCACCTTTCAGATCCCCTTTCCAAGCCACCGCATGATGCCTTCTGCCCTTCAGCAATTTCAGTCAGTAACTGTTGCTACTTTGTGCTCCACATGTATAACCTCCTAGCTCGCCACTGCTTCCATCATCTGTGAATTCCCTGTGTATCACTACAACTAATACTCGGCACACCACCATCTACAAAGAAAATGACAAAATTAAATCCTCTAATATGTAAAGAGAAGGCTCCTCCTATACCCACCTATTCCAAATTATAGCAGCAGTGCTCCAAAATCCCCATCTTTAAGAAAGAAAAGACATGTAAATCATCTAAAATACATAACTCACATTCCGAGACATCTTCTAAGCCAAACTATCCTGCCAACCTGGGAATGAATGTACCACCACCACACACTTGTATGACAAAGCAGCCATATCTGAAGCTATGCTTCCAATGACTCTATCAAATAACCATTATAAATTTAACTACCAGTCAAGTATGTTAAAACTAAACCCCTACATGAAGGGACCTATCAGTATCCACAACCATCTGCCTAGCTCTTAACCTTCCATATCCAAATGAGGCACACTAACCAACATAATGTGGAACAAATGGACATTACTACAACTGTGGAATACAATTTATTTATTTTTATTATCTCAGTTCAGTGACTTAACTCCTCCATGCGAAAACTTAGCTGAATCTTAATGTTCAGTGCAGTTCAATTCAAACTGAGTCTGTAACTGTTTTGTCTGTTCAAAATCATAAATCAGTAAACATGTATACCAAACTTCTCTTTCCCCCCTTCAAACAGTTGAACAAAACTCATTCACCATGGCACCAAATTGTCATAATATCGGGAAATAAATGTTAAAATTACTGTTAATTAATGTTGTTGGTGACCCAATATAAAACTAAAATGGAAGCCTACAATTGCCACCATGTATGCACAGACCAGCCATCACCTCCGGAACCCAAAGCCCGCAAACACATATTTACAGCTCTCTCCCATCAATCCACCTCCATAATCCTCCACCGAGAACACCACCATGAAAAGAACATTTCCCCAAATGCAAGCCAATATACCATTATGACCACTTATAGCCCATGAAACTATTTGCTATTTGACTGATTTGGCTCTTGTACAAGATCAGGACTTACCAATCAACCCCTCACAAGACACCTGGATAAACTACCACAAAGTGGGACAACTACAGGGACCAAAGCCTTTCTCTAAAAAGTTAAGAGCAGTAAAATGAGAGGAAAAGCAGGAAGTTGCTTAATAAAGCTGGTGTCATAACATGAAATGACACCCACATATTCAATCTGTTTTTTAAAAAAAAGGCTCACCTAAGGATCCAAAGTCATCCAGTCAAATCTCCCCATCACTGCAAGATCCAGCCCCCCACTGAACCCCCATCTGTCCACCACACCATGTGCTCTCCATCACAACACCGGTAATGCACCTCCCAGAACGCAATGTCCACACAGCACCCCATCAACACAGACCCAAAAAACCCTGGAACCATCTGCCAGACAACCACAGTTGTATGAGAAATCGATCAAAACATAGTGCAAAATCTGAGCATTCTGCAAAATTCCATACAGTAGAGAGCTATGTAGCCCAATCCAGTACCTGTTATAACTAAATCTCCCCAACAGATAGGCAAGATCTCCCACTGAACCCAGATCCTGTCTGTAAGAAGTAAACCACAGAGGTAAGGCTTATAGGGAAAGTAAAACTTATCGGACACAAATCCCCTTGAGGGTTAGTAGCTGAATTTAATTATGCTTCAACTTGAACAAAATATATCATCTTCCATTTCAACATCCTCTGAAAAATGGGAAAAGCAGGAATTCCATTATCTCATATTATGTGAGTTCTTAAGAAATATGTAGCTTCAGAGCATATGAAAACAACCATTATCAACTACACAACACCAACAAATCCCAAACTCTCATAATATGTTCCAGCATCCACTACGCTAAATGCATTACTCTTGCTTAATAACACACATACTAAATGATGCATTTCCTCAGACTGACCTCCCCTACAAAAGTCTGAGCCATGCCCAAGCTGTGATGTCCTCAAGCAATGTAAACAGATGCTAGACAGCTGGGCTGGTCAAAGCTATACCTTTGTTTATGAAGGATATAAACACAAATAGTGAGGGAGTTAAAGTAAACAAACATTTCCTGCAAACCAATGTTCTACAACCTACCTAAGTAGTGTGCTTGCTAAACTGAAGCAACAAAGCTGCCTCAAACACTAAATTCATGAAAACAATAGTACATGGATAAAGCAGCATAAGGATTTACCGAATTCTCTAGCTGATTTCCCCCTTTTAACATCCTGCATAGAAAATCAAAACTAAACTTCCTCATTGAAAAAGTTTAACAAGCTCCCCAATTGCCATGTTCATTTTCCTATTTGAGTATGGAATGAAAAATCTGTACAGCTGTGAGCAGTGATGAAGCATGCTTGCTACTTAACCCCTGTGGACAGCTTCATCCTTTCAAAACTAACAGAAGTTAAATTGTGTTTTATAAAATATGGTGTAGTATGTGTTAAACAAACCTCCACGGAGCCTATTGTGCATGCACCACACACATTACTTTGCCACCTGAAAGCCCACGAAAAGGAAAACACAACGTTTCTTTACCCTGTCTCATCCACATTTCCACACGTCTAAAGTTGCAGATGTTCTGCTTATTGTCACCACTCACCTCTGTGTAACCAACAGGCAATTCAAAATATCTGCAGTCCATGAAAAACATCGCCAGAATCGTATTACATTTGCCTTGATTGCATCTCTGCAAAAACCCCCAGAAAGACACCCTTCTTCCTTCTACTGTTTCCCCTATGGTAAGTTCATGCACTTGGAAAGAGAATATACATCTCTTCTATATAGGGCCTGACAGCATCAAACCTGTACACTGCATGACCCAAGTTGTAAAATGTTCAAATATTTTTCCCACTTCCTCTGAAAGCAGGTCTAGACCCCAGAGTATTTCCATCTGCATTCAAATAATTACCAAAAAGCAAAACACAACAAATGATCTAAACGATAGAACTTATTCCTATGCAACTTTTTCATGACCTTGTTTTACTTTCTTGCACACGATGAACCATGACACACATCAGCATGCTTCAGTTGTCAGCAGAAAACAAAACACTCTTCTAAATTCCAGTGAAGATTGAACTCCGCAAGCTTCATCAACCACAGCCACCAAGCGGGCTCCCCCCCAAACCCAGCCCCACCAACATCAAATGCACAAACTCCCTCCAGTATACTTACAGGTTCCCTCAGATGCAAATCTGCCATCCAGTGAGTTCACACCAAGCAGCCACCATGGTTCTAGCAAGAACACAACTCAGACAACCGAGGGGAAACACCAGGCCTGCTCGGCCATCACCAATGGCCACAGCCAAGCCCACAAACTGATGCTGACATCATAATTGGGTTACAAGCTCAACTATTCCCAGTCCATAACCTCCCTGTCATCCAGAACACCCCGCTCCCTAGCCAATCTCAAGGCCCATACTCCACCAATGAACCATCAGCTTGGAAAAAAAAAAACACCCAAGTCAAAGCTCTCCTCGACCAGCCAATCCACCAAACTTTCCTCAGCAGTCTTACATTACCGTACTCTTAAAACTCCAACACAATCATGCATGGCACAACCCCTCTCACCCGCTGGTCACCACCACTTTAAAGACATTTATTTATTGGCATTCAATTACTCCAAAACCAAACAAATGCCGATCACAATACAAGGCAATCCCTAGCATAATCATGAGCACTGCTCCAAATCCGAACAACGCAACAAAACATACCGACCATCCCCCACTCTTGAGCCCACCCCCAAGAGAAACAAATACATACCTACAGACCATATGCCACCGACCAGCATCTAGAGGCCTACCCTACCCTGACATATCTTCAGGTCATCATGGACATACCCTGCCTTTAGCAAGTTCACACCAAAATGTGATTCTTATCCAGTTACACTTATCAAAACCTCTTAAGCCCCTCCCTACCCTTATCTCATTTCCTCCCAATCCTCCCTGCCTCCACTTAATCCTTTCACCTCCACAACCCCCTTAACACCCATTAATATCACTCCACCCCTTCATGAAGATGTCACAGGACAGCTTGGTTTGTTGCCAAACTTCATTTGTCATGTACCCCAGGTGGTGGGAGAAGCTATGATATTTATTTTTTATTTATTTTATTTATTTCACATTTGTTTACCAAGATGGTCCACTTGAGGCAATTCTCAAGTTCAGCAGAGGCCCGGGGAGAAAAGCTCCAGCCTAAACTTGCATACAAAATCATAACATCAAGTAATAGAAATTATAGACAAAAAATGAGTGTTAACACATTTACAGGATAAAAATGCAAAAACAAAATTATTTACATAGTATCAAATAGAACAAGACTTTAAACACTTGAATATCGACAAATATATGGTTGAACTTATATATGTGGAGGAACATAATATTAGTTATGAAATTAAGTAGCAAGAATCACTTAGGCAAAGTAGTGCATAGTTAGTAATACTTCCATGATGAGAGTTGCAGCTAGGAATGTAACTACTTATAGAGAAGTAGTGTTGTTAGAAGGGCTATGTTAACAGAGTTAGTACATACAGCCAAATTGTATAAGTAATGCTAAGTTAATAATTAACCTGGAATGTAACATGTGCAATGTCAGGATTCAAATAAGTGTGTTTTGAGAAATATTTTGAAATGATTAAGGTTGCCTTATGGATCTAATACTATGTGGAAGGGTATTCCAATTTTTAGCAACAAAGTTAGAGTAAAGAGAGTTGCCTGCTGTATTAGATACTTTGGTTACCTGTAGTAAGTCTTTGTTAGATGATGATAGAGCAGAGTTGTAGAAGATTTTTTAGGGAAGGTACGTTGTCAGGATTGTGCATTATTTTGTGAACCATTATTAACTGGTTAAAGTTCATAACATCAGATAGCTCCAACCAAGAAATATTTTTTAGGCTTTGACAGTGATGGGTTGAATGTGTGGAATTTGTTCCAAATTTGGCAATCTTATTGTAACATGATTCTAATTTACTTAGTGTTAAGTATGGAGGATGCATATACAGTAAGAGTGAGGAGAGAAGGTGTGTTCTAGCTATGGCTGTTCTTGCAGCATCTGTTAAGATTTTTTGTTTCTATACATTGTTCCCATTTTATTGTGAACCTTTTTTGATTGTGTTAGAAATGTGTATGTCAAATTTTAGTCTGTTGTTGATTATGATGCCTTATAGTTTTGTTTGGGAATCTGGGAAAATCCTAGTGTTATTACTGGCAGTGATATAAAAATTAGCTGGGAGGTTAGTAGGTTAAGATGGGTAAAGATCATAAGTTTAGTTTTATTAGGGTTGAGAATGATTTGTGAGTTTCCTAGTCATGTTTCAATATCAGAGAAGGCTTTTTGTGTGACTGTAAGAAGTTGAGTTATTGTGGATGCTGCACATATGAAGGTTGACTCGTCTGCGTTTTGTATGATAGATGCTTGAGAGGAGGCAGTATTAAGATCATTTATGAATATGCTGAAAAGGAGGGGCCCTAGGATTGAACCCTGAGGAACTCCAAGTGTAACAGGAAGGAGTGGAAATAGATCTTGCTTCCATTTCACAGCTTACTGGCAGCTTGATAGCTAACTTTGAAACCAGTTAACAGCATCAGGGTTGATATTACAATTATTCTGAGTGGACAGTAACTTAGGATGGGAAACTGTATCAAATGCTTTAGACATGTCCAAAAAGACTGAAGACACTATTTTGCCATTGTCTCTGAATTTATTTATAATATTAGTGAAACTTAGAAGAGCTGTAGTAGTGCTATGATATAATTGTTCAAAATTATTCCACCTCCTAATGTAGAGACTTGCACAGAAAATAATCTGAACAGACAAATATTCAGCATAGGGGCATGGTTCCACCACAAATTTTAGCTGTGAAGGTAAGCCAGTTAGGAGTTAAACCATGCAGTATCCAGTGTAGCTTACATTGGGTGGGAAAATTCTCAATATATCATCCTGAGTGATAACCAGGCTCGACTCAGTAGGACAAAGCATCACAAAGCACAGTCTTGATAGAAAGGAAACCTCAGTGCACAATCTCAGTAAAAGTCCTTTTACTCCACCCACATGCATTCCAAGGCAGGTCCGCTATTACATCACGAGCAACACAATAAAGGTCGACACCCCTGACCCATCCATCTGCTACTGACTGGATCCCTGCCTTGGACACACCTTCTTTATGTTCAATAAATTGAGAGTCTGTAACTATTTTCCTGAGTTCATTAAGCAGCTTCACCAATAAATAAAAGGACTTTAATTGAGATCATGTACTGAGGTTTTCTTTCTATCAAGACTGTGCTTTGTGATACTTCATTTTAACCTTAAGTGTTTTGAAGTCTGCAGCTTTCCTACTGAGTCAAGCCTGGTTATCACCCATGACAATGCAATGAGAATTTTCCTGCCTAGTGTAAGCTACACTGGATACCTTATGGTTTAACTCCTAACTAGTTTACCTAAAACTTGTGGTGGCTTCATGCCCCCACACTGAATATTTGTCTGTTCGGATTATTGGCTGGGCAACTTTCCAGATTAGGAGGTGGAACATTTTTGAACAATTATACCATAGCTTCTCCCACCACCTGAGCAACACGACACGTGAGTCATTTCATCTTTTTAGTATAAGAAATAAAGAACCTTGGAATATGGAATTTCATGCCTTTATGATATCTATTTTCCATAACCATCCCACTTCACCCACTAGTTGAAGCTCTCATATATTCTTTGACTAACTATAATACTCCTGACACTCTTAGACCACCAGTAATGCCTAGTATTTCACCAGGTAAAAATTATCTATTTGAGCTTGAATTCTGTTGTATACTATGCATGTCAAATTAACCTTGGAGCATGCAAAGGTTAACACATATTTATTTTTTTTTTTTTGGGGGGGCATTCTTCCTATACCTCCAACTCCCTTACTAATTGTTTATTCTGCCTCTGAGATTATACATTTCCTGGGAAAGGGCATATTCTCCAACCCTTGGGATTATTGATCTTGCACAACTGTCAAACATCTGTTTTGTTGAGCAAAGCATATCAACAAGACCAAGACAGAGGTCGACATTAGGAGCTTTGGATTATGTATACCAACACCATAAAAAAGTGATCAGAACAACTGCTCACTAAATGAAAATGGCTTCCTTTTACAGTCATTAACCAAAACCCTACAACTAACTTCAGACACACTTTGTCTGAATAGTGGTAGTGTTATGGAATGTTTTTTTTTTTTTTTTGCAAATAAAGTATAGGGCCAGAGTTAGGGTCAGTATACCTTATTAAAGATGGAAAGTAAGGTTTATTTTTGGTAGTTAAATAGTCATCTAATTAGAGGATGTGATATAAAATATTGACAAACTTGTGATGTTTATGAATAACTGCTTCCCTCTATTAAAAAAGTGCACCCACTATTTCATTTGTAACCTAGACACAGGAAACATCAGTACAGAACAGAATATTATTGCCTCTTAATGCATGCGTAAACTCAGATATATTCTTTGACCCTACTCCCACTTCATGAATGGTGTTTCAGCTATCCACCACTGCATGAAGTAATATTTCCTTATGTCCATTTGCCATCCATATTGTAATTTTAACTGGTGTCATGCATTCCTCTCTCTCTGTCTTTTAAAAATGTTACATATTTAGACTATATATTTCTTTAAAATGCTTAGCCATTTATGTTATGCCCACCTATATTCTAACTTCAGGAATGTATACATTTTGTTCTAGCCTGTTTTACATGGCATGTGGAGCAGGTAACCAACACTCGTTTGCCCTTAACTGATACACCCCTATCCAGTCTACATCCTTGCCATGAAGAAGTACCCAAACACCAAAAACTCCAAAAAGATACACCCACAGCTACATGCTGAGGGTACCAGAAGCACCAGTAAATGTTTTTTGCTCACAGTTGCGGCCTCTGTTGTGTATTTTTTCATGATGAAGTCCACCTTATATTCAAAATGAGGTCTAACAGGTAGTAATGTTCTGTTCTATTCTGATGTTTCCTCTTTATATATTTGCCAGTATTTTAGTAGTGTTTTGCTCCACTATAATGCATTAATCGCTTCTTTTTATATCATCAGATATGACTCCCTGAAGTCCCTATTCTCATTTACTTTTATTACTGTTTCCTAAAAAAAAACTTCAGTCTGTTTCTGTTAGGTTTTGCTCTCTCATGCATTGTTTTGCATATTTACCCACTTAATTTAAGCCGGCATGAGTTAGGCCATTCACCTAGTTTTTGTAAATTTTCTGACACCCAGTATCTACCTTAACATGTTTTCATTATCAACCAACAAACTATATTATTCACACGTTCTACAATGTTACTTATAGAAATCACTGAAGAAAGACTAGCCCGTGCTTACTTGCCGCCCCTCACAAAAAAAAAAAAAAAAAAAAAAAAAACTCCAGTTAGCTGCTTATTACAAGACTTTTCTCTAAATGGGCAGCATGCACTGTGATATTCTATGCTGTGCTGCTTACCCAGTGCTTTAATCAGGTGATTGTTGAAATACCAAGAGCCTTATGTATGATCTTAGCATAGCATAGGTACCTGTGTAAAACCATGAGGAATATATGCTAAGACTGTAGTACTGGAGTACCGCAGAGTATTCCTCTGCTGTGAGCTACAGCAATGTTGGTGTTAATATTTATTACTAATAAAAGTGTGGGGGGGCAAAGACCACCATGTGAGGGACTGCAGAAGATATGCCCATTTGCAAATGTTTAAGTAACAGCAAGCTTCCAGATTTGCAGTTTTTGAATAAAAGTTTATTTTTCAGATATTCAAGATATCCATTTGGATTTTTCAGTTGTGATTGGGAAACCTTTAACCATGATAAAACCACAGAACACATTATTTTGTCTTACTACCTTGTTTACTGCCATATTATATGGTCCTGCACTTAAGTCCTTCATAAGTTCAAACTATAAATAAACTAAACCTACCCAAAGAGAAAAAGGGACAAAGGAATTATGGAAGGATAAAGCCCTGACTATGGTCCAGATGACCAGGAATTAAGTAACAACTTATAACAGATTTGACAGGGAAGATGGGTACACTGGAAGCAGAACTCTCACACAGCCTTTATGGATACTAGATCCAGGGATGGACATGTAAGGTATTTGTGTAGATGTAGCTGCTACAGGGCACTCAGAAGGCATATCCTCACAGACCATACCTCAATGGCTGCTCAGCCTAGGGTACAATAATGTCAGCATGTTTGTGAGAGGTTTGAGGTTAAGGGATAAAGGCTCTTAGTGTTCCAATCTGTGTATGTGAAACTGCCAGCTCTGTTCTGCTCCACATCTTTGTCCTAGACTGCCAGTGATTGCCACAGCCAAAGGAATACTAATAATAACCAGGATTTCACCACAAGGTCGGTAGTACATGGAATCCTCTGGAAACCACCATTTTCCAAGTTCCCTTGTCTCCCATCAGGCAGTACTGGGTGGAAGGAGAAGCTATGGAAGTTAAGTCAAACAGCTGATGGGCAGAATGGGGAGCACTGCAGGAGCAAAAAAAAAAGATCAGTAAAAATGTAACACTTTCTGTAATTGAAACAGTGTTATATTAAAACACAGGAAGTACCACTAGCATGATAAACATAATTAAACTAAAATGTGTGAGTGTGTGTTTTCACCACTAAATGCTTCTTTGGGTCAACAGGTCAGAATAAATAAAATAGTGATTAAATATTCACAAAATGAAAATCAACCTATTAAACAAAATAAAGACTCCGAAACAGAGAGAATTTCTGCTTATCACTTACTGATTTAAGCCTCAATGAGGTCTTTGTCTATTTGATTAATATATTGTCACGCAAAAGATTCAAACTGACTCCATCTGTCTCATTTAAGTGTCGTTTGGCTAACAGCACCTCTTTCAACTCCAAGAAAGCTAAATTTGGCTTATGTTTATTTTGATGTGTTCCTATATAAAGTGCTCTCCTGCATACAATTTCTAATTTCTCATAAATATTCAGTAATACAATTACTGAATTACAGAGTTGTATATCACTGAACACTAGTCACTGAATTAAATAGAAAGTAATGTGAAGTTAATACACTGAACACAAATAAGTGAACAAGCAGACACTTCTTTCTTAGGTGCTGACGATGTAACAGCTGTGAACATGCACTAACATAACTTGTAGTTATATTTTTCTTCCATGCACCATATCTGGAGCAAAATGTACAGATTAATTAGTGCATGAATCTAAACACAACAAGATTTTGTAAGTATCTTAATTAATCATAATGAATTTATGAAAATGCCTATTATAAATGATAATCCACTCCCATTTACATATCACTTTTTCCTACCTTAAGGTGCATAGTCAGTGGTGATTAATTTTGCAAGAACCTATCGTAATCTTTGTCCAGTCATTAATGTTCTGGAAATCAAAACCTAATTTACCTATAACACTTGCATTCATATGCTTCAGAGCATACCTCTCTACCTCTTAGTGCAAGGAATCTGGATAACGCCTGACATAATGGGGAACAAAGGCTCAAAAATTGGGACACATTTTAAATATTACTCTTATAAACATAGAAATTTGCTTGAATAACAGGATTTGAGTTAGCATGCATTTTCAGAAGGATATGAAGTCTGAAACTCAAATGCCTGTCATTATTTAGTGACTTCAGTCCTCAGATAATCCCAGTGATTTGCCAGAAAACCACACATTTTGTGAGGAAAAGATGAAAAATATGAGGCAAAAATGTGGACAGTCTGAGCAAATCTGGACAGTTGAGAGGTATGCTTCAGAGTATCTTTGGCTGTGGTAATACCACTATCAGCCACATGGAACATGTGTCTTCACAGCATTTAGTTGTTAACTCTATTATAAAATGTGTGAGTTATATAATTGTCAGATATATGTTTAGTATTATGTCTAATACTAATTCTATGAGCAATTGAGACCTACCCCTTAACACCTGTGTTAAAAGTATGTTGATGGTAACAGTTCTAACAATGTTACAAGAAACACTATGCTAGACTTTATTTAACACATCCTGAATAGGTTATAATCAGTTCTTCTTTCTGTTCTAAATATTTAATTAAAGAATGATAATATAATTAGATTTTTCTGAAATGATTGGTTAATTATTCTAATTAACTGTAAGTGGCTTTGTATATAAGGAATGCTTAAATAGTTTTGTAATAAACAGCCATGAATATGTAATTGCTAAGGTATTAGAATGTGAGTAAAGAAAATAAAACAAGTATCACAGAAAGATATTTATATCTAAGTTTTTTTTTTCAGAGTGTGATCATCTTATTGCACATTGTTGTTTATTCATGGTGAGTGCAACATTGGCTTTCAGACACTCTAAAATGTTTTACTTCAGCAACAATTGCATAATTTTTCTTACATATGACACTAGGTTACACTTTTTCCTCACTTTAGAAATGGCTCCATAATGTCCAGCTACTACTCAACCCCCAAAAAAATAATAAAGTTGCTGTAATTTGTCCACAAATCACACATGACTGATAAAGTGAATTTCAACATGTTTTTAATAAACAAAAGTGAAGTAGTCTCCCATACAAAACATCTTGGAGAGATTATAGATACTAACCTCTAATTTGACCTGCACATTCAAAATATCATTTTAAAAAAACTCTCCAAAATTAGTAATGCTCTGCAGGCATGTGGTCATGCTAAAATATGATTGCAAAGGTTGCCACTAACAAACAATTACTTATCCACTACTGTATTTCTCTTAATGTTTTGAATTGGCTCAAACTGCCTCGCCAATGAGATTACAAACAGGTTATCTCACAAAAAAAAACAATATTCACAAGGTCAATGGTTGTCCCTGCTTTTACTCCTGTTCTCCATTCCTACCACCCTAATAGACAATTTAGATCTAATGAACAACATTTTCTTAGCATATATAAACCCCACAAATCTTCTGGACAAAGTATCTACTCATACTATGACACTAAAACAATTAATTTTATCCCTCTGCAAATGATATCTATCTACTTTCCAACTTCAAACACCTATAAAAAGACGCCCTAAATAAGACTTGGCTCTGCTTTTGCATTTTCCCAGGCTGAACTAGTCCATCCCTCCTTCCACCACCCCCCCCATTATATTTCTTACTAATTTCTTCTCTCTTAACATAACCAATTTTCCCTAGGCTATGTTATCTAGTCATATCTGTTCCAAAGAGTGTACTCAGTATGTTTAATGCCATCTCTAAGAATTGCAGCTTGTAAATATTTTAACAATTGATAATGTTCTTTTTCAGCCTATGTCTGCGAAATATTTGCACTATGTATGTACAAGCTCATACTGCATGAAAGGAAGACAATTTTTACTGAATTAATATGTTCTTCTCTATTTGATTTTTGTGATAACTTCATTTAAACAATTACCACATTAAGTCAATAGGTGCTTTTCTTTCCAGGTCTCTGCTAAAAATGGTATATTAGCCTAATCTGAGTTTCTGGTATGTATATGCTACTTCCCTCCACATATCCTGAGAAAAAACTGTAATAACTTGGAGTAATTCCTCATAAACATGTTTGCCTCCTTGCCTTCTCTGTGTTTTTATGTATTTCCTAAGTAAGTCATGATTTTATTTAAAGAGTCATGCTACCCCATGTGAGAGACTGTTTTTCCCTTGTTTTTGATTCTGTGGCTGTAGTTCCAAAGTTTACCCATTGTTCTTCTATTGCAACTTCATGATTATTAAAAACTAATTTCTTAGCTGTGTCATGTTATAAGAAAAGTAGAGTTGTGTGCACTTACCATAAATGTAAATGTTGGAGTGTATTCACTGTTCCAGTCATCACACTTGGGTTATCCTGCCAGGGATAGCCCTCAGTCGGCCCAAATACCAAGGGCTTATTATTTCTGCGTCAGTTGCTGTCACTCCAGGACTGATGTCAGGTCGTCAGTGGTATAAAATCAGGCAGTTGATGCCATTTCATCAGTTTGTCTTGCCCCAACTGTCAGGAGCCCCCAAATAGGGAGCTAGGTTATGGTGGAAGAAAACCACCACTAGAAAGTAAATACCACAAATTCCCTGTAAGGAGAGAGGAAGAGAGAGAAAGAGAGGGAGACAAGGGGGAATGGAGGGTGGGAAACCAGGACTGCAACAGTGAATACACTCGAACATCTACATTTATGGTAAGTGTACACAACTGTACTATGTTCTTTGTGTTTCACTGTCACAGTCATCACACTTGGGTTGATTCTCAAAGCTGAAGAAAAGGGTGGAGGCAGTCAAGAAGACTGGGGGCTGGCTAGGATGCCCTTCAAGACTGTGGTGGCAAAGCCTGTCCTGGATTTGGAGAAGATAGGCAGGTGGTAATGCTTGTTGAAGGTATGAACAGAAATCCATGTTGCAGCCTCCAGGATGTCCCTGGTGGGGACCCCTCTGATAAAAGCTGCAGAGGTGGAGGTTGCCCTGGTGAAATGCATCCTGACCCCCTTTGGGGGTGATTTTCCATGCTGTTTGTAGCAGGAATGGATGCAGTGTGACATCCATTTGGAGATTGTTTGTTTGGATATGGGTTTGCCCTCTGCCCCTGCTGTGAAGCTGACTAGCAATTGGTCAGTTTTTCTAAAAGATTTAGTCCTATCCAGATGGAATCTGAGCTGTCTGTGGACATCTAGAGAGTGAAGAATCATTCCCCCTTGTTTTGTGGGTTAGGGTAAAAGGTGGGCAAATGAATGGATTGGTTGAAAGCCACACTGGACACCACTTTAGGCATGAAGGATGGGTTAGTCCTGAGGGAGACTCTGTCAGCATGGAAAATGATGAAGGGCTCTATAGCCATGAGTGCTTGCAGCTCTGAAACTCTTCTAGCTAAGTGATGGCCAGCAGCAAGGCTGTTTTCCAAGAGAGGAATTTTAACTATGGTGAAGCCGCAGGTTCACAGGGCAGTAGGGTGAGCTTTTCAAATGCAAAGTTAAGGTCCCAAGCTGGGGTAGGAGCTGTTCTGTGTGGCCTTAAGTTGTTAGCCCCTCTTAGGAACTGTTTGATGGAAGGGTGTGAGAAGAGTGGTGGTTCTGTGCTGTAATGAGCAGAGATGGCAGAGGCATGAATTTTAATAGAAGAGAAGGATAGACCCCTGAGTAATAGGTCTGCTAGGTAATCCAGAATGAGAGTTAGGGAGGGCTGTGCTGTTTTGGCTCCCTTAGCCTGGATCCAGGTGCAAAACCTTTTCCACTTATTAGTATAGGATTTTCTAGTGCTGGGACATCTGGCCTCATGTATAACATCTAGGACTTGTTTGCTTAGGCTGGAAGCTTGAGGAAAGGTCAGGGAATAAGCCAGGCTGAGGGTCTGCAATTGGGGATGTGTGAATTCTTCATTCTTCTGGGTCAGGAGTGTTGGGATTTGAGGTAGGTGCCACGGTGACAGGCTAATGCAGCAGTGGGTACCAGTGCTTGCAAGGCTAGTCTGGGGCAATCAGGATTTCCCTTGGTTTTTCCTCCTTTATTTTGAGCAGTACCCTTGAAATGAGTGGTAGAGGAGGAAATGCATAGTCCGAGAGGTTTACCCATTGGAAGGATAGAACATCCACTTTCCAAGCCTTGCTGTGAGATTCCCTGGGGCAGAATTTGCTGAGCTGATGATTGAAGTGGGAGGCAAGGAGGTCCACCTTCGGGGTGCCCCATTTCTGGGTTACAAGGGTGAAGGTTCTGTTGTCTAACTGCCACTCGTGCGGGTCTAGCAGGTTTCTGCTTAAGTTGTCTGCCAGAGAGTTTAGGGAGCCTGGCAGGAATTGGGCTAGCAGGTGTATTTGCATGGCTGAGGCCATGTGCCAAAGGGTCATGGCGAGCCTGCAGAGAGGATAAGAGTGAGTCCCTCCCTGCTTGTTGATATACCAGATCACTGTGGTGTTGTGTTTTGATCAGTAGAGGCCCCGGGGAGAGTAGGGGTCTGAAAGCTGTCAGGGCATGCTGAACAGCTTCCATCTCTTTTTGGTTGATGTGCAGATGTATTTGATTTGGGCTCCAATGGCCCTGAATGCACCTGCCATCCAGGTGTGCACCCCAGGTAGTCTCATGTGTCTGTGGTGAGGGTCTGGGTGGCGTGGGGTTATGAGAAGGGAAGTCCCTTATTGTGGTTGCATGCTGCTGTCCACCAAAGAAAATCATTCCTTAGACAAGGTATCACTGGTATTAGCATTTCCAGGTCTAGAGAGTTTTGACACCAAAGGCCTTTTAGGTACCATTGTAGTTTCCTCATATGCAGTCTGGCATATGGAATGAGTAGAATGCAGGAGGCCATGAACCCTAGAGCTTGCAGGATTTTCCTTGTGGATAATTGGGTTCTGGTGGCTAGTTGAAAGAAGTAGCCTGTCAGGTAGGCTTATTTTTCTGGAGTAAAGAATGCCATCTGGGATGCTTTGTCCAGGCTTGCTCCCAGGAATGCATTTTTTTTCTGTGTGGACTAGTTTTGATTTCTTTTCATTTATAGTATATCCCAGGGAGGTCAGTAGGTCCTTTACAAAAGTCAAGTGCTGTAGCAGCTTTTCCTGACTGTTTGCCTGAATGAGGCAATCATCTAAGTAGGGGTAAATTTGAATATTTCTTTGTCTGCAAAAAGCAATGACTGGAGCCAGGCATTTTGTGAAAACTCTGAGAGAAGTGGATAAGCCAAAGGGAAGTGCAAAGAACTGAAAGTGCATAGATCCTACCCTGAAAAGTAGATGTTTCCTGCAAGTTTCCCTGATTGGGATGTTTAGGCAGGCCTCTTTTTGGTCTAGGGTGGCTAACTATGCATCCTTGGAAAGCATAGGAAGAAGCTGCTGGAGGGTGAGCATTTTGAATTTTGGTATCACCAGAAAGGTGCTTAGAATGGATAGATTGAGGAATGGGCACCGGGTGCCCTCTTTTCTGGGTACCAGGAAGAGTCTGGAATAGAAACCTTGGCGTATCTGGTCTGCAGGAACATGCTGTATTGCCATCATGGAGAGCAGGAAAAGGACTTGCTTTTTGGCCTCTGCCCACTGGTTTGGAGGAAGATCTGGGAACCCTTTTGGGGTTGGCAGAGTGTAGAAATAAAATCTGTATCCCTGGGACACTATGTTGAGGATCAATCGGTCGTTGGTAATAGAGGGCCAGTTGTTTGCATGGAAGGAGAGTTTTCTTCCTAGGGGCACAAGCAGGTGGACAGAGGTAAGGGTAGAGGTGTAAAGTCATTGTGAGTTCTTACCATAAGGGGGTGGCTTAGCACTCCCTGTTTTTGAAGAGGAGGAACTCCATTGCTTAGATCTGTGAATTCCCTGGGACTGCTGTCTGGGGGAGTCTGCTTCCCCTGGGTCTGGGCTAAGCTGACCTGGAGGGGGCTGGAAAGGACTAGTGCTTGGAGGGGCAATGCCTGCTGAACCTAGAAGGCTGGACCGGTAAAAAGTCTTTTTAACTGTCTGTATAGATTTAGCTTTTTCTTCCATCTATTTTAAGACCTCTTCTGCCTTGGTGCCAAACAAATTGTCTTTGTTCAATGGTGCTTCCAATAATTTTGATTTGACATGGTCTGGCGAGGTCTGTTCCTTAAGCCAAACATGCCGTCTAAGGACAGAACCAGTGACTGCTGCCCTGCAAGATGCTTCTAGGGCGTCAAAGCCACATTGCAAGGTGTGATTAATAATTTGGCTTGCAGAATGCATAAGCTCTTGTAATTCTTTATTTTCTACACAAGCAGGAAAATAAGATTTTTTTTGTTTGAGGAGTTCCATGGTATGCTGCTGATATTTCAGCATATTGAACTGACAATTTAGTGCACTAATAGCAAGAGTTGCAGAGGTGTATACTTTTTACCCCATCTATCTAAAGCTTGGGAATCCCTGTCTGAGGGGGTGGGATTCTTAGCTGAGGTTGCTTTAATTCATTTAGGTCATTGGGAAATGACCTCTGGGTCAGCAGTAGGATTTTTGAAAAAGAATTTGTGAGAGTCAGGGACTCTGTAGTACCTGTCAGATTTCCTGGGAGCAGGAGGAAGGGTGTCAGGAGTCAAACTGGATTCCATAAAAACATCATCCACAACATCCAGGACAGGAGAAATGGCTAAAGGTCTGTGCTGTGGTAAATATAAGAATTCCCTGAGTCTCTTTTTTGACCGAGTATAGTCCTGACATTCCCAATGGAAATGCTCCCTTAAAGTATGTAGGGTTTCACCAAATGAAAACTCCTCAGGTGGAGAGGCAGAAGGAATGGATTCCTCTGCACCATAATCCTCATAAGCAGAGAGGGGTTGCATGTCTTCATATTCAGAAGCATCAGAGTCATCGGACTCCTGTTCAGATAAAACTACTGGGGACAAGTCTCTTTTTCTTTTGGAAGGGGTAGCCTGGCTTCCCCTAATAAGCATAATAAGGTCTTCCGCCATTTTAAGCAATTGAGATTGAGGCATGGAAGCAGGTGCCTGAGCTTGGATCGTCGTTTTTTTGAGCGTAGTTCATATCCTGGGCCTTAGAAACTTGGTAGTTTTAGAAAGAACTGAAGATGCGAAAGAAATCGTCGGTTTGTGTTGAGTATCGGTAGTGTAAAGAACTTCCTCAGAAGCCGGTGCCTGCTCAGCAGCTCTGGACCCATCCAAGGTAGAGACATCCACAGGATCCTTAGTCGAAGAAGAGTCTCGCGGCATACCGGACTCCGAAAGGGTCTCAGTTTCAGCCTGCGAATCCACAGAACCATTCATCAGGGACTGCAAAAGTGCCTCACTGAGGACAAGAGAACTGACGACTAGCTTAACGGAAGCGTCATCGGCAGTTTTGGACCTGTGCGGTCTGTCTCTGTCTTTATCCTTACATTTTTTTGGAAGATGGGTAGTTGGATGGCTTACAGAAGCCATATCAGAATTCGAGGACGGAGAGCGAAAATATCTAGCTACAATAAGGGCCCGATGATGTATAGTTCTGGTGTTAAACAAAGCACAAAAGCGACAACGAGGGATGTAGTGGTCTGAGCCTAAACAGGTGATGCAGTAAGAATGGAAGTCTCGGTGTGGTATTTGCTTTCCACAGGCGAGACAATTATTAACTTTTTCTGACATCAGTTAGAGCAAGAAAAAAGGATCCCCCAATGGGGTACTTAGCTTTAGAAGACTTCAACTTCAATTCGGAAATGAAAACTCAGGTAGCGGCCAACCAGCACTCATGCAAACTGTTTCTGCTTTGGGCTCCTCTGCAAGAAAAACTGATGTAATGGCGTTGTCTGCCTGATTTTATACCACTGATGACCTGATGTCAGTCCTGGAGCGACAGCAACTGGTATTCGGGCTGACTGAGGGCTACCCCTGGCAGGATAACCTAAGTGTGATGACTGCAACAGTGAAACACAAATAACATCTTCCTTTTTGTATAGTTGGGCTTTAGTAATATTAATGGTGACACAACTTTGTGTCATCACTTGTCCCAAATTATTACAAATTCTAGCTTCTGTCTTTCTTCTCAGTCTGAAAACCTGCTATAAAAGAATCATCTTTTCACAAGGAATGCCCCAATGTTTTCCATTGTATGATATCAGCAGTAATCTTGCTCCTTCAGAACAGGTAATCAGATTTAGGAAGTTTCAAAGAAAGCCCAGCATAATAAGACCCCCACCATTATTCCCAGTTATTGGTCAGTAATGCAAAGGATACCTCCTAACCTTTTCTTATTATTTTCTTCAGTGGGTTTATGAGAAAGAGGTACATATAGGAGGGAATACAGTCTGCCACAAACTCCATGGTAACTTATTTGTTTTATTGTTTTGTTACCTTGATTTTTTTTTTCTGCCTTAGCTAAACAGTTACTTATACAGAGTATACAGGTGGCTATGCTAAAATCCCAGTCAGTGCTGGTTCTGACTGTGTATATGTCTGTTACTGTCACAGTGATAAGGTATTGTTATTGCACTTCCATGAAGAACACCTACTCTATTTTCTTTATCCACTGCTACAGTTTACATCAGTAATTACGATCATATTTTGAGAAGAAAGTGCAGAATTTTCTTTATTTTTTCCCTTTGTTGTCCCAAGGATGGTTTAAATATTTGCATGTTTTTCGCCTAAACTCTTGACTTCCCTCACTGACAGATATGGACCATTGTTCCAACATGAAAGTGCATCACACTAAAGAGATTCATAATTTATACCAATGTGAATGTCTGAATGAGCTAGCTTAATCTTGTTACTTTATAGAACTGGCATATATATTTCATTTGGCAATGTAACTTTTCAGCAAAAAACATTTCTCATAAAGTAAACAAATGAAATACGGGTATTAAGTACTTTCTTAGCACTGCATGTAACGTTAAATATGATGGACACTGTAGTGCACCTAGCACTGTGATTATGTTCAAAACCAGGGAAAGTCAGGCGTACTAAGTACTCCCCTGAGCTGGTAAGCAATATATTGTGCTAAAGCATTAATGACAGTCAGTGGCCATGATAGAACAGTGTATGGAGTCTGTTACATTTCAATCTGTATTTTTTTTACATTTTTTTTTTTATCAAGCAGAATACATGCTGTGTTTTAACAGCTTACCACCACCCTTTTGTGGTGGCTGCTGTCCGTATGGCACTGGTACCCCTTCATAGCCGTAAAACACTTAGAACTATTATATTTGTTTTCTCTAAGTTTAGTAAAACATGAGAACAGGTAAAGCCCTTTGCACTACAAAGAACTATGATCGGGTCCCTTTGATCTTACCCTAGGTTATGTGTTGTCAACATGGATGTCAAGATTCACCTGACAATGTGATGTTTAGAAATTATTTAGGCAAATTTGACTGTCCCAAATTTGACTAATAACATTGTCAAAGTCAGTTTGCTGCTTACAGAATGGTCATGGAACATAGCTATGAATTGTTCTGATCCACAGTTCCCCCACTCTGGTTGAATATCCCAGCCAGATGTGTTTTAAGATTATGGCTATATTAGCTTTCAAGAGACAACAGTACAGCATACTGACATTATCTTTGTTGATTTAACAGGATGGTGTTGTGATTAATCTTTTGGTCTAAATCAAAAACATATCTTTGGCATACAACTGCTAGCATATTGCTATTGAAATATATAGCTCTGTACACAGCTATTCTGAGTATCTTAATTATGAGAATATTTGCACAAAATAAAATGACAAGTGTTTTTTTTCCTGCACATTAGTATTAGTATATGATCAGATCAATGATAAAGTCCTAGTATGAAGGGCAAAGTTATCATAATATAAAATATTTATATTACTATTGTCTCATGATTGGCATTTCCATTTTTATATGTTTTATTCATGAGTATTTGTTACTTATCAGTTTGAATAATTAAAAAAAAGGCTGCATCACAAATACTTGTGGGGGATTTGTTACACCACTTTGTATTATATGATTGCTTCTTCCTTGCAATTAATCCAGGCAGTGTGTGTTATGATATGTTATTTCATTTCACATAACATATGCTGTATTTGTGTTGATGGCATGCTACATGATTCATATATGATACATCTTCTGAGTTAGCAGGTATAGCTACTATAATTCAGAGGCAGTGGTAATTAAAAGTAGGGTTCAACAATTCAAGCAAGTGGTGAAAATATGGTCAGAACCATTACATACCATCTAACAGTTTCAAGCGTTCTTGAAAAGAATCTGTTTCATATTTCATTGCTTAAAATATCCTTTCAAGATTCATTCATCAGATTGTTATTAACAAAAAAAAGGAAGAAAAAAAAAGCAAACACAAGTGCAATTAACAACTCATTCATTCATCTTGATTATCACCTCTGTCTCAAATTCTGCTTTTGTCACCTTTCAAACATTGCCACAAGGAAAATATTTACTGACTTTAATAGCAGCTTGTATAATGATGATTTCCTATAGAGCAAACAGGTTCTTTACTCAATATCCATACAGAAATAAGGAGGAAAAGTATCTTAACAAAACAGCTCGCAAACGATAAATTGCACACAAAGTTATGAGTAAATGTGTTAAAGATGCAGAATAAAAAGGGCATATACTTAATCTAACAAGTTTCTATTGCAAGCATTTATTTGCCATTTATTTGAGATTTTTGACTGGGTTAGTCTGACTAAGCAAATAACTTTTTTTTCAGCAGAGACCAGAGGAGAAAAGCTCCAACAGAAAAACAGAAACAAAGGTAAAATAGCATGTTAAAAAATATTCCCAAGAGAAAGATGGTACCAACACGAAGCATACATATTACAAAATGCAAAAAAATATTATAGAAAACATACAAAATAGCATAATTCAAAAATACTGTACAATATGTACAACATAGTAGAGTATGGTCAGATCTGAGCACAAAAAATAATAAAGATAAATATCATAAGACGTCATATGCTAATGGGAGCTATAGGAGAAGCTGAAAATTTTAAAGCCATTAGTATATACTGGGGTAAAGAACCATGTGAAAGGCCAATAGATACAAAAATATATAAAAATTATTTATGGTTTTAATGAATCTCATCAGAAAAAAATATATAAAAAGACATAAAAGTATTTTCAAATAAATAACTGAACTGAATTTTGGTGAGGCATTAAAATTCACACCATAGTATTACAAGTGAACAGATAGCTAAAGGTTTCAAGTTTTCCAAGATGAGCATTGTATTCCTCACAAGTGTTCAACAGCTATGCATTTCTCAATATTGTGTGTGTGTGTGTGTGTGTGTGTGTGCGTGTGTGCGTGTGTGTGTGTGTGTGTGTGTGTGTGTGTGTGTGTGTGTGTGTGTGTGTGTGTGTGCGTGTGTGTGTGTGTGTGTGTGTGTGTGTGTGTGTGTGTGCGCGCGCACGCGTGTGTAAGACAGTTTATTTTTGAAAAAAAACTTATAATGCTTAAATGTTCTGCATTTTATGAATCACCATTCTTTTTTATTGAGTTATTGGTTATTATCTGATAAAGAAGCCATTAAAATGGCAGTCAGTTCCCAACTCTGCATCACGCAATAACTGGATTTGCATCTAGTTTATTTATTTTATTTATCTTTGTCTGACTGGGTTTTATCCCATTTTCAGAGGAGGCCCAGGAAGAAAGGCCCCACAGTTATTACAGGTACAAAGTTCAGACAGCATGACGTATACATAAAGTGAGATAGAGTTTTATATTGTGTATTAGAAAAGCTACACAGGTTTTGCACATACAAAATACAGAAGATACTAATTTGTCACACACGTTAAACATTTGTGGCATTTTACATTGTGGATCAGATAATAATGTACATTAAAACTGTATATGCAGTTTAGGATCTACACATTGTATGTACAGAAATTGAATGTGTGCTGTTACTAGAATGAGAGATACATGGTTAGACACATATTACAAATTGTTAGGATGTTATGTCATTTAACCATAAAAGATAGGAGTTTTTCAGTAGTAAAGTAAGTAGGTTAAAGTTTGTAGAGGCAGTTGTGGTTTTGGATGTTGGTATGTTTGTTTTATAAATAATATTAGTATGCAGTGGAACATGAGGCAGAAGACATAGAGACAGAGATGCTAGCAGTGATAGGGATGGAGAGAAATATGGACATACATGAGTTAGAAGAAGGGGTTTAGCTGTAGCTGCATAAGAGAGGGGGAGAGTGTTTGTGAGTAGTATTTATATACTGCTGTCTAATAAGTGTTTTTTCAGTGATGCTTTAAATAAATGTAGTATGTTTGTTTATCTTACTTCTGAGTAGATAGCGTTTCAGATTTCTGTATCATGATAACATTGCAGTGATTCACCAGCAGAATTATTTGATTTTGAGAGAGTCAGAAGTATTGTGTTGCTGGATCGGAGGCTTCTGGTAGTGCTACAAGGTTGCATTCTACCCTGTAGAGATGGACATTTTTAGAGCAGGATATTAGTTTGCGGGCTATAGTCAGTTGTGAGTAGTTACAGTAGTGTGGAAGTTCGAGCTAGTTACGATCATTTAGGAGTATGCAGTGTTGAGTCTATTGATGGATATTTACAGCAAATTGAGCAATTCTATTGTAGGCCATTTCTGTTTTGCTTTTTAGGGTGGACTTGAGATTAGTAAAGATAAATGATATATAAAATATGGATGGGAGTAGGTATGTTTTTGCTAACAATTTTCAAGAATAGTCTGAGACAAAAAAAACACCCTATAGAGGCAGCCTAGTTTTCATTTTTTTCATGACTTGGAGGAGTTGGTGATTACATTTGAGATTATGACTGATTAAAATTCCGAGGAGTTTGGCTTCAGAAACACATTCTATTTTTGTGTTATTAGATGACACCATGTAGAAAGAAGGTTTTGTTTAGGTAGTTTTTAGTGGTAAATATCATTAGCTTTGTCTCTTTGAGACTTGAGAGTAGGTTTGTATTATCTAGCCAGGATTCATTGAAAAAAAGTTTTATTGGGTAATGTTTTGCCGGGAGGATAGTATCTGAGCAGATTAGATGAGTATAGCATCATCTGTATATTGTACTATGGTTGCTTGACTGGAGATGGAGTGTAAATTGTTAATAAAATATTACAGAGAAGGGGCCATAGAATTTATCCCTGGAGGATAAAATCAGAGACAGGTAGGAACTTTGATTAGTCTTGGTGCCATTTAACAGCTTGTTCCTATTATACTGGTAGCTGTGAAGCCAGATTAGACGTAGCACATTGAGACCTAATGTAGCAAGTAAATGAAGGAGAAAGAACTGACCGTGTCTCTTGCTTTGTGTCAGATATTTACAGCCAAGTGTCATTGTCTCATTTCTGTTTTTAGTCAATACTTTATTTATTTATTTTATTTTATTTTATTTTATTTTACATTTGTTTACCAGGAAAGTCTGGCCCTATTTCAGTGGAAGCCCGGGGAGGAAATCACTTGAACAAAACTATATAAAATACAGATAAATGCACATTATAGACTTAGATTAAAAATACATATAGAAAATAAACAAGTACATTCAGTTTAAGGTAACAGTATACACACATACAGGCAACTCAGCATAATACATGTGATTGAGAGTTAATGTGGAAATTATTACAAATATCATGTTAGAGAAGCAAGTAACTCCTGTTTATTCATACAAAGTATAACGGTACAACTTAAATTACAGAGCAACAGTTTGAGATAATAGTGAGACAGTAGTAGAGTTATTGAAAGTGAGTCTAGGGATAAAATGTTGTGGATAAGTACTAGCCAGGCTTGGTACAGGAACAGAGCCATGTATTAATTAGGTGAGTGTTTAGAATTTTTTTCAAATTGTACTAAGAAGGAAGTGGATGATATATGGGTGGGCAGTGTATTCCATATTTGTGGTATTAAGTTGGAGAAGAGGGATTCAACAGCTGTATTTTTGGCTTTAGTTACCTCAAGAATGAATTTATTACTGGAGTGGAGAGTTCTATTACTAGAGTAAGGGAGTAATAGATTTTGGCGTATGGGAGTTTTATCAGGCTGATGTAGAATTTTATAGGCTAAGGTAAGGTGATTCTATAGAAGGAGGTGAAGAAGTTCCAGCTAATTAAGCTGTTTTAGAGCTGTACAGTGATGTGACCTATAAGGAGAGTCAGTTCTTGCTCACATCTAATGTGATTGCTTAGCTTTTATGAAAACCACAAAAGCTAAGATAATCTTTTAAATATCATTTCTCAGTTCTGAATACATACAAGCCTGCGACCAAGACAGCTCTCTAAACTTTAGATCCATGATCCTGAAACAGCTGGCATTAATCTCCCCTGTCTTTGAAACTCAGTTTCATGCTACACAAACTATCTAGCAGCAAGTCCTTGTGCCCAAAGGTAAAATAATTATTGCCATCTCTCTGATCTTCTCACCCTGCCCTGTTTAACCAGATTGATATGTACTGATGCCTGTACTAAGCTGTGTTAAAAATACTGCAAACAGTTTAACTGCAGAATAGTCTTCTCAAGGATTTGAATGGGGCAACAAGTAAATGCCCCATCATATCCTTGTTCTGTCCACCTCTGGGTTATTCACATGCAAACTACAGGCGCTAAAAACTGCCATGGAATTGTAAGGCTAATAATAGTACCCATTGTTTAAACATGTAGGGACACTGCACACACAGTCCCTTTTCAGGGATGACCCAAGAGCAGCGTCTGGTTAAGTGACTTACAGAAGGTCATTTATTAGGCAAATGAGGGTTGAGCCTAGGCTTCTTAATACCATCAGAGATCAATAGCCTAAAAAGTATCTTTAAACTCCCGAGTCTATCAACCTATTTGATGTGTTGATTCCCAGCCATATTTATTTTGTTGTTCATGATTAATCTATGATATTGGCATCAAAGCATGTAACTTTGTTGATATGTTCTTTAATCTTCTGTATATACTTCATGACATACCCTTTGAAACAGCATTTGATATGCATATCCATTTCACTTTACTACAATCACTCATACAATCACTCATACTCTGGAATTACAAAAGTATATGGCCCTACAGGTCTACTACAAAATGTTGAAACCCAACATCATCGAAGACCACATCACTGAGACCAAATACATGAAAACTTACTTCATCGACAGACTGGATTAATGATGAAGTTCCCAGGGTAAGCAATCACTCAGGCAACAACACACAAAACTGACACCGTACCATTCAAAACCCACCCAGGTGGGGGGCTATGACCCCTTAACAAAATATAACAACTCCAAGATTGCACTACAGTTAGCAAAAGGGCAAAGTTCACCTTCACGCCCAACAGGAAGGTCTTTGTTAATCCGATCTGTCAATGAAGTGGGTTTTCATGTATTTTGTCTTGATTATGTGGTCTTCAATGATGTCGGGTTTTGATATTTCAGGTACACCTGGGCCCACAGACCAGCAGGGATTCCTGCGTAAAACAGTTTAATAAATTAACCGAGCACTTAATCACCCAGTTTTACTGTAAATTAATCAAATCTGAATGAGTACTTTCATAATATTTACAGCTGTATTTTCCACATATAGGCTTTTGAGTGACTAAGATCTTCTTCTGCAGAGCCATTGTTTTGTTTTTTAAAATCTGGAATATTGTTTCTGTAGGAGATAACCTCAAGAGCTATTCACCACAGGCAACTCTAGAAGGAGGTTTTCCAACTGTTTTTGTGAAAATCAGTTTTCATTCTGTCAAGTAGAACCCATATAGTGTGCATAGAGAATCTCTGTCAGTCCAAATCAAAGTCACTGCTTTAAAAGGACTAATGGTCACCTATCTCTGTTCAACCAAATGGCCATGATTCAGTGGCTCAAGAAGCCATCCATTGCCAGACAGAGAGCACAAAGTCTAGTTAATTGTGCTTGCTGAATTAAGTACAGTTTAACAAAATAAACACAAATGGCTGTAGCCATTCAGCTATATATTTTTGTGGTGTTTCTTGAGTAGTAATGCTTTCTACTAGGATTTACATAACATTTGTTAACAGAGTACTTTATTCTGTATCCTGACAATGGTAAGCAGTAGCATTCATACAGCTGGACATATGGCTGTCTCAGAAAGTGACAATTTTCCCACATTAGTTATACGGGGTCAGAATAAAGTCCACAAGGACCAAAGGTTTTGCTACTCATGGAAAGTGAGCAAGTTTGAGACAGCTCATTCATAAAATTTCTGACGTCTGCTAACACATATGTACCTCATAGCTTGCCATGTGAAAATACTGCACAGTACTGTAACATAATATTTTCAAACATTTTCCGAAGCATGCCTCCCTTATTTAAAAAGTTATCAAGAATTAAGAACCTCGACTAGATAGCTACCATAATTGCATTTGATTTTCCTTAGAGATCATCTCTGATGTAAATATCAAGGGACTAAATTCATGATAGACTGACTGAAATAACGAAAAACAAGGTGCTAGTGAAAACTTACTATGCTTATTGGAAAGTAAAGCTACTTTTTGGAAAATCAACAGGCCAGTGTTCATAATCCTAGGAAGTTTGAGAAATGTATCAATAAGCTACTTAACCCTGATCATAAATGTTCTTCCTTTCCCTTACCATATTTAAATAATAATGATGTTGTATGGATGTCTGGTATTTACTTTGTAGACCACGTCAAAGTACTCAGACCAAATGGCAATCAAGCCACGTGCTATGGCTGTGCACATAGAGAATGCCCAGACTTTTGCCTTTCAAACAATTATACCAAACCAATTGTGCAGATTGATTTTAAAACTTAAACCTGGATCAGTATCCACAGACAAACTTCCTTCTGAATTCCTTAAGATCCCTTGTATGCCAAGCCTAGGCAGTAATGATACTTATTACTTGAGACAGTGAGGAAGATTTTATACCTTCAGTCTGGATAAGAGAGCTTATGGTATTCCTGTATAAGGGAAGTATCTCAGTGGATGTAAAGAAGCACTAACAAAAATGTCTTGACAGGACAGAAGCAAAGCTGTTGAAGTCATTTAGTATGCAAGTGTTAAAATAAACCTCAGCAAGGTAGTTATATCACCTTTTTTAGATTTCTCAAAGACATATGACACTGTACAATCACATTGCCAAAGTGGTTAGAAAGACCTTCTACATAGCCCACCTCATCATGAAAGGATTCACATCTAGATCAAGAGAGGTAATCGTGCCCCTTTATTCATCCCTCATCAGGCCCATCATAGAATACAATGCCCCCTTTGGGATGTACCTTACCTGACACCTGCAGCAATTAGAAAGACCCCAAAAGTACCTCACCAGGAGGATCAAGGGACTCAAACAGATGCCATATGCTGCTCGGTTAAAAAACTTCAGCTCTACTCAGTTGCATACCGCCTACTTCGAGGCGATCTATGCCTGACATATAAAGTTATGTCCAACCCAGAATTAATGGACATGCTCCACCTCAGTAAATCTAAATCCCTTAGAGCCATGCGCTCGAGGGACTTGAACCTCAGCACAGAAATAAATAGAACATGCTGGAGGGACAGATTCATAACCCAGAGGCTCCCTTCGCTCTGGAATAGAATTCCAATTCATGTTAGGCAGAGCACCTCACTGACTCTCTTCAAGAAGAATCTTGATGAGTGGATGGGGGATCGTAGGTTTGTCCTGGGGATTATTTCCGTGTCACTATTAGACAGAGGCACAGTAAACTAAACTTTAAAAAGGGCACAGTATACTCAAATCAAAAGCCAAACACAATCGGGCTAGGCTTATAAATGCCCCAGGGCAGATAGCCTAGTATGAACCTATGAACCTATGAACCTATGTTTTTTTTTTACCACAGAGGTAAATACTAGGCTATCACAATGCAGACTATTATAAGCCTATCCAACTCCTATTGGGCAGGTAGCTTTTGAACCACAGAAGGGTGGGCTGAAACAGACCTAGTGAGGACATTTGAAGCAGAAGTTTGCTGTGACAAACTATGTCAAAGGCTTTAGACAAGTGCAGAAATAAAATTGTATCCATCTTCTTTAAAACCAAATACACTTTGAGACTGGTCAAACAGCATGACTCTCTCAAACTACTCCATGTCCAATTAACTCTTTGGAAAGTACCATACCACAGCATTACTAGCTATATATCCCCCACCATGAACCAGGATAAGCACACTGCCTGCCTTGATTACTGGAATCCCTCACCATGCAGCCCAACACCTTAGGCATAGGGGATTTCAACTATCCTTCCATAGACAGGGGGACATATACGAGCAAGAACATGCTTGCCCAGAGATTCCTGGACTTTGTTAACACAAATGCTCTGGAACAGATAGTCTGCACCCCCAATAGGGTCTCTAATGTTCTGGACATAGTACTCCCCAACATGGGGGGGTACTGTACTTTCCATGCCTGATGCCCTCCCTGGTTATGTCGGACCACAAATCTGTCTCATTTGAAGTAATTACTGGAACTGAAACCCTCATAGGAACAAAAGCTATAAAAAACTTTACCAATGCTAACTACAGCATAATAAGCAATTGTATAAAAAGTGTCCTACCGCCCACAATCACAGACACTAATGATCAGTATGCAGAAGTATATGGAAATGCCATGTACAAACACTTAAGTGACTGCATAAACTCTGCTGTACCTGACCAGATCAAAACCAAGTCTTCCCGTAAAAACAAGCCACTATGGTTAACTTCAAGTATAAACAGAGTATATAACAAGAAGAATAAACTGTTTCCCAAAAGCAAGAGGGATATCACTCTGCAAAGGAAGAGTTCCCTCCTAAGCCTAAACAGGAAAATCAGAAATCTTGTAAAGTGTTGTAAAGCAAATTATGAAAGTAAAATCACATCCCTAGCCAATGATAAGCATAAGGCATTCTTTAACTACATCCAAAGTCTAAAAGAGAATGCCCAGCTATGTGCTGAACTGGTTGTAGATGAGATCACTTGTACTTCACTGGAAGATATTGCTAACCTGCTAGCTGAAAGATTCAGTGCAAATTCACCCCCTAGCCCCACCTACCATATCCCAAAGCATACCTGACACCATTCCTCTGTCTAATATCTCTAGAGAATAGGTCATCTCTGTACTTACCAAGGCCAAAATCACTTCCTCAATGGGACCAGATAGTATCCCGGGTTGTTTCTAAAATAGCCTTCTCTTTAATCATAGCGTGAGAACTTGCTATGTTAATGCAGAATGGAGAACAGCAACATTAACCCCCCACCCCCTGCAAAAAGGGTGGCCATCAACTGACCCTGGGAAAAAAGTCCAATAATTCTAACCGGCATCATCTGCAAGGCTATGAAAGAATTATCATGGATCTTATCAACAAGGACATTGGTGATCTCCAAATACTGGACCCAAACCAATCCGGCTTCTTTACGGGTAGAGCATGCTTGTTAAACCTGATAGGTTTCTTTGAGAATGTCACTAAAGTCATGGACGAAAGTAAGACAGTGCACACAGCCTATCGTGACCTTGCCAAGGCTTTCAACACAATTCCCAACTCTGGCATCATTGAGAAACTCTCTGTGATAGGGATTAACCCTTAAGTTACTAGATAGGTAGCAAATTAGTTCACAGACAGAACACACAAAATTGGTGATTCCACCTCCACCAGTAAATCCATCATCAAGGGTCTGTGCTGGGCTCCTTACTATTTAGTATCTATTTCTCAGAAGTTCAACCAAAGTAGATAGCTTTTGGCTCACCAATTTCGCTGATAATCGCAAAATGGGAGCAATCATTGAGTCCCCCTATGATGTCAACAAATTATAGGAAGGGCTAACACAAACAAATGATGCATGCCATGGTCTAAAACTAAATGCAAAAAAAAAAAAAATTATTATTATTCCCTTTGGCAAAACAGAATTCCTTACAAATTACAATATCGACAGCAGCCCCTGAGTTCCAACTCAGTGGTGTGAGATTTGGGAACATAGTTTGATAGCAATCTGAACTTTGACCACTAAGTTTCCACAGTGGTAAGGAAAGCCTTCTATGTAGTGCACCTCATAAGCAAGGGCATAGTATCCTGGTCAAGGGATGTTATAACTCCACTGTACTTGACCCTCATCAGAGAAGTAATAGAGTATAATGCATCCTTTTGCATGCACCTCATCAGACACCTGCAGCAGCTAGAGAGACCTCAGAGGTTTTTCACTAAGAAAATACAGGGACTCCAAACCAATGACCTATGTGGTCAGGCTGAAAGGCCTGTCACTTTACTCTGTATCTTATAGGCTGCTGAGAGGTGACTTATGCCTGGCCTGTAGGGCAGTCTCCAATCCTGCCTTAATGGAAATGCTGTACTTCTGCAAGACAAATGGCTCAAGAGTCACTTACTCTAGGTTTATCAAACTAGCTTGTGACATTAACAGATCATGCTGGAGAGACAGATATGTCTCTCAGAGACTGCCACTTCTTTGGAACAGACTCCCTATTCAGATAAAACAGAGCTCCTCAATGACACTATTCAAATGCAACCTATATAACTGGATTGGATACTGAAAATACACCCCATGGGTAGCACCCATGTCCCTCATGGAAAGGGGTAGCTCACTGTTGATCACAGACCTGCTTTGTTCATAAATTCGGACTGTGAACTAGTCAAAAAAAAAATCGGGATACTTGGGATTAACATGGCTAGGCTTGTAAAGGCTCTAGGTCTGCTAGCCTAGTAACCTCATATGAACCTATGAACCTATGAATCTATGGAGCCGGTAGTATAGATCTTGTGGTAAAATATGTAAATCCCCAGCTTCAGCCATAATAATGAAAGAATATCTTCTGACATGAGTTCTTCTTAATTGTTTTTGAACATGCATCACATCTCACAATTGTCAGTTTCATCTGAGCAGATATTTATGCCCAGTATATGACTTTATATGCACATTACTTGGATTATGTCATATCAAAGTGCCATTTATTATGTTCTGTCAACATTTTATCATCCAGCACTGTAGCATGGAGGAATAAAGCCCTAACTATGGCCCAAGTAAAACATGTTGATTAGAGGCCCGGGTGTCTAAGGCACTGTTAGGGAGGCTTTGATCTGTTAACAAGCGGATTCCTATGGTGGAGGTCCAAGACAAGATACAAAATACACAGTCTCTCTCTGAGAGAGTTCTTAAATTAATAATAAACATTACTGGTGGGTTATCTTGGATGACATCACTCTTCAGCTGACTTCAGTTCCCAGGCTAAAAATCTACTAACAGAATTTTAACATCTCTGTGTGAGAAGGACATATCTCTCAGAAGTTTGCAGAACTTGGAAGTTGTAAAACAATAAAATGCTTTCAAATTGTAAGCTAGTAATTGTGTCTGTTTCAAGACAATAGAAAAATGTCTAGCTCTAGACATTATGTCTGCTGCTGAGCTGAAACTGAGAGATAACACAATCGTAAAACACTTTAACTTCAATTTATTTTCTTGAAGTTTTGCAAGTTAATGCTATACGTTCCAGATTCTGCTATTAAAATGTACATTTGCACTGGTATATAGTTTAAATACTTTTCTGTTCTTTTCCAGTAGAGTACACTGTGGCACATCCTTGAAGCTCAGTTCTGTATAAACACTGTTCAACATATACTTCTGAACCAGTAGTTTAATATACACATAGCATATAGTTCTCTTACATTTGTAAGACAAGCATATGAATCATGTTGATATTCACAAATGACATATGATTATTTACAAAATTCTAGATAGCTGGGCTGGCAGCATCACACAAAAAACATCTTTATTTGGGACACATACATATATCCTCCCATTGTTTCTTTGTGAATTGCTTATCCAATCTCATGTATGTTCAATATAATATTGATAAAAAATATTAACATACATAGATATTCTATCAGAAAAAAAATCAACCTCTTTAGGTTACCATTTCATAACCTTTCCACAATGCTCAGAAACTTCAGCAACAAAATCAATTGAAGACCATCTATTATTTTACTGCCAGCTATTAAAAAGGCATATTTAGTTAATAACCAGCAAGGTACATTATACGAAAGCTGTCTGAGTACAGTACCATGATAATAAAGACATATTGAGGTGTAAAAGACAACTGGGTGAATAGAGCTCCCATAAGTTGAAATTTAATACAGAATACCTCTTTTTGTGTAATTTAAGTAACATCTCTATCTTTCCAGTAAACAAATATCCATGAGATCCTTTTCCATGGCTTCTATGAGTATACACACAACTGCCCAACAAATGGCTTGACTTATTATGATTTAAGTAAATACACCTTCTTGCAAAAGCGCATATAGCAACAAGACTATTTATATACCAGCTGTCTAACTCGTGATAAACAGCTATGCCACTGATTATAATTTGAATGTCTACCACTGAATTCTGTATCTATGACTTTATGTGTCTGTGTGTCAGTAAATATTAATGAAAATGTTACACATTTAGGAAACAGAACTATACATTTTACTTTTATTATGGTAATACTAAGACTCAATGTTAAATCTTTGGGTTTAAATATGTCAAAAATTATACAATGGTGTGCAGTATCTTGTACCACTAATACAAGATCATCAGCATAAGACAGGATTTGTGTGGCACCAGGAACATCATGCCAAAGGCAGAAGTGCTTGTGTAGTTTAAGTGTATAATTTATAATGATTCTACTCACAGAAGCCTAAAAAGAAAAGTTCTGAAGTGACAACTTCATATGATATCTCTATTTAAAATTTTCAGCAAATAGATAATAACAGTAGGCAAAACCAATGTATTACTATGGTCATTACAGATTTAAACAGGAAAAGGTTTAATTTGTCAATTATACAACTCAAGAAGTAAAATAAGTGATAAAGCAGAGTCATATGCTTCATGGAAATTAACACCAAGCAATATGAACTTTGTCTTATGTTACTCTTCTCCATGCATTCCTGGATCCACTGCAATATCTCACAAATGCTGCACTTTTTTCCCAAGTAACTAACCTCAGAAACAAAAAAAAAATGTAGCTAGTTTCAAAATACTTTAATGTTCAGCTTCAAAAATGTGACACAATCACAAAACAATTGATACATTCCTACACTGAAAACCAATATGCACATCAGGGAAATAAAAAAATAATCTGTTTCTGTACAGCATTTATGCAAGAGGTTAGTGAAGCAATAGCAAACTGATTACTGTGAAATAATTCAGTTAATCATCTAGAATTCTTCCTGACAGAAACATGGAGATCACAATTAAAATCACCTACCAGTACTATTGTGCAAGTATATGGAAGACACAACTTAGGGCATACTAATGTATCCCATCTTAAGGCAAAATCAACAAACGTATAATAATTAACTTTTATAAATATCTATAAGGATCTATGCAAACAATATATGCGATTGTACCAGACTCATGCAGGTCTCAGTCCAACACAGTAGCAAGATCAGCTATACAACAAATAGTTCTCAAGCAAGAATATTGATCAGTTGTAGAAACAACTTATCACCATATAGTCCAGTTTAGCTCTATCACATCTACAGGTGTCTAAAAGCATACGTCATCAGCAGTCAACTCAGAAGCCAATGAAATAGTGGCCTGACATCAGAAATTATTACCTTTTACTATTAGTATTTAATACCAGGATTTTAACCATGATGATTCATGTTATGTTTTTATATTTGCCCAACTCTCTGAGCAATGTTTTTGGAGAAAATGAAAAAATGCTTTTAGTACCCCTATCTAGAATTCTGTAAAACTGAAAATCTACTTGAATTAACAGGAAGACACAGGGGATCTCCCCAACCTCAAGAACTGAAAGGGGAGTATCTTGAGGTTCAGCTTTTTTTACAACTTCTTTCTCTGTTGGAGGGGTACCTTCTAATTCTGGGACTTGAGCATTACAATTTAACCTTAAGTGACCAGCCTGCCTGTGAGCGTGGTGCAGAGGGGCAAACATTGTCACCAGAGGTGCCTTATAGTCATATAAAGCAAAGTTACATTAGACAGTTCCTTGTAAAGTGTCCTTTATCTTATATATATATATATATATATATATATATATATATATATATATATATATATATATATATATATATATATATATATATATATATATATAATATATATATATATATATATATATATATATTTTTTTTTTTTTTACACTAGTTGTTATGAATGAAAAGAACTACACTCTGTATGCCATTGTTTTAAGAGGATTCATAGTAACCATATGTAGCAAAGCCAGCCCTATTCATTCATTTGTTTAAGTTTATTGATTTTGAATTATTCAATTTTTACTGTTAGCATTGATTCTGATGAGGTCGTACATTTGCCAGTGTTCAAGTGGAATTTATTGTTTTGAGCCTTATATATCAGTGGAGTTATTGGAGTGGTGACTGGTTATCCTTTATCTTTCTCTTTTTCTTTTTTTTTCTTTTGGCCTCTGTGGAGTAGACCATCAGCTACTGCTGGTACTTCATTTTGATATTAGATGCCAGGAAGTATACTCAACCGCCTTCCACTGAACATAATCCAAAACCCTCCTATTACCAAAAAGGAGACCGAGACATCCCAGTGCAGTGGCATACTTGCTTTCACAGGATAACAGAGATATTTCTATATGTTCTACCCATCCCCTATATTGATACCAAATGTACAAACATGTAAGGCCTTTGTGACCCTCCCACAAGACCAAAAATGCCACTAGCTTTCCTAGCCACCCAAAATGGCTCCACGAGTACCAGGATGACTTGTAAACCAAGGTCAACTGGGTCACATTCAGAGCTCCCTCCGTCTCTGCCACAAACCCAACACAAATGTCTTACAGATATAACATTTTAAGGATTGATTCATATAATAACTCATATTTCTTACAAATATAACATTTTATGGGTTGATTCATATAATAACTCAAACACCCTTAAAGTAACTTCTTTAAATAAAATTATCAAGAAGCTGACACTGCCCTTCATGGATCTATAATTCTGAAATTAGTTCTCTACCAGTAGTCTATATATACATCCATTGATTTTTGGCAAGTTGTGACACAGTTTTACATTTTCTTTCCATATCATACACTTAACGGTCTGCTCAATAATAACAGGTGTATGAAAAAAACACCATATGTAATATTTAACAGAAATGTGTAGTAAGATTCAAAAACAATAGGCAAAGTCATTATATTTTTTTATGTTAAAACATTCCAAAAGGCATAGCAGAGATGAATTAGTTGGCAATATGTATAAATACCATGATTCATAACTGAATAATCTAAGAACAGCAAGATAGAATAAGCGTAAATGGGTCTTGCGTATACATATACTGAAATTGCTGTGTATTGGAATATTCCCTTTTCTCTGAAATATAGACATTTCAGAGTTAGTAACTATAAATAATTGGAATAAATAATAATAGCAAAGAGATTGCATATCTGTATTGGGGAGTGCACTGGGGTCATGATCCCTGGTGAGGAAAATTGACATTCACTGTTCTCCTTTATTTATTTATTTATTCATTCATTCATTCATTCATTCATTCATTCATTCATTCATTCAGCTATGTATATTTTACTTATATATTTGTTTTTAGTTTGCATAATTTTGGAACTTGTAATTATAGCTTTTGGAATGCAATAAGGAGCTGAATTAATTTTAAATACTAGGTGTTCAATTGTACTGTACATTATGGTTCTTATATTTTCATTAGGGATATTAAGTGGTTTACTTATTTGGAGTCATAATAAAACAAATGTCAAAATCAAAGCTGGAAGAAAGGACAGCAATTATCATTGTGTTCTGCTGTGCTGAGTTCAAGGGTGCAAGAAAATAATTACCCATTGTTGGACAAGAAGGACCCACTGGCATATCTGTCTACTGTCCAGATTTTTGCTGAACGTCCAGATTTTTCCCTCATATTTTTGGTCTACTCCTCATAATGTGTGTGGTTTCTTGGCAAATCAGTGAGGATTGAAGTTGCTATATGATGGCATACACTAGAGTTTCAGACTTCATACCCTTCAAAAATACATGCTAACACAAATTTTGTTATTCTAGAAACTTTCTAAGTCTATAAGAGCAATGTTGAAAATATGTCCCTATTTTGAGCCTGTGACCCTCATTATTTTAGACTTTATTTGGATTTTTTTGTACTATGGGGTTGACAGGTATGGCCCACAGGTATAGTTTTAGCAACTTCATCAAAAGAAACATCATTAATTAAAGACATTTCTGTCACAAGAGGATAATGTCCTTCTTTTAAAAGTTGCTTTTTAGCTTCCTGATAAGTGCCATGTCCACTGATGGTAAGCAAGGTGTTTGAAAACTGTAAACAAGATTATTGTAAAACTTAGGGTGGCACATTTCAATAAACACCATTATATAAGACTAAGAGTCCAATACTTTCAGACTGGCCAATGATGCAGTTTCCACAAATGTAGAAAGAGGATACCCATTCAAAGGATACCAAAGTATAAACACTTGCACATCTTCATGAAGGGGACACACTATGACTTCCAGAAATTCCAAATGCTCTACAGAAGCTGTAGACTTAAGCCTACAGTCAGAATTAAGTATAATTATTGGATGCCTAAATATTAATGGTGAATCTGAAAAACATCTGCATGTACACCAGGACCGGTCATTTGAGTCACAGATTTACCTTAAGTTATCAAGAGCGCAGGATCATACGAAGTGGCATTTATCATAACTTGTGCATTCCAGTACATCTACAAATATAATGAAGATCAAGGAGATTTCTTTGGTGCCCTGGACGCTTTTTTCATATTTGTATAAGTACTACTTTTTCTGTCTCTGTCTGACAAATATACCCATGCTCACTGGAACTAAGTCAACAATAAGTAAGTAAGAAATTAAAATAAATAAATAATGTTTCAGTCTTGCAGCTTCTCTGTTTTTATTGAAAACTGTCACAAAATACACAGCACTTGCAGATCAATTTTCAAGAGTCTGTCTATGCATTAGTTTAAGGAAGCAATTCATAAATTATGTGATATGCATACTTTTCATTGGTTTATACTGCATGTGCAAAGCATATTCCTGTAATGACAACAATATTATTTATGGATGTGACTTAACTTTGGGCAAAGAACTCTTAAAAATACTTTGAAATGGCTTGTTATTTATGTGCAGTGTGCCTCGGCATCTGTCAATGTCTTCAGTCCAGATGCACTACATCTGTCACCTTGTAACAGAACTGCTCTTAACCCCTGTTGACTGACATCACTCTATATAGTTATGGGAAGAATCACATCAGAAAACTTAAGAGCTAGTATTACAGTTATTAAAAGCTTCAAAACTCTTTTCTTGAAATTCTGGCCTACACTGTAGTGTACCTTGATCTAGATGCTTTATTATCAGAACGGTGATCTCTGACAAGTGTGTGATACTGACAAGTGTGGGATACATTTTATTAGATGTTGTAACATTTATATAAATCCCACCACAGATGATTCATCAGCAGTTTTCTACATATTCACAACAGCTTTATCATTGTTGTGATGTGTTTGAAGACGACTCTCTATCAACACATATGCTGTATAATTCAAAGAGATGAAACATCTCTGGCATTTGGTTTGCTGACTTTCAAGTTCCAAGATCTTTATCAGCCCAGTAACTTGAATAGACACCCGTCATGATCCTGATCTGTAGTATTCTAGAATCAAACCCTGTCCATTATTTTGACCTCTCCATCTAGATTTTCTAATATAACCACTAATGACATTTGGAATACTTTAGAAGCCAACATTATTCTCAACTGTTAGCCTGAAAATCTATAATTAAGTTGAAGCATGTTAAATGTACACTGTCTGGAACTGTCCTTTTCCATCTTGATTTGACAATTCCTTGTTTTATGTCATGTAGTGAAAAGGATCAGGCGTAAGTCATAGTTTCTAATATACTGTCAGTCTTTTGAAGTAATTTTCCCATTTGAATCATTTGTTATGGTCTTGTAAATCTGTAAATATTCTTACATTATCTTGCCTTTTGATGTCTGCTACCATACTGTTAACCCACTCTGATAGACTAAGACTCTTACTTATGTATTATATCCTTCAGGTCATGGATTAGTAGTAGCCTTAGTCAAAAGAGGTACCCTGTGTAAAGCATGAATCACAGGACACATCTTATATGTTATCTTTATTTTCTTTATTAGTTTGTTGACTAGGGGAGAGCACTGATCCAAATGGACCTTTTCAGATTTAGCCCTGGGCTACAAATTAAAAGGTTTATGTAAGAAGAGTGGGAAAAGAAGAAAACACGTACACATATGGTCCACAAAGCTGTAAAACTGCAGCCACAATCCCCTTTGAATATCAGGAAATGAAATTAAATTTTTAGAAATGACTCATCAGATGATATCAATGCAAAAATGTCCTCACAGGGACAGCATGAGTAAAGTCTGGAATTATAAAGAAAACTGGCCATGATATTACAAGTAGTGTTAACTGCATTAAGGAAATCTGTAACAAATGAATTTCTGTTAACAAAAATATAACTTAGAATGCATGCGGTAATATAAAAGTGCATAGCTCTAATAGAAATAACACAGCTGATATGTTTGTTGCTTTTATCATCATGCAGATATTTGTATATAAAGTACTTGGGGTGAATTTAATAAAGCCTGCATGTTTTTTTCCATGTAGGCATTACACCGCGCTGCTTACAAGGGTGCGGACATTTTTAGATTCAATAAGCGCTGCTGAGTGGCGCACATGCATACTCTAACATGCAAACTTCTGTGGCATGCAAAACACCTCATAAGCAAGTGAATCCCATGCAAATGAGGCAGGTACAGTGATCCAGCAAGCAGATAGCCATCTGTGTCAGTGTCCATAGTGTACGTGGAAAAAGACTATGTACAGGAGTGTAGACAGGCAAAAGGGGTTTTAAAAATGTAAATATATGGACAGAAATGTCATACCACATTTTTTGTACCCTTTTCCTGACTGATACCTTTCAACAATGAGATCCCTTTGATGCTTTGTAAGCTCTCTGTGAACCATGGCTTTTGTTGTAGCAGGCAACTGAGTAAATGTCAGGAAAATCCTACTAGGACAGCTGAACTTTATTTGGGGTTAATCAGTGTCTCTTTAATTGATGGCAGGTGTATACCCAATCAGACTGAATGCTGTAATTAAATCAAGAGGTGCTTCAACAAAGTATTAGTTTAAGGGTGTGCACACACAACAAAGTATTAGTTTAAGGGTGTGCACACTTATGCAACCAGCGTATTGTACATTTCTTATTTTTTCATATTTTTTCCACTAAATGATTTGTTTGTTTTTCAATTGAATTGTACAGGTTATAGGTCACATTAAAGGTGGCAAAAGTTTTGAAATGATTTATTGTGGTCTCATTTTTTTATATCACACAAACCTGGCATTTTAACAGGGGTGTGTACACTTTTATATCCACTGTAGTTTCCAGGCTGTGAGCATGGATACCTATGCAAATAAGGTGGAGTTCCTGAATAGCAGAAAGACGTAATTGTGCCCGCATATCCCCTTTATGTAGGCTTAGACCCATGTTGCTGTTTACACAGTATGTAGCTGACACCGGGGGGGGGGGGTGTCTACTGACTTCTAAGCTCATTTCAGCTTAGGTGCACCTGTTTGCATGGCACACTGCCTGACTGAGCATGTCCTTTCAGGTGAGTGTGTCTAGTGACTTCTAAGCTTTGTTTACCTTCTGTGTGCATGTTTGTGTGGTGAGCTGCCATGCTGAGAGTGTCTAAAAAAGTATTTAACTAGTTTTGACCCTTTTGTAAGCTAAACTAGAGCTAATTAATTATGTTAATTATATGGTAGGCAGGTGGAATGCATCATAATTAGCCAATCACACATTCTGCACCTACAGCAGAGCTCTATAAAGTAGGCATACACCCTACGTTCTGTTTTTTCTCCAGTACTCTGGACCACTGCAGTACAGACTTGAGAATTTTAACTTAGAGAATGATAGGGGCTGCTGAAGGTCTGCTACACCTGTACGTGCTAGATGCTGACTTCAATGCTGCTGCTCACAATTGGCCTAGACAGAGAAGGAGAAGGGTGTTCAGGCCCAGGGTGATGTTCCAGGAGCTACATGAGCTGGAGATTGTAGAGCACTGCAGGCTAGACAGGGACATAATACAAGAACTAACTGAGCTCTGCCACCCTCAGCTCAGACCAGAGCAAAAAGAGGGGAATCCATCCCAGTGGAAACAAAGGTATGTGTAGCCCTTAGAGTACTAGCTACAGATACTTTCCAAAGTCGAACTGGAGACATGATGGGGTCTCATAGGCATCAACATCCCGGGTACTCCACCAGTCCATGAATGCTATACTACCACATGCCAGTGAGCATATTTCTTTTCCCCTCACTGCTGAGATGAGGGCCAGCAATATGCAACACTTCTACCATGTAGCACACTACCCTGAAGTACTGGGTGTCATAGATTGCA